>NC_058524.1:177573780-177882480 GCF_904849725.1 Hordeum vulgare subsp. vulgare | reverse complement strand
CGTGATCCTAAAAAAATGGAGTGAGAAGAGGAGTACAATTAAAGTTATTACGTCAAGATTCCTCACCAAAGCATAGAAGAGTAGAAAAAAGTATCCTACTCTCCGATATATAACTAGATTCAAAGCAGTTTTGCTAGACTCGACTCGACCAAGTTCGATCAATCAAGGGGGGTCCTAGGTCGGTACTGCTTTCATACCAACTTGTAACATCCAAGATGTGGTCATATCCTTATTTTGGCGCGAGGGCCTCGACAGGGATAGAAACGCATCTCGTCGTTTCACAAGAATGGATACCGTTACAATTAAATGTACTGAAAATATGAGTATAAGGAGTTGGCTTACACTCGCCACAAGGTACATCAAGATCAGATCAATACATCAATATCGACTCATCATGAAGAAGTGCAGGGTCCATCTACGGACGAAAACAAACGATAAAAGAACGACGTCCATCCTTGCTATCCCAGGTTGCCGGCCTGGAATCCAAACTAGATCGATGAAAAAAAAGAAGAAACTACAATAGCACAATCATCATGCTGACGTCTTAATATCACTTTACATGTACCTGCAACTGGTGTTGTAGTAATCTGTGAGCCACAGGGACTCAGCAATCTCACTTCCAAAGGTATCAAGACTTTTAAAGCCTAGTGGGTGAGGTATGGTTAAGTGGTGAGGCTGCAGCAATTGACTAAGCATTTATTTGAGGTGGATAACTTACGAGTACAAGAATAAAACAGAGGGTGATCCACGCATAATGGACGTGTCTAATGTTGATCAAATGAATGGCCCTGAACACCTACTTACGTCAGACATAACCCCACCTTGTCCTCGATCGGAGAAGGAGCTCATGAAAGAGACAGTCACAGTTACACACTCAGTTGGCAAGTTTTAATTAAGTTTACTTCAAGTTTTCTAGAACCGGATGTTAAACAAAGTTTCCAAGTTGCCACATAACAGCGGTCATGACTTTCCGAAAGATTTAACCCTGTAGGGGTGCTCCAACTAGTCCATCACAAACTACCACACGCTATGACGGAATAACCTCGATCAGGGAAAACCCGTGATCTCCTCGGGTTCCTATTGGAAAACCTCAACTTCGAGATGGCCCAAAGTATCCTTGGAATCCCTCGCACAAGACGCTCGAGAAAGGTAAAACAAGTCCAGCAAGGCCGCTCGGCGTGTCGATGATCCCGATAGGAGCCGCGTATCTCATTCTCAGGACACGACGGATAAGCACAACGTACGGTGGCCTCATAGAAATCTCCCGAGTTTCCCCGGGTTGGCCCCATAAATGGCTCTAGTTTGGACCAGCACCAGCAACACTGGCCCCCTGTATTATGTTGAATTGCTCCTCAGGTTCATGACGCCCTATGTTTTTAATATTAACAAAATTATTATGTTGGAAAAATATAGTACCAATGTTGGGCCTTGCCAGACGAGTTTCATCCCAAAACGAAAATCTAGGGGGTCCCCACAACAACCCCAAGCATGTTAGGACCGCTCATTTATGGAACATAACACCGATAGGCAAAGGTGGAACAAAACACCAGACTAGAAGGCCAAGCCTTCCATCGTTTAGCAAGTATATAGGTGCATTGTTAATTAGAAATAATATGGTGATATAACAAGGAACCCATGTTGGCACATGGAAGCAAGTGCACCTGCAACTACCAACGCTAAACCAGGCTACGCAAGCGGTAACATAGCCAAACAGTGGTTTGCTGGGTTGTGGAAAGGTTGGAGGTTTTCATGGCAATGTTGGGTGGCTGTTATTTAATAGGTGGTAGTGTCGGGGATATACCCCGCAGTGTAACCCGGCTTGAAATATGACCCGCCAAGGACTTGGCGACTCATCGGGATTCAGCAGTGACCTGGCGGGCGGCTCATACATGACCCGGTTGGCGACTCAGACAAACGACAAAGGCCCAAGGCCCGGTGTACACCCTGGCATAAGGCGACTCATAGAGAGGCCAGGTGGTCCGACTCACACAGAAGGCCCAAGAAGAGGAAAGACTCCCACAATAAGGAAACAATACCCGGATTAGGATTCAAGAGAGACTAGTCCTATTCCTACTCCTAGTAGGACTCTACATGTAAACCTACCCCTTCCACTTATATAAGGAGGGGTAAGGCGCCCCAAGAGGGACAAGATTCACAACTTAGGTCTAGACAAGACAAATCATGAGATAGACAGATTAGACACCCACGAGATTAGAGGTGGCGAGTCTGCACCCTTGTAATCGAGATCATCATCTTCATCAATGAAACACAAGCAGGACGTAGGGTTTTACCTCCATCGGAGGGGCTGAACCTGGTTAAACTTGCGTCTCTCAATTGCGATCAACCCCTTCGAGCCGCCACAGGGTTCCGATGGCCTCACACCTAAGTCCTTGCACGACGACACATGCCGTGACAAAACCACAACATTTGGCGCCCACCGTGGGGCCGGTCGCACAATGGTATTGTGTTCTTGAAGGGATCTCTCCTAGGGATCGAGAAGGCTTATGATTCGCCGGATCCGTGAAAGCCGGTGCAGAAGATCACATCGTCGACGAACAGTCAACACGGTATATACAAGATCGAGCTTGAGAAATTAGGTTTGCATAGGCTGCTGCACGCCATCTCCCGGTGATCCGTCAAAACCGAACCATGATCAAATTCTGAGGTTTTACGGTTGCAAAATCCAGTCAAAGCTACATCATCAAATCCCGAGGCATATCGGTGTACATTGCAGATGTTGCTTTTTCTAGTGTAAAGAGCCACCCCACTTTGGAGTCCGTCTCAATCGCGACCCCGTCTATGGGTTAGCCTCGCTTGCGCCTGCCCCTCGCTGTCACGACCTCATCTCCGAGTTGGCCCCGTCTCGGTCGCGCTTTGCCTCCACCAGGCGCATCTCCAAGCCGGCTTGTCTCGGTCACACTTTGCCTCCGCCAGGCACATCTCCGAGCCGGCCCCGTCTCGGTTGCACCCCGACTCCGCCAGGCGCCTCTCCGAGCATGCCCATCGAGCCGACCCCGTTTCACCTCGCCCCGCGCGTGCCTAGGCCTCGAAGCGCCTCCACGCGCTGCTCAGCAACCTCGACGGCTCGAGCCGTGATATGTCTCCGTCGTATCTACTTTTCCGAACTCTTTTGCCCTTGTTTTGGACTCTAATTTGCATGATTTGAATGGAACTAACCCGGACTAACGCTGTTTTCAGCAGAATTGCCATGGTGTTGTTTTTGTGCAGAAATGAAAGTTCTCGGAACGTCCTGAAAATTTACGGAGATTTTTTCTGGAATAAAAGAAAAATACCTGCGCAAAGATCCACGTGAGGGGGTGTGCGAGTGGGCCACAAGCCCACACGGCGCGGCCACCCCCTAGGCCATGCCATGCAGGCTTGTGGGGCCCACGTGGCACCACCGCCCCCAATCTCATTCCTCTATTTTCCGTTTCGTCTGGAAAAAATCAGAGATAATGTTTCATCGAGTTTTGCGATACGAAGGCGCCGCCACATCCAGTTCTTCATCTGGAGGGCAGATCTAGAGTCCGTTTCGACCTCCGAAGAGGGGAAATCGTGGCCATCGTCATCATCAACCTTTCTCCATCGACAATTCCATGATGGTCTTCATCGTTCGTGAGTAATCTCATCGTAGGCTTGCTGGACGGTGATGAGTTGGATGAGATCTATCATGTAATCGAGTTAGTTCTTGACGGTGATTGATCCCTAGTATCCACTATGTTCTAAATTGATGTTGCTACTACTTGGCTATGCTTAATGCTTGTCACTAGGGCCCGAGTGCCATGATTTCAGATCTGAACCTATTATGTTGTCGTCAATATATGTGTGTCTTAGATCCTATCTTGCAAGTTGTAGTCACCTACTATGTGTTATGACTCGGCAACCCCGGAGTGACAATAGCCGGAACCATTCCCGGAGATGACCATAGTATGAGGAGTTCATGTATTCACCGCGTGTTAATGCGTTGGTCCGGTTCTTTCTTAAAAGAAGAACCTTAATATCCCGTAGTTTCCATTAGGACCCCGCTGCCACGGGAGGGATGGACAATAGATGTCATGCAAGTTCTTTTCCCTAAGCACGTATGACTACGTACGGAATACATGCCTACATTAGATTGATGAATGGGAGCTAGTTACATATCTCTCCGTGTTATAGCTGTTACATAATGAATCACATTCGTCACACTCATCCATCACCAATCCACTGCCTACGAGTCTAGGCTTGTTCTCGCTACGTTACTTTGCCTAGGCTTGTCCCTTGCTACAAGAGAGATTGGGCCACTTTGCTGCTGTCACTACTGTTGTTACTTGTTACTTTGTAGTTGCTGCTACTACTGTTCCTTGCTACTCTGTTGTCACTTGTTGCAAGACTTTGTTGGCACTAACATCCCGTCAACAGGGCCTTTTCTGGCGCAGTTGCTGGGAAGTGTCAAAGCTTTTACTGGCGCCATTGATACAACAGTGAGGAATAGTCTGCCGTCAACAGATCGTTTCTGGCACCGTTGCTATCATACTACCTTGCTACTGATACTTTTCTTGCATACACTAATCTTTCAGGTGTGGTTGAATCTGACACATTCAGGTGCTAATACTTGAGAATATTCTTTCGCTTCCCGTCGTGCGAACCAACAAATTTGGGTTGAATACTCTACCCTCGAAAACTGCTTCGATCCCATACGCTTGTGGGACATCAAGGCTTTTTCTGGCGCCGTTTCTGGGGAGGAAGATCAAGTCAAGAACTCATCCAAGTAAGTGTCGCAAACTCATCTCTTGCATTTACTTTGTTTGCCAGTTGCCTCTCGTTTTCCTCTCCCCCACTTCACCAATTTGCCTTTTTTGTTCGCCCTTTTTCGTTCATCTGCTTTCTGTTCGCTTGTGTGCCATGTGCGTTCAATATGTTTGCATCTTCGCTTGCTGAAAATCTAGTGATATGGATCCTCATCCACTTGCTAATCTCTTTAAGAGATCCAATTATGTTGATCCAATTGCTAGTGAGTTGAGTGCACTTGACTATCTTTATGGAGTTTTGCTTGAGATGCGTGAATCTGAAAATTGTGAGGAAGAAATTTATGAAGTGATTCACGAGTGCTCCTTGGATGAAAAGCATGATTGCAATGGTTTCACTATAAAATCTATTAGTGACAATCATGCTAAAAATATGCAAACCCTAAGCTTGGGGATGCTAGTTTTGCTATGTCCACTACTTGTTGCAATGATCATGAGTGGGGCGATGATTTTTCTTATGATCTTGAAAATTTGTTTAAGCCTCATGATGAATATGATATTTGCAATCTTATTGAAAGTGGGTTTGGAGAAGTCATGACTTTAGTTGATGATAATCCCACTATTTTTAAAGAGCGTCAACTTTGCATGCATGTGGATCATGAAAAGAATATCCTATGTGATAGTTACATTGTTGAATTTGAATATGATCCCACATGTAATGAGAGAGGAAAATATTGTGATAGAAACTTTCATCTCACTAAATTACCTCTCGTTTTGTTGAGATTGATATTGTCTCTTTGTTCTTCCTTGCATATGGTAACTATTGGTTGTTTTGACAATTTGTTTTCCTATAAAATGCCTATTCATAGGAAGTATGTTAGACTTAGATGTGATTTTCACATGTTTCATGATGCTCTCTTCGTGTCCGATTGCTATCTTTTATGTGAGCATCACTGAAATCCTTATGCCTAGCTAAGGGCGTTAAACAATAGCGCTTCTTGGTAGGCAACCCAATGAAGTTATCTTTTTCTTTCTGTTTTGGTGCGTCCACACTTTCATAATTCTGTTGTGATTGTGTTTTTTGTGTTTCTTTTTGCGTTTGAGCCAAGCAAAGCCTTTATGATTAGTCTTGGTAATGGTTGTTTGATCTTGCTGGAAAAAGACAAAAACTTTTCGCTCACGAGATGATTTTTTCATTTTTATTCAGAAAGAGCTTTTGAGTTGATTCTTTTTGCTGCTGATTGTATTCTTTTTCCCTAGACCGTCGTAATTTTTCAGATTTTTTGAGATACCATAGGTATACGAAGTATACAGATTGCTACAGACGGGTCTGCTTTTGACATATTCTTTTTTTTTGAGTTGGTTGCTTCTTTTGATGAAACTATGGTTACTATCGGGGGTTACTAGCCATGGAAAAGTGAGAATACAGTACCTCATCATCAATATGGATGGAATTCAAGTTTGCTACAGTACCAAAAGAAGTGGTAGTTTGCTTTCTTATACTAATGTTATCACAAGTTTCTGTTTAATTTTTGTGTTGTGAAGTTTTCAAGTTTTGGGTGACGTTCTCGTCGACAAAGAGATAAGGAGTGGAAAGAGCTCAAGCTTGGGGATGCCCAAGGCCCCCCAAGCCAAATGCAAGGACACCAAAAAGCCTAAGCTTGGGGATGCCCCGGGAAGGCATCCCCTCTTTCGTCTTCAATCCATCGGTAACATTACTTGGAGCTATATTTTTATTCACCACATGATATGTGTTTTGCTTGGAGCATCTTGTATCATAAGAGTCTTTTCTTTTTGTTGTGTCACAATCATCCTTGCTGCACACCTTTTTGAGAGAGTCACGCACTCATCGTGATGTTGATAGAATGCTCATACTGCTTCACTTATATCTTTTGAGCTAGATACTTTTGCTCTAGTGCTTCACTTGTATCTTTTGAGCTAGATACTTTTGCTCTAGTGCTTCACTTATATCTTTTGAGCTAGATACTTTTGCTCTTGTGCTTCACTTATATCCTTTGATCTAGATACCTTTTGCTCTTGTGCTTCACTTATATCCTTAGAGCACGGCGGTGCATGATTTGGTAGTTGGCTTATGCTATGAAAGTAGTCCCATGTGCTAGGTACCCAAAGAGGATGCAAAAACTTCCATCATCATGTGCATTGAGTAGAAAGAAAAGTTTCGATTCCTCTCAATTAGTTTTGAGACATGGATTCGGGAATATTAAAATCTATGTTAGTAGGGTGTTGTCAATCTAGAAATACTTGTGTTGAAGTTAGTGATTCCCGTAGCATGCACGTATGGTGAACCGCTATGTTAGGAAGTCGGAGCATAATTGATCTATTAATTGTCATCCTTTGTGTTGAGGTCGGGATCGCGCGATGGTTTACACCTACCAACCCTTCCCCTTGGAGTATGCGTTTAGCACTTTGTTTCGATTACTAATAAAAACTTGTGCAACAAGTATGTGAGTTCTTTATGACTAATGTTGAGTCCATGGATTAGATGCACTTTCACCTTCCACCATTGCTAGCCTCTCTAGTGCCGCGCAATTCTCGTCGCTGCACAAACCCACCAAATTCCTTCCTCAAAACAGCCACCATATCTACGTACTATGGCATTTTCATAGCCATTCCGAGATATATTGCCATGCAACTACCACCGTTCCGTCTCATGACTTGTACCATCACTCTCATATTGCCATTGCATGATCATACTAGATCGTTGCACATACCGGTACACTGTCGGAGGCATTTCCTATGGAGTCATCATCATTGTGATTTTTGAGCTTTGAGTAACTAAAAGTGTGATGATCATCATTATTAGAGCATTGTCCCATGTGAGGAAATAAAAAAAAGAGGCCAAAGAGCCCAAAGACAAAATAAGAGAAAAGAGAAAAAAGAGAGGCATAAGAGCCCAAATTAAAAATGAGAGAAAAAGAGAGAAGGGACAATGCTACTATCTCTTTCCACACTTGTGCTTCATATTAACACCATGTTCTTCATGATTGAGAGCTTCTTGCTTTGTCATTACCATATGCTAGTGGGAACCTTTTATATAACTTGGCTTGTATATTCCAATGATGTGCTTCCTCAAAATTGCCCTAGGTCTTCATGAGCAAGCAAGTTGGATGCACACCCACTAGTTTTCCTTTTGAGCTCTCGCATACTTATATCTTTAGTGCATCTCTTGTATGGCAATCCCTACTCATTTACGTTGATATCTATTAATGGGCATCTCCATAGCCAATTGATATGCCGAGTCAATGTGACCATCTCCTCCTTTTTGTCTCACAACCACCACCACACTTTGTTCCACCTATAGTGCTATATCCATGGCTCGCGCTCATGTATTGTGTGATAGTTATAAAAAGTTTGAGAAAGTAAGAGTGCGAAAACATTTACTTGGCCAATTACGGGGTTGTGCATGATTTACATTAGTTGTGTGAGGATGATGGAGCATAGCCAGACTATATGATTTTGTAGGGATAACTTTCTTTGGCCTTGTTATTTTGAAAGTTCATGATTACTTTGCTAGTTTGCTTGAAGTATTACTGTTTTCATGTCAATAGCAAACTATTGTTTTGAATCTTACGGATCTGAATGTTCATGTCACATGAAAGAAGTTGCAAAGGACAACTATGCTAGGTAGCATTCCACATCAAAAATTCATTCTTTATCACTTCCCTACTCGAGGACGAGCAGGAGTTAAGCTTGGGGATGCTTGATACGTCTCCAACGTATCTATAATTTTTGATGGTTTCATGTTATTATCTTGTCAAACTTTGGATGTTTTGCATGTCTTCTATTTATTTTCTGGGACTAACTTATTTATCCACTGCCAAGTGTCAGTTCCTGTTTTTTCCATGTTTTTGACCCCTTTCAGAGGAGGATTTTGAACGGAGTCCAAACGGAATAAAACTACCAAAAAGATTTTTTCCGGAACGGAAGAAGATCGGGAGACTTGAGAACCAAGGTAGGGGGTCCTCACGGACCCTACAAGCCCTCATGGCGCGGCCAGGGGGCCGCGCCGTCCAGGCTTGTGGGCTCCCTGGGCCACGTCTGCCCTAGGGTTTGCGCCTATATATCCCCAAAAATGCTACAAAAAATCAGGGGAGCATTGTAATCACTTTTCCGCCGCCGCAAGCTTCTGTCTCCGCAAGAAACCATCTGGGGCACGTCCTGGTGCCCTGCTGGAGGGGGGATTCGGACACGGAAGGCTTCTCCATCAACACCGTGACCTCTCCGATGATGCGTGAGTAGTTCACCATAGACCTACGGGTCCATAGCTAGTAATTAGATGACTTCTTCTCTCTCTTGGTTCTTCAATACACAGTTCAACATGATCTTCATGGAGATCTATCCGATCTAATCTTCTTTTACGGTGTGTTTGTCGAGATCCGATGAATTGTGGATTTATGATTAGATTATCTATGAATCTTATTTGAGTTTCTTCTGATCTCTCTTATGCATGATTTCATATCCTTATAATTCTCTTTGAGTTGTGGGTTTTGTTTGGCCAACTAGATCTATGATTCTTGCAATGGAAGAAGTGCTTGGTTTTGGGTTCATACCGTGTGGTGACCTCACCCAGTGACAGAAGGGGTAGCGAGGCACGTATCGTGTTGTTGCCATCAATGGTAAAAAGATGGGGTTTTCATCATTGGTTTGAGATTATCCCTCTACATCATGTCATCTTGCTTAAAGCGTTACTCTGTTCTTCATGAACTAAATACACTAGATGCATGCTGGATAGCGGTCGATATGTGGAGTAATAGTAGTAGATGCAGAAGGTACCGGTCTACTTGTCTCGGACGTGATGCCTATATGCTAGATCATTGCCTTAGATATCGTCATGGCTTTGCGCGGTTCTATCAATTGCTCGACAGTAATTTGTTCACCCACCATGATATTTGCTATTATGAGAGAAGCCTCTAATGAACACTATGGCCCCAGTGTCTACTCCAACCATATTTTCAGCCTTACACTTTTTATTTCGTTGCACTTTCTGCCTTCAGATCTCACTTTTGCAAACAATCTTGAAGGGATTGACAACCCATTTGAAGCGTTGGGTGCAAGTTGTTTGTTTTTGCGCAGGTACTTCGGACTTGATGAGGCCCTCTTTCTGGATTGATACCTTGGTTCTCAAACTGAGGGAAATACTTACTGCTCCTGTGCTGCATCACCCTTTCCTCTTCAAGGGAAAAACCAACGCAAATCAGAGAAGTAACAAGAGGAATTCCTACACGCCAGGGAAGGACTTTTATTGCCGCAGCAAGTCGCCGCTAGCGTCCCGCCATCTCCGCTCTGCCGCGCCAGCCGTCGCCCCGCCTCGGTGGACCTACTGCCGCTGCCATGGCCTCTGCAGCTGCGCCCGAGCCGCCATGGCGTCGCCTTCACTCTCGCTGCCGCGTTGCGCCGCGCCCGCTGTGGTTCTGCTCCCGCCACATGCTAGCCCCACACACCCTCGGCTGCTGCTACTTCACATCGCCCGCAGCGCCCACGCATCTATTTCTGCCACCGCCGTTGTGGCACGTGCCAGCACACTCCCACACCTGCCGGAGCTTCAACACCACGAGCCATTTCCTAGAAACAGTCGCTCATGGGGACAGGACAAATTGCAGCTATTCTTCAGATAAGTGGCCAAATTCACCACAAATGCTAATGGGTTTGTGTGAAATTTACCACGGAGGCATGCATCCAGCCACCATTGTTTTGTGAAACGAAGGAGACAAATACCTGGAAATCACTCCTTTCCCTTGACGCGGTATCTGCAAAACAGAATAAGCAATGGAAGTTACTGACTACTACTACAACCAAAGGGAAGGGCAATGTTTTCCTAGTTGCGATATTCACTATCAGGATCTCATGACATAAAATTCATATCGAATGGAGAAAATGGATTATGGGGTGAAGTACTATTGGTGTTCTCTTACAGCCATCATGGACATTACATGGACTTTCTTATTGAAGCTCTTAGAAGGCAATTGGACGATGCGTGGACTAAAGAAATAAAAAGATGCTACGGTTGAGCTTCTTCAGAGGGCTATACGCTCATGCACAGTTGAGGTCAATCAGTGTATGGAGCGAATTGAATGACTTCTGGAGATCAAACTTCAGCCAGGGAAAATAAGTGCAACGATGCGGGAGCTGCAGGTGTCTGAGGACTGCGACCAGATCAAGTCTGAACAAGCTCATCCATCCAGATACCTACGTTTCAACAAATAAAGCTTAATACTAATTATGGAGCATGATGGCACACTTCTCAACAAGATACCTACGTTCCATCGATAAAAAGGGTAATCTGAAATATAAGGACACTCCAAGCACGGACGCATTCAAGAAAAATAATATCAGGTGCTATCTTTCCTACCTATTTTTCATACATATTATTTTCGTCCAAAGACAATTATTTCTTCTGCAATACTTGTATATGCAGTTTAATTGTCTATTACAAAAATGATGATGTCAACTCGTTGTCCGCATCAGCTTACAACACCACAACCGGCTCACCGTCCGTGCAAATTCCCAATGACGCGGCCAACTCGTCGTCTGTGGCGACTTACAATGACGCGGCCAACTCTCACGTCCGCGCGATCAAGACGACTTACAATGACGCGACCAACTTGTTGGGGAACGTCGCGTGGGAAACAAAAAATTTCCTACGCGCACGAAGACCTATCATGGTGATGTCCATCTACGAGAGGGGATGAGTGATCTACGTACCCTTGTAGACCGTACAGCAGAAGCGTTAGTGAACACGGTTGATGTAGTGGAACGTCCTCACGTCCCTCGATCCGCCCCGCGAACAATCCCGCGAGCAGTCCCACGATCTAGTACCGAACGGACGGCACCTCCGCGTTCAGCACACGTACAGCTCGACGAAGATCTCGGCCTTCTTGATCCAGCAAGAGAGACGGAGAGGTAGAAGAGTTCTCCGGCAGCGTGACGGCGCTCCGGAGGTTGGTGATGACCTTGTCTCAGCAGGGCTCCGCGCGAGCTTCGCAGAAACGCGATCTAGAGGAAAAACCGTGGAGGTATGTGGCCGGCTGCCGTGGAAAAGTCGTCTCAAATCAGCCCTAAAACCTCCGTATATATAGGTGGGAGAGAGGGGACCTTGCCTTGGGGCTCAAGGACCCCCAAGGGGGTTGGCCGAGCCAAGGGGGGAAGGTCTCCCCCCCAAACCGAGTTGGACTTGGTTTGGTGGGTGGGAGTCCTTCCTTCCCTTCCCACCTCCTCCTTTTTTTTCTTTCTCTTTGATTTTTCTTCCAATGCGCATAGGGCCCTTTTGGGCTGTCCCACCAGCCCACTAAGGGCTGGTGCGCCACCCTCAAGGCCTATGGGCTTCCCCGGGGTGGGTTGCCCCCCCCCGTGAACTCCCGGAACCCATTCGTCATTCCCGGTACATTCCAAGTAACTCCGAAAACCTTCCGGTAATCAAATGAGGTCATCCTAGATATCAATCTTCGTTTCCGGACCATTCCGGAAACCCTCGTGACGTCCTTGATCTCATCCGGGACTCCGGACAACATTCGGTAACCAACCATATAACTCAAATACGCATAAAACAACGTCGAACCTTAAGTGTGCAGACCCTGCGGGTTCGAGAACTATGTAGACATGACCCGAGAGACTCCTCGGTCAATATCCAATAGCGGGACCTGGATGCCCATATTGGATCCTACATATTCTACGAAGAACTTATCGTTTGAACCTCAGTGTCAAGGATTCATATAATCCCGTATGTCATTCCCTTTGTCCTTCGGTATATTACTTGCCCGAGATTCGATCGTCAGTATCCGCATACCTATTTCAATCTCGTTTACAGGCAAGTCTCTTTACTCGTTCTGTAATACAAGATCCCGCAACTTACACTAACTCACATTGCTTGCAAGGCTTGTGTGTGATGTTGTATTACCGAGTGGGCCCCGAGATACCTCTCCGTCATACGGAGTGACAAATCCCAGTCTCGATCCATACTAACTCAACTAACACCTTCGGAGATACCTGTAGAGCATCTTTGTAGTCACCCAGTTACGTTGCGACGTTTGATACACACAAAGCATTCCTCCGGTGTCAGTGAGTTATATGATCTCATGGTCATAGGAACAAATACTTGACACGCAGAAAACAGTAGCAACAAAATGACACGATCAACATGCTACGCCTATTAGTTTGGGTCTAGTCCATCACATGATTCTCCTAATGATGTGATCCCGTTATCAAGTAACAACACTTGCCTATGGCCAGGAAACCTTGGCCATCTTTGATCAATGAGCTAGTCAACTAGAGGCTTACTAGGGACAGTGTTTTGTCTATGTATCCACACAAGTATTGTGTTTCCAATCAATACAATTATAGCATGGATAATAAACGACTAGCATGAACAAAGAAATATAATAATAACTAATTTATTGTTGCCTCTAGGGCATATTTCCAACAGTCTCCCACTTGCACTAGAGTCAATAATCTAGTTCACATCACCATGTGATTCCAACGAATCCAACACCCATATAGTTCTGGGGTCTGATCGCGTCTTGCTCGTGAGAGAGGTTTTAGTCAACGGTTCTGGAACTTTCAAATCCGTGCGTTCTTCACAAATCTTTATGTCATCTTATAGATGCTGTTACTACGTGCTATTCGGAAATGCTCCAAATATCTACTCTACTATACGAATCCGTTGCACTACTCATAGTTATTCGGATTAGTGTCAAAGCTTGCATCGACGTAACCCTTTACGACGAACTCTTTAACCACCTCCATAATTGAGAAAAATTCCTTAATCTATTTAGTTACTAAGGATAACTTTGACCGCTGATCAGTGATTCAATCCTGGATCACTCTGTGTACCTCTTAACAGACTTGCTGCAAGGCACACATCAGGTGCGGTACTCAGCATGGCATACTTTAGAGTCTACGGCTAAGGCATAGAAGACGACCTTCGTGTATTCTCTTTATTCTGCCCTGGTCGGGTGTTGAGTCTTACTCAAATTCACACCTTACAACGCAACCAAGAACTCCTTCTTTGTTGATCCATGTTGAACTCCTTCAAAAACTTGTCAAGGCATGCATCTTGTTGAAACTTCCATTAAGTGCCTTTGATCTATCTCCATAGATCTTTGATGCTCAACGTTCAATTAGCACAATCCAGGTATTCCTTTGAAAACTCCTTTCAAACAACCTTGTATGCTTTACAGAAATTCTACATTACTTTCTGATCCACAATATGTCAACCACATATACTTATCAGAAATTCCATAGTGCTCCCACTCACTTCTTTGGAAATACAAGTTTCTCACAAACTTTGTACAAACCCAAAATCTTTGATCATCTCATCAAAGTGTATATTCCAACTACGAGATGCTTGCACCAGTCCATTTAAGGATCGCTGGAGCTTGCATACTTGCTAGTATCTTTAGGATCGACAAAACCTCATGGTTGTATCTCATACAATGTTTGCTCAAGGAAACCGTCGAGGAAACAATGTTTTGACATCCTACATGCAATATTTCATAAATAATGCAGCAACTACTAACATAATTCTAACAGACTTTTAGCATCGCTACGAGTGAGAAAGTCTCATCATAGTCAAATGTTTGATCTTGTCGGAAACATCTTTGCGACAAGTCGAGCTTTTCTTAATAGTGACTTATCACTATCATCGTCTGTCTTCCTTTTAAAGATCCATCTTTACTCATTAGTCCTATGACCATCAAGTAGTTCTTCCAAAGTCTACACTTTGTTTTCATACATGGATCCTCTCTCGGATTTCATGGCTTCCAGCCATTCGTCGGAATCTGGGCCCACCATTGCTTTCTCCATAACTCATAGGTTCACTGTTGCTCAACAACATGACCTCCAAGACAGGGTTACCGTACCACTCTGTAGTAGTACGCGACCTTGTCAACCTACGAGGCTTGTAGTAACTTGATCTGATGTTCGATGATCACCATCATCAGCTTTCACTTCAATTGGTGTAGGCGCCACAGGAACAACTTCCTGCGCCCTGCTACACACTGGTCGAAGTGATGGTTCAATAACCTCATCAAGTTCTACCACCCTCCCACTCAATTCTTTCGAGAGAAACCTTTCCTCGAGAAAGGATCCGTTTCTAGAAACAAACACTTTGCTTTCGGATCTGAGATAGGAGATGTACCCAACTGTTTTGGATATCCTATGAAGATGCATTTATCCACTTTGGGTTCGAGCTTATCAGACTGAAACTTTTTCACATAAGTGTCGAAACCCCAAACTTTCAAGAAACGACAGTTTAGATTTCTCTAAACCTCAGTCTATACTGTGTCATCTCAACGGAAATACGTGGTGCCCTATTTAAAGTGAATGCGGTTGTCTCTAATGCTTAACCCATAAACGATAGTGGTAATTCGATAAGAGACATCATAGCATGCACCATACCAAATAGTGTGTGACTATGACGTTCAGACACATCATCACACTATGATGTTCTAGGTGGCATGAACCGCGAAACAATTTCCACATTGTCTTAACTGCGTACCAAAACTCGTAACTCAGATATTCATTTCTATGATCATATCGTAGACAGTTTATCCTCTTGTTACGACGAACTTCACTCCAAAACAGAATTGCACTTTTCAATATTTCAGACTTGTGATTCATTAAGCAAATACTCTAGTATCTACTCAAATCATCATTGAATTAAGAACATAATGATATCCACTGCGTGCCTCAGCACCCATTGGACTGCATACATCAAAATGTATCACTTCCAACAAGTTACTATCTTATTTCATCTCAATGAAAACAAGGCCCTGCTCATGTGGTATGATTTGCATGTCACTAGTGATTCAGAATCAAGTGAGTATAAAGATCCATCAGCATGGAGCCTCTTCATGCAATTTATACCAACATGACTCAAGCGGTAGTGCCACAAGTAAGTGGTACTATCATCATTACCTCGTATCTTTTGGCACCAATATCATGAACATGTGTAACACTACGATCGAGATTCAATAAACCATTGAAGGTGATTATTCAAGAAAATAGACTAACCATTATTCTCTTTAAATGAATAATCGTATTGCAATAAACACGATCCAATCATGTTCATGCTTAACGCAAGCACCAAATAACAATTATTTAGGTTTAACACCAATCCCGATGGTAGAGGGAGCGTGCGACGTTTGATCATATCAACCTTGGAAACACTTCCAACACGTATCGTCACCTCGCCTTTAGCTAGTCTCCGTTTATGCCGTAGCTTTCATTTCGTGTTACTAATCACTCAGCAACCGAACCAGTATGCAATACCCTCATGCTACTAGGAGTACTAGTAAAGTACACATCAACATAATGTATATCAATATAATTCATTCGACTTTTGCCAGCCTTCTTATCTACCAAGTATCTAGAGTTGCTCCGCCTCAGTGACTGTTCCCCTCATTACAGAAGCACTTAGTCTCGGGTTTGGGTTTAATCTTGGGTCTCTTCATTAGTGCAGCAACTGTTTTGCCGTTTCACGAAGTATCCCTTCTAGCCCTTGCCTTTCTTGAAACTTAGTGGTTTTACAAACCATCAACTATTGATGCTCCTTCTTGATTTCTACTTTCGCAGTGTCAAACATCGCGAATCGCTCAAGGATCATTATATCTATCCTTGATATGTTATAGTTCATCACGAAGCTCTCACAGCTTGGTGGCAGTGACTTTGGAGAACCGTCACTATCTCATCTGGAAGATTAACTCCCACTTGCTTCAAGTGATTGTCGTACTCAGACAATCTGAGCACACGCTCAACGATTGAGCTTTTCTCCTTTACTTTGTGGACAAAGAATCTTGTCGGAGGTCTCGTACCTCTCAACAAGGGCACGAGCATGAAATCACAATTTCATCTCTTTAGAACATCACTTATGTTCCGCGACGTTCCAAAACGTTTTCGGTGCCTTGCTTCTGAGCCATTAAGTATTTTGCACTGAACTATCATGTAGTCATCAGAAACATGTATGTCGGATGTTCACAACATCCACAGACGACGCTCGAGGTGCAGCACACCGAGTGGTGCATTAAGGACATAAGCCTTCTGCGCAGCAACGAGGACAATCCTCTTCAAAGTTTGCTACTATCAACTTTCAACTAAATTTTCTCTAGGAACATATAAAAATAGTAGAGCTATAGCACAAGCTACATTGTAATTCGCAAAGACCATTAGACTATGTTCATGACAATTAGTTCAATTAATCATATTACTTAAGAACTCCCACTCAAAAAGTACATCTCTCTAGTCATTTGAGTGGTACATGATCCAAATCCACTATCTCAAGTCCGATCATCACGTGAGTCGAGAATAGTTTCAGTGGTAAGCATCTCTATGCTAATCATATCAACTATACGATTCATGCTCGACCTTTCGGTCTCATGTGTTCCGAGGCCATGTCTGCACATGCTAGGCTCGTCAAGCTTAACCCGAGTGTTCTGCGTGTGCAACTGTTTTGCACCCGTTGTATGTGAACGTTGAGTCTATCACACCCGATCATCACGTGGTGTCTCGAAACGAAGAACTGTCGCAACGGTGCACAGTCGGGGAGAACACAATTTCGTCTTGAAATTTTAGTGAGAGATCACCTCATAATGCTACCGTCGTTCTAAGCAAGAAAAGGTGCATAAAAGGATTAACATCACATGCAATTCATAAGTGACATGATATGGCCATCATCACGTGCTTCTTGATCTCCATCACCAAAGCACCGGCATGATCTTCTTGTCACCGGCGCCACACCATGATCTCCATCAACGTGTCACCATCGGGGTTGTCGTGCTACTCATGCTATTACTACTAAAGCTACATCCTAGCAAAATAGTAAACGCATCTGCAAGCACAAACGTTAGTATAAAGACAACCCTATGGCCCCTGCCGGTTGCCGTACCATCGACGTGCAAGTCGATATTATCTGTTACAACATGATCATCTCATACATCCAATATATCACATCACATCATTGGCCATATCACATCACAAGCATACCCTACAAAAACAAGTTAGACGTCCTCTAATTTTGTTGTTGCATGTTTTACGTGGTGATCACGGGTATCTAGTAGGATCGCATCTTACTTACGCAAACACCACAACGGAGATATATGAGTTGCTATTTAACCTCATCCAAGGACCTCCTCGGTCAAATCCGATTCAAGTAAAGTTGGAGAAACCGACACTTGCCAGTCATCTTTGAGCAACGGGGTTACTCGTAGCGATGAAACCAGTCTCTCGTAAGCGTACGAGTAATGTCGGTCCAAGCCGCTTCAATCCAACAATACCGCGGAATCAAGAAAAGACTAAGGACGGCAGCAAAACGCACATCACCGCCCACAAAAACTTTTGTGTTCTACTCGAGAAGACATCTACGCATGAACCTAGCTCATGATGCCACTGTTGGGGAACGTTGCATGGGAAACAAAAAATTTCCTACGCGCACGAAGACCTATCATGGTGATGTCCATCTACGAGAGGGGATGAGTGATCTACGTACCCTTGTAGACCGTACAGCAGAAACGTTAGTGAACGCGGTTGATGTAGTGGAACGTCCTCACGTCCCTCGATCCGCCCCGCGAACAATCCCGCGATTAGTCCCACGATCTAGTACCGAACGGACGGCACCTCCGCGTTCAGCACACATACAACTCGACGATGATCTCGTCCTTCTTGATCCAGCAAGAGAGACGGAGAGGTAGAAGAGTTCTCCAGTAGCGTGATGGCGCTCCGGAGGTTCGTGATGACCTTGTCTCAGCAGGGCTCCACCCGAGCTCCGCAGAAACGCAATCTAGAGGAAAAACCGTGGAGGTATGTGGTCGGGCTGCCGTGGAAAAGTCGTCTCAAATCAGCCCTAAAACCTCCGTATATATAGGTGGGAGAGAGGGGACCTTGCCTTGGGCCACAAGGAGCCCCAAGGGGGTCGGCCGAGCCAAGGGGGGAAGGTCTCCCCCCAAACCGAGTTGGACTTGGTTTGGTGGGTGGGAGTCCTTCCTTCCCTTCCCACCTCCTCCTTTTTTTCTTTCTCTTTGATTTTTCTTCCAATGCCCAGAGGGCCCTTTTGGGCTGTCCCACCAGCCCACTAAGGGCTGGTGCGCCACCCTCAAGGCCTATGGGCTTCCCCGGGGTGGGTTGCCCCCCCGGTGACTTCCCGGAACCCATTCGTCATTCCCGGTACATTCCCGGTAACTCCGAAAACCTTCCGGTAATCAAATGAGGTCATCCTATATATCAATCTTTGTTTCCGGACCATTCAGGAAACCCTCGTGACGTCCGTGATCTCATCCGGGACTCCGAACAACATTCGGTAACCAACCATATAACTCAAATACGCATAAAACAACGTCGAACCTTAAGTGTGCAGACCCTGCGGGTTCGAGAACTATGTAGACATGACCCGAGAGACTCCTCGGTCAATATCCAATAGCGGGACCTGGATGCCCATATTGGATCCTACATATTCTACGAAGAACTTATCGTTTGAACCTCAGTGTCAAGGCTTCATATAATCCCGTATGTCATTCCCTTTGTCCTTCGGTATATTACTTGCCCGAGATTCGATCGTCAGTATCCGCATACCTATTTCAATCTCGTTTACCGGCAAGTCTCTTTACTCGTTCCGTAATACAAGATCCCGCAACTTACACTAAGTCATATTGCTTGCAAGGCTTGTGTGTGATGTTGTATTACCGAGTGGGCCCCGAGATACCTCTCCGTCATACGGAGTGACAAATCCCAGTCTCGATCCATACTAACTCAACTAACACCTTCGGAGATACCTGTAGAGCATTTTTATAGTCACCCAGTTACGTTGCGACGTTTGATACACACAAAGCATACCTCCGGTGTCAGTGAGTTATATGATCTCATGGTCATAGGAACAAATACTTGACACGCAGAAAACAGTAGCAACAAAATGACACAATCAACATGCTACGTCTATTAGTTTGGGTCTAGTCGATCACATGATTCTCCTAATGATGTGATCCCGTTATCAAGTAACAACACTTTCCTATGGCCAGGAAACCTTGGCCATCTTTGATCGACGAGCTAGTCAACTAGAGGCTTACTAGGGACAGTGTTTTGTCTATGTATCCACACAAGTATTGTGTTTCCAATCAATACAATTATAGCATGGATAATAAGCGATTATCATGAACAAAGAAATATAATAATAACTAATTTATTATTGCCTCTAGGGCATATTTCCAACACAACTCTCACATCCGCGCGACCAAAACGACTTACAATGACGCGGCCGGTTTTCGAGTCCGTGCCAAATCGCCAGACAGCTCTCGCATTCAACTCAACCCACCGGTGCAGTGCTTGCCTGTACGAGCCGCCCAACAGACGGACGCAAGTCGCCGCCATGGTCCGGTTTACATCAACCCGCCAGTGCACTGCTCGCCTGTACGAGCCGCCCAACAGTCGGATGCAAGACGCCGTTTTCGCGGTTCGGACGACATCAACATATCGGTGCAGTGCTTGTTTATACGAGCCACCCAACAGACGCGTGCAAGCCATTGTCCCCACGGTGTGTTCTCCATCAACATATCGAAGAAAACAGGACAGCTTGTCATGAAGGAAACATCCCTGTTAAAACGTACAAATTGAGTCGTTCATCATTGAGAAAGCAATTCAAAGCAAGCAGCAAAAGAAAATGAAAGTGATCCTAGAGGAACCACGAGAGCCGGACTACCTGAGAATTAAGGACGGGTCAAAAATACATCATTCAACGGTCAAACCTTATGCCGGTTTATGCCACAATCAAGTATGGAGACTCTCAAGCCGCCTCCTTCAGTCGACTTAAGACTCGGGGGCTACAGAGACATGGCTTGCCAGATCCAACCAGGCTGAATAATTCAAGAACCCCGGGTCATTGCAGGGAAGATAACCCAGCCCCGAGGGCTATTGCCTCATTGGCGGACATTTTAAAGTCGCTCAAGAGGACGAGTCGCCATGATGCGCCGTTCAAACATGGGTGCCCTGCCTCATTGGCGGGCATTTTAAAGTCGCTCAAGAGGACGAGTCATCACGATGCACCGTTCAAACATGGGTGCCCTGCTTCATTGGCAGGCATTTTAAAATCGTTCAAGAGGACAAGTCGCCACGATGCGCAGTTCAAACATGGGTGCCCGGCTTAATGGCAAGAATTCATGGTTAAATCTGCCTGTCTGCATGATGCTACTCCGAATCCCTTGTACTCCATTTCATGATAAGTCAATCCAGTTGGACCCTAAAATTATCCGGGTTAAAACATCGAGTGGTCGTGAGTGCCGGCTTACAGAAAGCGAGGATACTCCATTTGCCATTAAGCTGCCTTCTTGGTCAAATCTGCCTGTGTGCATGATGCTACTCCGAATCCCGTGTATTCTCGATATGTCAATCCAGTTGGACCCTGAACTATCCAGGTTAAAACATCGGTTGGTCGTGAGTGTCGGCTTAAAGAAAGCGAGGATATTCCATGGGCTATTAAGCCGCCTTCTTTGAAACTTGGTTAAACCTGCATGTCTGCATGATGCTACTCCGGACCCCGTGTACTCTTGATAAGTCATCCATTTGGCCCTGACTTCCAGGTTAAAACATTGATTGGGTAGTGAGGGCTGGCTTACAGAGAGCGAGGATAAACTAGTGGCTATCAAGCTAGTTTCATTGAAGTAAGATTCAAGTCTCATATACCAACACTATTCTGTCATATACATGCATCATCTTGCATTGCATCATGCATCATACATACATATAATGGCGGTCTTCAAACCGGGTTAAAGCATAAATTATTGCAGGTGCAAATAAATCTTTGAATAGCCAATTTGGCTAGATTTTCATCATGGTTTATCATAACCAGTGTTAAATAATTGGGATTTTTAAGCGAGCTCGGAAGAATTGACTATTGTCGAAGAGCCGCCCTATCACATATAATGCCGAGTCATCTAATTGACCAGCCCTTGGATTTCTTCAACTTGTGCTCTGTAGTAAACTACAACACTTATGGATTTCTCAAACATATGGATTTCTCAAGGATATATTTGTCGGGTTACATTGCAAACCACGGTCAAGGATTTCTCTTATCACAAAGGCATCATCAGCTCATAGAGTGGATATGATTTTATTCTACAATGGAAGGAATAGTCCCATGTCGCTGTGGGCACACAACCCGGCACCTGGGGGCTACATTATTCAAATCAAGATTACATCAAAGTATGAAAGCCCGATGTCGTTGCAAGTATGCACCATGACACTTGGGGGCTAATGCAATCCGCTTTTCAAATCATCACATCATCAACAGACCCGGCTACCTCAAGGAGATAAGCCGGCCCTGTGGGGCTACAGGTCGCTCTTTATTTCAAATATAGATTGAAGGAAGAACCGACTCATCATTTTTATAATGACCCGGTCCTTGGGGATACACATTGCTGCTCAAGGTTACATCATCAGATTTACAAAGTCCCTGCTCATTATTGCATAATGACCCGACCCTTGGAGGCTCCATCATATGACGTTTTATTTTCAAAGAAGAAGATACGTGGAAGTCCTGAGTCACCGCAAGCAATCGACCTGTCACTTGGGGGCTACACTATTCAGATCATAATTTCTAAAGCCCCAGGTTGCCGCACGCAAGACAACTCGGCCCTTGGGGGTTACAGCACTAAGTTGTTTCACTTATCATGAGGTTCAAATTGAAGACCCGGCCCATCACACACTGATGACCCGGCCCTTGGGGGTTACAAGTAATATGGATATACCAAAACTTTTAAGAGCACATTTCATTTCGTCATGGAGGTGAAGTATTGGGAGATCGGCTCAACATATTTTTATCTAGTTGAAGCATTGAAAGACCGACTCAACATCACACAGATTTCTTTATCCCCAATAATTCGATATAGTCAATTGCAGTTCAGTTGTTTGATGGGGCACTACCAATAATCATGACCCGCCATTAGCAATCATGACCCGCCATTGTCAATCATAACCCGTCGAAGCAAGAGAAGCTGGTTCAACATTGTGTGGATTTCTTATTCCCCAAATTTTCATCAAGCCAAAGCATTGGAGGCCGACTCAATGTCATATGTATTGTATTGCAAAGGACACGTACCAACAAGATGATTGTGAAGACGGAGCTTAGCATGAATAAATTCAAGCTAACTTGGGGGCTAATGTCGGGGATATACCCCGAAGTATAACCCGGCTTGAAATATGACCCGCCAAGGACTTGGCAACTCACCGGGATTCAGCATTGACCTGGCGAGCGGCTCATACATGATCCGGTAGGCGACTCAGACAAACGACGAAGGCCAAGGCCCGGCGTACACCCTGGCATAAGGCGACTCATAGAGAGGCCAGGTCGGCCGACTCACACAGAAGGCCCAAGAAGAGGAAAGACTCCCACAAGAAGGAAACAAGACCCGGATTAGGATTCAAGAGAGACTAGTCCTATTCCTACTCCTAGTAGGACTCTACATGTAAACCTACCCCTTCCACTTATATAAGGAGGGGTAAGGCACCCCAAGAGGGACAAGATTCACAACTTAGGTCTAGACAAGACAAATCATGAGATAGACAGATTAGACACCCACGAGATTAGAGGTGGCGAGTTTGCACCCTTGTAATCGAGATCATCATATTCATCAATGAAACACAAGCAGTACGTAGGCTTTTACCTCCATCGGAGGGGCCGAACCTGGGTAAAATCGCGTCTCTCAATTCCAACCAACCCCTTCGAGCCGACATAGAGTTGCGATGGCCTCACACGTAAGTCCTTGCACGAGGACATATGCCGTGACAAAACCATGACAGGTAGGCAGCGAGACATAGCGAAAGAAACCTTGCAACTAGCATGGCAATGATAGTTATGGTATGTAGGGAAATGATCATCTTGTCTGTGATCCCGCTTGGAAGAAGAACGATTACATGAAGCAGACGAACCGACGTAGTCGAACGGATCCTCACATTCCGACACGCTTGCGGAACTGCATCGAGACGAAGCAACCGGAAGCAAGAATCAACACACGATATTCACCACGGCACATGCACAATATTATGCACAACGTAATATGATGCATGTCCATTCCAATTATGCAAGGCATGGCATGGCAATTCACAAGAATCAAACACTACACATTAAGTGAAGCTCAAAGTGCAACGAGTTGCATATTGATGAAACTCCCCATACGAATTATTTAGTTCACTCCCGATTAGGCACATGTCAATGTTAAATGTTGTTACACATGGCAAACGGTGAAGCACAAATAAACTACCTATCTAGGCATTTTAAATGAGACCGGAAACGACTTATAGCATCTCCGAAACGACCCTAGACATAAACCTTGTAATATGTCCAGATCTGTCCTAAACGTATTTTAAGTTTGTTAAACGGCAAAACAAGGTGGTTCATGTGAAACTACTAGTCATTCTAGTCGGTTTACTTATATAGCTCATCTCCAACGGAGCTACGGTTAACTAGCTACGAACTAAACCGTTTTAACATGTTGTCATGCAAACCAATGCAAACAACAGGGTTACCAGTTTAAATATGCATGAGAGTTGAAAAATATTACCCTACATAAAAATCTGATTATTTTCCATATACAACTTGTTGCGATCCGGTGCACGGTTTAAAAGTTATGGACGTTTTAAATTATGCAATTTTTTGGAATTCTTCATAAATGGAAAAAAAATCGCAGGACGGAAAAAATAATGCATGGACCGAATCTGATGCAACCAGACTGAAACAGAGTAGGGCGCAATTTAATTAAACACCGCTCAGGAGAAGGAATAGGCGAGGGGAGGCCTCACCTCGGGCCACTTGGGTCGGCCTGGCGAAGGAGCGGAGTTGGGCCGCGGGAGGTCAAGCTGGGCCTGGCAAACGGACCGGCGGGACGGCCTAGCAGGTCGGGTCGATCTAGCTGGGCAGCGGCCCACTTAGCTAGTCAACGAGCGGGAGGCTCGGGATCCCGGTCTGGGACACGGGAGGCACGCGATGGCGATGGGGCTTGGCGCTCTGGGGCAGCGACCGACGACATGCGGGCGAGGCGCCGACAGCATGCGAGGGGTGTAGCTGGACGCGGGATCAAGCGAGGCGGAGCTACAGCGATCACGGCAGGCCGCACATCGGGCCTGGTGACCTGGCTGCTTGCACCTGCGGGGAGAGAGAGAAGCGAGGTGAGGGAGATGGAGAGCAAAATGGGGAAGAAAGAGAGGAGGCAGACCGGCGGGGCTGGGGCTTGATCTGCTTCGGCGAGCTACTCCGGCGGGGTCGGCTCTGGCGACTCGCACGGGCAAGCGCGGGACGAGGGGTAGATCGGGGGCTCGGGAGGAGCTCAGGTGCCATGGATGGTGTGATCCATGCGCTGATAGGCAGCGACGCGGATCGGGCCTAGATGGGCTCAGATGGGTGAGGTATGGTTAAGTGGTGAGGCTGCAGCAAGCGACTAAGCATCAATTTGAGGTGGCTAAGTTACGAGTACAAGCATAAAAGAGGGGGGATGATCTACGCATAACGGACATGTCTAATGATTATCAAATGAATGACCCTGAACACCTACTTATTTTAGACATAATAACCCCACCGTGTCCTCAATGGGAGAAGGAGCTCACAAAAGAGACAGACACGGTTACACACTCAGCTGGCAAGCTCTAATTAAGTGTACTTCAAGTTTTCTAGAACCGGTTGTTAAACAAAGTTTCCAAGTTGCCACTTAACTACGGGCACGACTTTCTGAAAGATTTCACCCTGCAGGGGTGCTCGAACTACAGCATCACAAACTACCACACGTTGCGACGATATAACCTCGATCAGGGAAAACCCATGATCTCCTTGGGTTCCTATTGGAAAACCTCAACCTCAAGATGGCCAAAGTATCCTCGAAATCCTTCGCACAAGACGCTCGAGAAAGGTAAAACAAGTCCAGCAAGGCCGCCCGGCGTATTGACGATCCCGATAGGTGCCAGATATCTCATTCTCAGGACACGACGGATAAACACTGCATACGGTGGCATGATAGAAATCTCCCGAGTTACCCCGAGTTGGCCCCGCAAACGGCTCTAGTTTGGACGAGCACCAGCAACAGTGGCCCCCTGTATTATGTTGAATTACTCCCCGGGTTCATGACGCCCTATGTTTTCAATATAAACAAAATTATTATGTTGGGCAAATATAGTACTAATGCTGGGCCTTGCGAGACGAGTTTTTATCCCAAAACGAAAATCTAGGGGGTCCCCATAACAACCCCAAGCATGTTAGGAGCCCTCATTTATGGAACATAACACCAATAGCCGAAACTAAGGCGACAAAGGTGGAACAAAACACCAGACTAGAAGTCCGAGCCTTCCACCTTTTACCAAGTTTATAGGTGCATTAAATTAATTAGCAATAATATGGTGATATAATAAGGAACCCATGTGGGCACATGGAAGCAACTGCACCTTCAACTAGCAATGCTAACAATAGGCTAAGCAAGCGGTAACATAGCCAAATAGTGGTTTGCTAGGTTGTGGAAAGGTTAGAGGTTTTCATGGCAATGTTGGGAGGCTGTTATTTAATAGGTGGTAGGAAGCAAGAATCAACACACGATATTCACCACGGTACATGCATGATATGATGCACAATGTAATATGATGCATGTCCATTCCAATTATGCAAGGCATGGCATTCCAATTCACAACAATCAAACACTACACGTTAAGTGAAGCTCAATATGCAACGAGTTGCATATTGACGAAACTCCCCATACAAATTATTTAGTTCACTCCCGATTAGGTACATGTCAATGTTGAATGTTTTTACACATGGAAACAGGTGAAGCACAAATAAACTACCTATCTAGGCATTTTAAATGAGGCCGAAAACGACTTATAGCATCTCCGAAGCGACCCCATGCATTAACTTTCTAATATGTCCAGATTTGTCCTAAACTTATTTTAGGTTTGTTAAATGACAAAACAAGGTGGTTCACGTGAAACTTCGCGTCATTCTAGTCGGTTTACATATATAGCTCATCTCCAATGGAGATACGGTTAACTAGCTACAAATTAAACTGTTTTACCACGTTGTCACGCAAACCAATGCAAACAGCAAGGAAACGGTTTTAAATATGCATGAGAGTTGGAAAGTGTTATCCTACGCGAAAATCTGGTCATTTTCCATATACAACTTGTTGCAATCCGGTGCAAAGTTTAAAAGTTACACACGTTTTAATATTATGCAATTTTCTGAAATTCGTCATAAATGGAAAAAAATCGCAGGACGAAAAAAGTAACGCATGGACCGAATCTGATGTAACCGTGCCAAAATAGAGCAGGGCGCAATTTAACTAAGCGTCGTTCAGGCCGAGGAATAGGCGAGGGGAGGCCTCACCTCGGAACACATTGGGCCGGCCTTGCAAAGTAGTGGAGCTGGGCCATGGGCGGCCGAGCTGGGCGTGGGCAAACGGGCCGGCGGGATGGCCTAGCAGTCCGGGGCGAACTAGGTGGGTGGCGGCCCACGTGGCTCGTCAACAAGCGACATGCTCGGGATCCCGATCTGGGACGCGGGAGGCACGCGATGGTGATGGGGCTTGGCGCTCCAAGGCAGCGACCAACGGCATGTGGGCAAGGTGGCACGGGCATGCGAGGGGTGATACGTCTCAAACGTATCTATAATTTTTGATGGTTTCATGCTGTTATCTTGCCATCTTTGTACGTTTTATGTATCTTTTTATATCTTTTTTGGGACTAACTTATTGATTCAGTGCCAAGTGCCAGTTCCTGTTTTTCCGTGTTTTTGACTCTTTTCAGATATGATTTCCGAACGGAGTCCAACTGGAACAAAAACCCCGAAATGATTTTTTTCCGAATGGAAGAAGTCCAAGGGGCTTTTGGGCCAAGCCAGGTGGGCTCTAGGGAGCCCACAAGCCCCCACTCCGCCACCAGGGGGGAGGCGGCGGTGGGCAGCCTTGTGGCCTCCCTGGCCGCCCCCTGCCCTAGGTCTTGCGCCTATATATTCCCAAATATTCCGCAAAAACTCAGGGGAGCCTCGAAAATACTTTTCCTCCGCCGCAAGCTTCCGTTTCCGTGAGATCTCATCTGGAGACCCTTCCCGGCGCCTTTCCGGAGGGGACTTTGGAGGTGGAGGGCTTCTTCATCATCATCATCACCCCTCCAATGACTCGTGAGTAGATTAATTCAGACCAACGGGTCCGTAGTTAGTAGCTAGATGGCTTCTTCTATCTCTTGGATCTTCAATACAAAGTTCTCCATGATCTTCATGGGGATCTATCCGATGTAATCTTCTTTGGTTGTGTGCTTGTCGAGATCCAATGAATTGTGGACTTGTGATCAGATTATCTATGATATATATTTGAGTCTTTGCTGATTTCTTATATGCATGATTTGATATTCTTTGTAAGTCTCTCCGAGTCTTGGGTTTTGTTTGGCCAACTAGATCTATGATTCTTGCAATGGGAGAAGTGCTTGGTTTTGGGTTCTTCCATGTGGTGACCTTTCCCAGTGACAGTAGGGGCAGCAAGGCACACATCAAGTAGTTGCCATCAAGGGTAAAAAGATGGGGTTTATCAGTGGTTTGAGATTATCCCTCTACATCATGTCATCTTTCTTAAGGCGTTACTCTATTCTTATGGACTTAATACACTAGATGCATGCTGGATAGCGGTCGACGTGTGGAGTAATAGTAGTAGATGCAGAAATTATCGGTCTACTTGTTTTGAACGTGATGCCTATAGAAATAATCATTGCATAGATATCGTCACGACTCTGCACAGTTCTATAAATTGCTCGACAGTAATTTGTTCACCCACCGTCTACTTGCTTTTATGAGAGAAGCCACTAGTAAACACTACGGCCCCCGGGTCTATTCACATCCATGTTTTACAACTCCGCTTTTACTTTGCTTTGTTACTTTGTTGCTTTCAGTTTTCAGTTGGCAAACAATCTATAAGGGATTGACAACCCCTTCATAGCGTTGGGTGCAAGCTTTTGTGTTTGTGCAGGATCTTGAGAAACTCTTCCGCCGGATTGATACCTTGGTTCTCAAACTGAGGGAAATACTTACCGTCGCTGTGCTACATCACCCTTTCCGCTTCGAGGGAACACCAACGCAAGGGTCCAAGGCCACGGGGGAAATCCTTTGCATACTTGCCTAGGAAGTCCCTTAAGGCGTAGCCGTTGCTGAAGGATTCCTAGTGCCGTCGACACAACTACTTCCTGGCGCCGTTGCAAGGGATACACAGCAAAACATCAGAAGCATTTCTGGCGCCGTTGCCGGGGAGGAGAAATCAAGATCTATCCAAGTAGGTCTCACAAACTCTTCTCTTGCATTTACTTTTGTTGCCAGTTTCCTCTCGTTTTCCTCTCCCCCACTTCACATTTGCCGTTTTCATTCGCCTTTCGCCTTCGTCATTTTCTTTCGCCTTTGCCGGTTTTGTTGCTTGCTTGTGTGCTTGTTTTGTTGTTGAAGTCATCATGTCTGAAAACACCAAACTTTGCAACTTCTCGAGCACTAATAATAATGATTTCATTAGTACTACGATTGCTCCAGCCACTTGTGCGGAATCGTATGAAATCAACGCAACTTTGCTGAATCTTGTTATGAAAGAGCAATTCTCTGGCCTGCCTAGTGAAGATGCCGGATCACATCTCAATACCTTCATTGAGCTTTGTGATATGCAAAAGAAAAGAGATGTGGATATTGACGTGATTAAGTTGAAACCTTTTCCTTTCTCGTTGCGAGATCGCGCAAAAACTTGGTTTTCTTCTTTGCGTAAAAATAGTATCGATTCTTGGGATAGGTGCAAAGATGCTTATATATCCAAGTATTTTCCACCGGCTAAGATCATATCCTTACGTAACGATATCGTGAATTTCAAGCAACTTGATCATGAACACGTTGCACAATCTTGGGAGAGGATGAAGCTTCTGATTAGAAATTGTCCTGCTCATGGCTTGAGTTTGTGGATGATTATACAAATCTTTTACGCTGGCTTGAATTTCGCTTCTCGCAATATCTTGGACTCCGCCTCAGGTGGAACGTTCATGGAAATCATGTTAGGAGACGATACAAAACTCCTAGACAATATCATGACCAACTACTCTCAGTGGCACACTGAATGGTCGCCTGCTAGCAAAAAGGTGCACGCTATAGAAGAGATTAACCCGCTTAGTGCTAAGATGGACGAGTTGATGAATTTGGTTGCTAGTAGAAATGCTACCGTAGATCCTAATGACATGCCACTATCTTCTTTGACTGAGAGTAGCAACGCTAGTCTGGATGTAAATTTTGTCGGTAGGAACAATTTTGGCAACAACAATGCTTTTAGAGGAAACTATGTTCCTAGGCCTTTTCCTAGTAACTCCTCTAACAATTATGGCAATTCCTACAGCAACACTTATGGAAATCATAACAAATTACCCTCTGATCTAGAGAGTAATATCAAAGAGTTCATCAACTCTCAAAAGATTTTCAATGCGTCCATTGAGGAAACAGTACTCAAAATAGACGATTTGGCTAAGAGCGTTGATAGGATCTCTTGTGATATTGATGCTTTCAAAGTTAGATGCGCTCCTCCCAAGATCAACTTGGATGAAACTTTGAAAGCTATGCGTATCTCCATGAATGAGACCAAAGAAAGAACCGCCAAATTCGCGCTAGACATGAATGGTTTAAAAGGGTGCGTTCTAGTGATGCAAATCACGAAGATCTTAAAGTGCTTGGTGTGTCTCCTCTTGAATCTTTGTTTTCGCGTGTCAACCCTACTTATGGAGGGGCTAGATATGAATCCACTTTGGTTGAAAAATGCCCCAATGATTCGGAGTCCACCTATCTTGATGATAAAGGTGTGGAGAGTGGAGTAGAAGAAGTGAAAATTTTGGGTAGTAATGAAACTCCCACTTTGGATTTCAAGGAATTCAATTATAATAATTGCTCCTTGTTTCAATTCATTTCTTTGATGCAATCCATTGCAAACTCTCCACATGCTTATAGCCAAAGTAAAGCCTTTACCGCGCATATTGTAGCTGCTATGATGAAATCTCTTGAAGAGAAGCTCGAACTAGAAGTCTCTATACCTAGAAAACTTCATGATGAGTGGGAACCTACTATCAAAATCAAGATAAAAAACTATGAGTGCAATGCTTTGTGTGATTTGGGTGCTAGTGTTTCCGCGATTCCAAAGTCTTTATGTGATATTCTTGGTTTTCATGAGATTGAAGAGTGTTCTCTTAATTTGCATCTTGCGGATTCTACTGTCAAGAAACCCATGGGGAGGATCGATGATGTTCTTATTGTTGCAAATAAGAACTATGTACCCGTGGATTTCATTGTACTTGACATAGATTGCAATCCTTCATGTCCCATTATTCTTGGTAGACCTTTCCTAAGGACTATTGGTGCTATCATCGATATGAAGGAAGGGAATATTAGATTTCAATTTCCTTTAAAGAAGGGCATAGAGCACTTTCCTAGAAAGAAAATAAGATTGCCTTATGAATCTATGATGAGGGCTACCTATGGTTTGAGCACCAAAGATGACTATACGTGATTCCATCACTTTCGCCTAGCTAAGGGCGTTAAACAAAAGCGCTTGTTGGGAGGCAACCCAACGAATCTATCATTTTTCTTTCTGTTTTGTGTTTTCCACACTTTCATAATTCTGTTATGATTGTGTTTTTTGTGTTTCTTTTTGCGTTTGTGCCAAGCAAAACCGTTATGATTAGTCTTGAGGATGATCGTTTGGTCACGCTGGAAAAGACAGAAACTTTCTGCTCACGAAAAGAATTTTCCTTTTCTTTCTGTAAGAGCTTTTGAGTTGATTCTTTTTGCTGCTGATTTCTACGCAAATTGTTCAGACCGTCGTAATTTGTCAGAATTTTTGAAGTACCAGAGGTATACGAACCATACAGATTGCTACAGACTGGTCTGCTGTTAACAGATTCTGTTTTTGTTGTGTTGGTTACTTATTTTGATGAAACTATGGGTAGTATCGGGGGGTATTAGCCATGGAAGATTGAAATTAAAGTAACCCAACATCAGCACAAGTAGAATTTAAGTTTGCTACAGTACCTAAGGAAGTGGTGGTTTGCTTTCTTGTACTAATGTTATCACGAGTTTCTGTTTAAGTTTCGTGTTGTGAAGTTTTCATGTTTTGGGTGAAGTTCTTATGGACAAAAAGATAAACAGTGGCAAGAGCTCAAGCTTGGGGATGCCCAAGGCACCCCAAGAGATTCAAGGATGCCGTAAAAGCCTAAGCTTGGGGATTCCCCGGGAAGGCATCCCCTCTCTCGTCTTCAATCCATTGGTAACGTTACTTGGGGCTATATTTTTATTCACCACATGTTATGTGTTTTTGCTTGGAGCGTCTTGTATCGTAGGAGTCTTTTATTTTTGTTGTGTAACAATCATCCTTTATGCACACCTAGAGAGGGAGACATGCACACACCGTGATTTTGTCGAGCTTCACTTATATCTTTTGGTAGACAATTCAGCTCACATGTGCTTCACTTATATCTTTTGAGCTAGATACTTTTGCTCTATGTGCTTCACTTATATCTTTTAGAGCACAGCGGTGTGTGGCTTGGTAGTTGATCTATGCTTTGAAAGTAGTCTCAAAAGGGGTAGTTATCCAAAGGGATACGAAAACTTCCACCTTCATATGCATTGAATAGTTAGAGAAGTTTGATTCATCTCAATTAGTTTTGAGTTGTGGTTATGGTAATATTGAAGTCATGCTAGTAAGGTGTTGTGGATCTAGGAATACTTGTGTTGAAGTTAGTGATTCCCGTAGCATGCACGTATGGTGAACCTCTGTGTGATGAAGTCTGAGCATGATTAGTCTATTGATTGTCATCCTTTGCGTGGCGGTCGGGATCGCGCAATGGTTTATACATACCAACCCTTCCCCCAGGAGTATGCATTGAATGCTTTGTTTCGATTACTAATAAAACTTTTGCAACAAGTATATGAGTTCTTGATGACTAATGTTGAGTCCATGGTTTAGATGCACTTTCACCTTTCACCATCACTATCTTAGTGCCGTGCAACTTTCACCGGTGCACAAAACCCACCATTATCCTTCCTCAAAACAGCCACCATACCTACCTACTATGGCTTTTTCAAAGTCATTCCGAGATATATTACCATGCAACTACCACCATGATATGTGCCACCACGTCTACATTGCCATTGCGTGATCGTAAGATTGCCAGCATGATGTTTCCATTGATGTCTATGCCATGCTAGATCATTGCCATGGTACACTACCGAAGGCATTCCATATAGAGTCATAATTGCTCTAAGTTTGAGTTGAAAGTGTGATGATCATCATTATTGGAGCATTTTCCCATGTGAGGAAATAAAAAAGGCCAAAGAAGCCCATAAAAAAAGAGGCCAAAGAGCCCACCAAAATAAAAAATAAAAAAATAAAAAAAATGAGAGAAAAAGAGAGAAGGGATAATGCCACCACTTTTTCCACACTTGTGCATTTTGAGCACCATGATCTTCATGATTAAGAGTCTCTCGTTTTGTCACCACCATATAGCTAGTGGGAAATTCTCATTATATAACTTGGCTTGTATATTCCAATGATAGGCTTCCTCAAAACTGCTTTAGGTCTTCGTGAGCAAGCAAGTTGGATTCACACCCACTAGTTTTCTTTAAGAGCTTTCACATACTTGTAGCTCTAGTGCATCATTTGTATGGCAATCTCTACTCATTCACATTGATATCTATTGATGAGCATCTCCATAGCTCATTGATATGCCTAGTTAATGTGACTATCTTCTCCTTTTTGTCTTGCAACCTCCACCACATTCCACACCATCTATAGTGCTATAACCATGGCTCACGCTCATGTATTGCGTGCGAGTTGAAAATGTTTGAGAAAGTAAAGGTGTGAAATAATTAATTGGCCAATACCGGGGTTGTGCATGATTTAAATTTCTTGTGCAATGGTGATAGAGCATAGCCAGACTATATGCGTTTGTAGGGATAACTTACTTTTGGCCTTGTTATTTTGAAAGTTCATGATTACTTCGCTAGTTTGCTTGAATTATTATTGTCTCCACGTCAATAGCAAACTATTGTTTTGTATCTAATGGATCTGAACATTCACGTCACATAAGAGGAATTACAAAGGACACCTATGCCAGGTAGCATGAAAGCATCAAAGATTCATTCTTATCACTTCCCTACTCGAGGACGAGCAGGAGTTAAGCTTGGGGATGCTTGATACGTCTCAAACGTATCTATAATTTTTTATGGTTTCACGCTGTTATCTTGCCATCTTTGTACGTTTTATGTATCTTTTATATATTTTTTGGGACTAACTTATTGATTCAGTGCCAAGTGCCAGTTCCTGTTTTTCCGTGTTTTTGACTCTTTTCAGATCTGAATTTGGAACGGAATCCAAATGGAAGAAAAAACCCGAAATGATTTTTTTCTGAACGGAAGAAGTCCAGGGGGCTTTTGGGCCAAGCCAGGTGGGCTCCAGGGAGCCCACAAGCCCCCACTCCGCCACCATGGGGAGGCGGCGGTGGGTAGGCTTGTGGCCTCCCTGGCCGCCCCCTGACCTAGGTCTTGCGCCTATATATTCCCAAATATTCCGCAAAAAATCAGGGGAGCCTCGAAAATACTTTTCCGCCGCCGCAAGCTACCGTTTCCTCGAGATCTCATCTGGAGACCCTTCCCGGCGCCGTGCCGGAGGGGACTTTGGAGGTGGAGGGCTTCATCATCATCATCATCGCCCCTCCAATGACTCGTGAGTAGTTCACTTCAGACCTACGGGTCCGTAGTTAGTAGGTAGATGGCTTCTTCTCTCTCTTGGATCTTCAATACAAAGTTCTCCATGATCTTCATGGAGATCTATCCGATGTAATCTTCTTTGGCGGTGTGTTTATCGAGATCCGATGAATTGTGGACTTGTGATCAGATTATCTATGATATATATTTGAGTCTTTGCTTATTTCTTATATGCATGATTTGATATCCTTGTAAGTCTCTCCGAGTCTTGGGTTTTGTTTGGCCAACTAGATCTATGATTCTTGCAATGGGAGAAGTGCTTGGTTTTGGGTTCTGCCATGTGGTGACCTTTCCTAGTGACAGTAGGGGCAACAAGGCACACATCAAGTAGTTGCCATCAAGGGTAAAAAGATGGGGTTTTTATCATTGGTTTGAGATTATCCCTCTACATCATGTCATCTTGCTTAAGGCGTTACTCTGTTCTTATGGACTTAATACACTAGATGCATGCTGGATAGCGGTCGACGTGTGGAGTAATAGTAGTAGATGCAGAAAGTATCGGTCTACTTGGTTCGGACGTGATGCCTATAGAAATAGTCATTGCATAGATATCGTCACGACTCTGCACAGTTCTATCAATTGCTCGACAGTAATTTGTTCACCCACCATCTACTTGCTTTTATGAGAGAAGCCACTAGTAAACACTACGGCCCCCGGGTCTATTCGCATCCATCGTTTACAACTCCGCTTTTACTTTGCTTTCTTACTTTGTTGCTTTCAGTTCTCACTTGGCAAACAATCTATAAGGGATTGACAACCCCTTCATAGCGTTGGGTGCAAGCTTTTGTGTTTGTGCAGGATCGTGAGAAACTCTTCCGCCGGATTGATACCTTGGTTCTCAAACTGAGGGAAATACTTACCGTCGCTGTGCTACATCACCCTTTCCGCTTCGAGGGAACACCAACGCAAGGCTCCAAGGCCACGAGGGAAATCCTTTCCATACTTGCCTAGGAAGTCCCTTAAGGCGTAGCCGTTGCTGAACGATTCCTGATGCCGTTGACACAACTACTTCCTATCGCCGTTGCAACGGATACACAACAAAACATCAAGGGGCGCAGCTGGCGGCGGGATCCGGCAAGGCGGAGCTCCAACGACCATGGCGGGCTGCAGATTGGGGCCGGTGACCAAGCTGCTTGCACCTACGGGGAGAGAGAGCAGAGAGGTGAGGGAGATGGAGAGCAAAACGGGGAAGAGAGAGAGGAGCTAGACTGGCGGGGCATGGGCCTGACCTTCTCCGGTGGGGTCGGCTCCGACGACCTGCACCGGCAGGTGCGGGACGAGGGGCAGATCGAGGGCTCGGGAGGAGCTCGAGCGCCATGGATGCTCTGATCCATGCGCTGGGAGGCATCGGCGTGGATCGGTCCCAGATGGGATCAGGCGGGCTCAACCCGGGCCCGGGCGAGCCTGGTGGCCTCGAGGTGGGAGGAGAGATGAGACTAGGTGGCGGCTAGGGTCAGGGTTGCACGGGAACCGAGGAGGGGTTAGGGTTAGGTGCCTATTTATAGAAAACACGGCTAGGTTAGGGGATTTGCTCCGTTTTTAATCCTTGGATCGCGATCCGACGGCTCCGGGAGCGGAGGGGCTTAGTGTTAGCTGAGGTGCTCTGATGGGCTATGTTAGAGAGGCTAGGTAAAGAAGAGAGGGGAGATTGCAGCCCGACAATGAGTTTAAAAATACCGAAACGTCCCACAACTGACCGACTATAGTGTCGCTATATAATTAATGGTTTGGATATCAAACAAACTCCGATTGTGATGAAATTTGACACGCGGCCCACCTATACTATATTAAGACCGCACACCAAGTTTCAACCCAATCTGTGAAAGTTTCATACAAACTTTTAAAAACAAATATGTTAACGATGTCACGGGCGCGTGCGTGTGTGGTTGGTCTCGAAATGGTCAACGACAAAAATGGAGAGAACGGCAACTATTAACTGATGCAAGATTTGAAAACTGGTGGCAATGGAGTGCCCATGCAATTCAGATGATGCGAATGATGCAATGATGAATGCGACAAACAAATATTCAGACAGCGACAACAGAATAAAAGGGGAATCTTCTGGAGTGTCGGTCTCGGGATGTTACAGTAGAACATGTTGTACCCCTCATAGCCGAGCCGAACAATCAAATCATCGGCAAATCTACAATTGAAGAAAAAACTTTGTCTCATGAGGTCATGTCAGTTATCGCCCCATGGAACAAGCCCTTCCTTGCTTACCTTCTGCATAAAGAACTCCCCGACGACCAGACTGAGGCGAGACGCATCATCCGCCGATCAAAGGCCTATAAAGTCCATGAGGGTGAGCTATATAAGAAAAGCACGACAAGATTCCTCCAGTGGTGCATCTCCGAGGAAGAAGGAAGGCAACTTTTGGCCGAAGTACACGCACGTATGGGCGGCCACCATGCAACGTCACGGGCCCTGGTCAGCAAGGATTTATGAGCTGGTTTCTTCTAGCCCACAGCCCGAGCGGACGCCCACACACTCGTCCAACACTTTGTGGGGTGCCAATTTTTTGGCAAATCAAAGCCACATGCCCCTATTCAACCCAAATTTATTGATTCGACTCAAGGGGAATCCAAGGAATATTCTCAAGTATTAGCAGTTGAGTTGTCAATTCAACCACACCTGAAAGATTTAGTATCTGCAGCAAAGTATCAGTAGCAAGGTAGTGTGATAGCAACAGTAGCAATAGTAACCAGTAGTAGCAAAGTGACAGCAGTAGCGGCAAAGTAACAACAATAGCAACAGAGTAACAGTAGCAGCAGTGACAGCAGTAGCAGCAAAGTAACGTAGCAAGGACCAGTAGGAAAAACTCGTAGGCATTGGATCGATGATGGATGATTATGCCGGATGTTATTCATCATGCAACAGTTATAACACAAAGAGATATGTAACTAGCTCCAGTTCGTCAATGTAATGTAGGCATGTATTCCGTATGTAGTGATACGTGCTTAGGGAAAAGAACTTGCATGATATCTATTCTCCATCCCTCCCGTGGCAGCGGGGTCCTAATGGAAACTACGGGATATTAAGGTTCTCCTTTTAATAAAGAACCGTACCAACGCATTAACACTTGGTGAATACATGAACTCCTCATACTATGGTCATCTCCAGGAGTGGTTTTGGCTATTGTCACTCCGGTGTTGCCGGGTTATAACACATAGTAGGTGACTACAACTTGCAAGATAGGATCAGGAACACACATATATTCACGACAACATAATAGGTTCAGATCTGAAATCATGCCACTCGGGCCCTAGTGACAAGCATTAAGCATGGCAACGTAGTAGCAACATCAATCTCAGAACATAGTGGATACTAGGGATCAATCCCCGTCAAAACTAACTCGATTACATGATAGATCTCATCCAACCCATCACCGTCCAGCAAGCCTACGATGAGATTACTCCCGAATGGTGAAGAGCATCATGGAATTGGCGATGAAGGAAGGTTGCTGATGACGATGGCGAGGATCTCCCCTCTCCAGAGCCCAGAACGGACTCCAGATCTGCCCTCCGGAGGAAGAACAGGAGGTGGCGGCGCCTCCGTATTCTAAAACGTGATGAACTCTTCTCCTTTATTTTTTTTCCGAACGAAAGGGACTAAATAGAGCTGACATTGGAGGCGGTGGAGCTTCGTGGGCCGCAGAAGCCTTCCAGGCGCAGCTAGGGGGGCACACCTGGTGGGCTTGTGGGCTCAACGCTCCACTTCCTTAGTTGATTCTTGCGCCAGTATTTTTTATATATTCCACAAAAAATCCCCATAAATTTCCAGGTCATTCCGAGAACTTTTATTTCTGCGCAAAAACAACACCATGGCAATTCTGCTGAAAACAGCGTTAGTCCGGGTTAGCTCCATTCAAATCATGCCAATTAGAGTCCAAAACAAGGGGAAAAGAGTTTGGAAAAGTAGATACGACGGAGAAGTATCAACTCCCCCAAGGTTAAAACCTTGCTTGTCCTCAAGCAATTCAGTTGACAAACTGAAAGAGACAAAATAAAAACTTTTACGAACTCTGTTTGATTTTTTTTGTTGCAACTATGTCTAACTCATATCCAGAATTTCAGCAAGATCACAAGCTAACCACATAATAAAATGACATCTAGGTCTCACAGTAAACTCATATCAATGGCATAATCAACTAGCGAGCAAATAATAATAAGTTTCAAACGTCAACACTTCAATCAAAACAATCATGAAGCAGTACAGATAGATGGTATCTTGCTAGCTCTTTCTGAGACCGCAAAACATAAATGCAGAGCACCTTCAAAGACCAAGGGCTGACTAAACATTGTAATTCATGGCAAAGAATATCCAGTCACAGTCATACTCAATAGCAGTTAAAAGCAAAGCATAAAAATGACAGAGGTGATCTCTAATTGGTGCTTTTATAAGAAGAGGATGACTCAACATGAACATAAATAGATAGGCCCTTTGTAGAGGGAAGCATTGATTTGCAGAGGTGCCAGAGCTCAAGCTTTGAAAACAAAGATAATAATTTTGGGTGGCATGCTTTCATTGTCAACGCAATGACTAAGAGTTTTCACCATCTTCCATGCTGCACATGCTATAGGCGCTTCTCAAACAGAAAAGTAAAGTTCTGACTCCCCCACCACCGATCAATCACACTCCACGACTAGCCGAATACTCGGGTGCCGTCCATACCAACATCAATCCAGGGGGAGTTTTGTTTGCAATTATCTTTTCGATTTGAGCATGGAACTGGGCATTCCAATTACCGGCCCCTTTCTCGTGAATGATAGTGAATAAACACATATCGAGGATAACACGCCTAGCATGGAAGATACTCATAGCCCCCTGTCACCACATGAGCAGTTCGGGCATGCAAAACAGATTATTTCTTGAAGGTTTAGAGAGTGTCACATGCAAATTTACTTGGAACGGCAGGTAGATACAGCATATAGGTAGGTATGGTGGACTCATATGGAACAACTTTGGGTTTATGGAACTGGATGCACAAGCAGTATTCCCGCTTATTACAAGTGAAGGCTAGCAAAAGACTGGGAAGCGACCAACTAGAGAGCGACAACAGTCATCAAAATGCATTGTAATTAACCAACATTGAGTGCAAGCATGAGTAGGACATAAATCACTATGAACATGAATATCATAGAGGCTATGTTGATTTTGTTTCAACTACATGCGTGAACATGCGCCAAGTCAAGCCACTTGAATCATTCAAAGGAGGATACCATCCTATCATACTACATCATATTTATCTCAAGATTCATGTTGGCATCCAAGAGAAACCATTATAAGCTCCTGGCTAATTAAGCATGGCATCAGAAACTATGATCTCTAAGTTGTCACTGCAAACATGTTTCTCTCACAACAAAGCTAAACTAGGAACGCTGAGCTAGTCATATTTACAAAAACAAAATAGATCGAGTTCATACCAGCTTTTCCAGGCTCAGTCACTTCATCATATATCCTCATTATTGCCTTTTACTTGCACGACTGAACGATGTGAACAATAATAAGAGTGCTCGTGCATTGGACTAGCTGGAATCTGTAGGAAAACACAAAGGAGAAGACAAAGTAATATGGCTCTTTGACAGATAAACATATATGCATGCGAGAGCCACTAAACATTGTAACCATGGTCTTCTACCTTGACCCAAAGAAAAAGAAAACTATTTACACGGGAAAGCTCCCAACAAGCAAAAGAAGAACAAGAAATCTTTTTGGGTTTTCTCAAACTAGACAAACACACGAAAAGAAAACGAGAAAAAGAAATAAACTAGCATGGATGATACAGTGGCAAAGTGTGAACATCGACTAACAAAGTGAAAGCGTAAGCAAGCATATAAAGTCGGTGAGACACACGTATTCCCCAAGCTTAGGCTTTTGGCCTAAGTTGGTCTACTCCCAAGGAGGGAAATAACCAGCTCCGGGGGTACTCCGGAGTGTACTGAGGGTGCCACTGCTGTGTGAGCTCCTCTGGCTCCCACTGATAAACTAGCGTCTGGTACTCGACTGGTAGCTCGGGCACGGACACCTGTGGTTGGGCTATGCCCCAATATGCGTAGATGTCCGAGGGCATAATAATGTACGTGCCTGTATGAAGATTGAACAAAGAAGGAGCAGGCAAAGTAATAGTCTCACGAGTACCGTGACTAAATACCAGGTTATAAATCATCCTTCTATTTATATCTCTATCAAGAAAGTCATGGCGAACCATGCTATCATAGTCTAGATATCTCTCAGGAAGAAGAATCTCTTATTCCTCGTCCAGTCTAATAGGTATCTCAAAATGTCTAGCAAGACGGGTAGCATAGATACCTCCATAGACAACGCCTTTAGAACGGTTCGTGTTCAACCGTTGAGCTACTATAGCGCCCAAGCTATAAGTTTTGTCATTATAAAGAGCTTCGCGCAAGACCGCAAGATCTCGAGAGCTAAGGGATCCAGCTTTCCCACGGCCAATCAAACATTTTCCCATGAATAATGACAAGTACCGAAGCACGGGAAAATGTATGCTAGCAGGTCTAGCGCAAGACACTCCTCTCTCTTCTCCTACAGCAATAGTATCTATGAAAGCCTCCAAGTCCCGTGGACGAGGTTCATGAATATCCCCAACATAAGGTAATTTGCAAACATTGCAAAAATCCTGAAGTGACATGCGCTGGGGGATATCATATAGTTTGAACTCAACCATAGGAGGATTCTTCCTTGGATAGAAATTAAAGCTTTGCACGAAAATATTAGTGAGGAGGAGGTATTAAGGACACTAATCTTCAACGAAGAGGGTCAGGCCTGCGTTCTCCACCAAATAATAAAAGTCCTCATAAAGTCCGGCGGCGCGTAAGAACACATCGCTTGGCCACTCGCACGCTCGAACTTCTGCATCTCGAGGGACCGGATACTTGGGTTTCTTCTTCTCATTCCCATCATCCTTGGGGTCACGGCTTGAAGAGCCTCTTAAGAACCTCCTCATCTTTTCCCTTTTCTACCTCTGAAAATTTCTGAAATTTTTAGTGATTCTAAGGAAAAGTGAACAAGGCCCAACAAAACTCGTAGCAACTACTCCCACAAGTGCCTAGAAGCCATATCACGCATCAAAACTACTTGGGACCAGCTAAAATTAGCATGCAAAGCTCAAGAACAGGGTTACCAAGGCAGCAAAAATACGCAACGTATAACGCACTTGAGCAAAAACTAATTGGACCAATGGAGGAGTCACATACCAAGGAGCAATTTCCCCAAAATAGCTTGGTGAATGGTGCTTTGCACAAGGAGATCGAAAATCCCAGCAAGAAGAGCAAGAACACGGGTTTGAGCTGCGAAACAATTTTTTCTGGAGGTAGGAGAAGAAGATGGGAGCTAGAATGAGTGAAGGGGGTGCACGTGGGCCTCACAAGCCTGATAGGCGCGGCCAGGGGGGTGCCCGCGCCTCCAGGGCTTGTGGCCCGCTGGTGCAGCCCCCTGACTAGCTCTCCGTCCCAGTATTTTTCAAAATTCCAGAAAAAATCATACTTGATTTTTACGGCATTCGGAGAACTTTTATTTTTGGGGTACTTTTCCACGGGACGCTAAAACAGAAAACGGGGAAAAGTAAAGTAAATCTATCATTTTTCTTCTAAGCAACCGAAGGTGAAAGCTTGAAACAGAGGTTTGTGACTCCTTGATTGATCCATCTCATGGTCATCGAAAGAAATCCGTCAATGAGGTTGATCAAGTCTCCTTGACAAACTTTTTCGAATCGCAAAAGAGAACGGAGAATTTTTGATTAGTCACTAGGTTACCTCAATGGGGATGTGAATATCCCCAACAAGCAAATCATACTTCATCTTGACATGAGGTATAGGGCATTGAAAGCTCCCAATAAGAATCGACGAAGTTTTTTCAATAGCATTGATGCAATGTACTCGATATTGTTTCTTCGGAAAGTGCACCATATGCTCATTACCGTTGACATGGAAAGTGACATTGCCTTTGTTGCAATCTATAACAGCCCCTGCAGTGTTTGAAAAGGGTCTTCCAAGGATGACCGCCATGGCATCATCCTCGGGAATATCCAGGATAACAAAGTCTGTTAAGATAGTGACGTTCGCAACCACAACAGGCACATCCTCGCAAATGCCGATAGGGAAAGCAGTTGATTTGTCGGTCATTTGCAGAGAGATTTTAGTGGGTGTCAACTTATCCAGTTCAAGTCTATGATAAAGAGAGAGAGTCATAACACTAACACCGGCTCCAAGGTCGCATGAAGCAGTTCTAACATAGTTTCCTTTAATGGAGCAAGGTATAGTGGGCACTCCGGGATCACCTAGTTTCTTAGGAGTTCCACCGTTGAAGCTATAATTAGCTAGCATGGTGGAAATCTCAACCTCAAGTATCCTCCTCTTATTAGTCGCAATATCCTTCATGTACTTAGCATACAGAGACATTTTGAGAATATCTGTCAAACGCATTTGCAGAAAGACAGGTCTAATCATTTCAACAAATCACTCAAAATCCTCATCATCCTTTTTCTTGGATGGTTTGGGAGGAAAGGGCATGGGTTTCTGAACCCATGGTTCCCTTTCTTTACCATGCTTCCTAGCAGCGAAGTCATTCTTATCATATCTCTTATTCTTAGGTTGTGGGTTATCAAGATCAACAGGTTCAATCTCCACATTCTTATCATTGCTAGGTTGAGCATCATCATGAACATCACTATCTATATTATCATTAGGCTCATGTTCATCACCAGATTGTGTTTCGACATCATAGGCAGAGACATCATTTGGATTCTCAGGTGTAACAACATCTGGGTTGCTAGCGTGCAGGTTCCTATCATCTCTCTTCTTCTTCGTAGGATGACTAGGTGCATCAGTGCTAACTCCTTGAGAATCTTGTTCAATTCTCTTAAGATGACCCTCAGGATACAAAGGTTCCTAGGTCATTCTACCGCCTCTAGTGACGACTCTGACAGAATTTTCATTCAACTCATTGAGAAAGTCATTCTGAGCTTTAAGTACTTGTTCTACTTGAGTAGTAACCATAGAGGCATGTTTACTCAAGAGCTTAAGATCATTGACATTTCTGTCCACACAAGCACTTAAATGACTAAGAATACGAGCATTCTGTTAAAATTGTCTGCTAACATAATCATTGAAACTCTATTGTTTGGCAACAAAGTTATCAAATTCATCTAGGCATAGTATAGCAGGTTTATCAAAAGGAATATCACTCTCATTAAATCTACACAGAGAATTTACCTCTACTACCTGTATCGGGTTATCAAGACCATGGATCTCTTCGATAGGTGGTAGATTTTTGACATCCTCAGATTTAATGCCTTTCTCTTTCATAGATTTCTTAGCTTCTTGCATATCTTCAGGACTGAGGAATTGAATACCTCTTTTCTTCGGAGTTGGCTTAGGAGGTGGTTCGGGAATAGTCCAAGCATTATCATTGATCAAGATGTTGTTCAATAGAATCTCATCTTGTTCTACAGTTCGTTCCCTAAAACACAACCGGTACAACTATCTAGGTGATCTCTAGAAGCATCGGTAAGTCCATTATAGAAGATATCAAGTATTTCATTCTTCTCAAGAGGGTGATCAGGCAAAGCATTCAGTAGCTGGACGAGCCTCCCCCAAGCTTGTGGGAGACTCTCTTCTTCAACTTGCGCAAAGTTGTATATTTCCTGCAAGGCAGCATGCTTCTTATGGGCAGGGAAATATTTTTCAGAGAAGTAGTAGATCATATCCTGGGGGCTACGCACACAACCAGGAGCAAGAGAAGTGAACCAGGTCTTAGCATCATCCTTTAGCGAGAAAGGAAAGAACTTGAGGATATAGTAGTGGCGGATCATTTCCTCACTAGTGAATAGGGTGGCTATATCGTGTAGTTTGGTAAGATGGGCTACAACCGTTTGAGACTCATAACTGTGAAACGGATCAGATTTTACCAGAGTGACTAACTCGGGGTTGACAGAGAATTCATAATCCTTATCAGTCACAAAGATAGGCGAAGTAGCAAACTTCGGTTCGTATTTCATCCTAGCGTTTAGAGATTTTTCTTTCCACTTGAGCAGTAATTTCTCAGCATCATAGCTATCCTTACAAGCAAGAAAGTCCTCAGCTATCTCTCCCTCCATAACATAACCCTCAGGCACATCAGGCAATTCATATCTAGGAGAGCTAGTTCTAACAGACAAAATAGTAGGTTGTACTTCAATAGTATCAGCAGTTTCAGAAGTATCATCACATCTAGCAGCAACTCTAGCAATTTGTGCATCAAGGAATGCACCTAGTGGCAAAGTAGTATCAAGCATAGCATCATCATAAGCATCATGGGTAGAAGAAGTAGCACCATCAAGCAGAGGCGACATATCAAGATTTCTAGCAGGAGGTGGTGTCGCAAACTTACTCATAACTGAAGGTGAATCAAGTGCAGAGCTAGATGGCAGTTCCTTACCTGTCCTCGTAGTTGAGGGCAAGACTTTAGTTCTTGGATCTTTCGGATTCCTCATAGTGGTCAGCAGACGTAAATCCCAAGTGACTCGGAGAATATAGCTATGCCTCCCCGGCAACGGCGCCAGAAAATAGGCATGTTGACGGGAGACTATTCTTGACTTTTGCTTCCTCGACAACGGCGCTAGAAAATAGTCTTGATAACCCACAAGTATAGGGGATCGCAAAAGTTTTTGAGGGTAGAGTATTCAACCCAAATTTATTGATTCGACTCAAGGGGAAACCAAAGAATATTCTCAAGTATTAGCACTTTTGTTGTCAATTCAACCACACCTGAAAGATTTAGTATCTGCAGCAATGTATCAGTAGCAAGGTAGTGTGATAGCAATAGTAGCAACAGTAACCAGTAGCAGCAAAGTGACAACAGTAGCGGAAAAGTAACAACAGTAGCAATAGAGTAACAGTAGCACCAGTGACAGCAGTAGCAGCAAAGTAACATAGCAAGGACCAGTATGAAAAACTCGTAGGCATTGGATCGGTGATGGATGATTATGCCAGATGTTATTCATCATGCAACAGTTATAACACGGAAAGATATGTAACTAGCTCCAGTTCGTCAATATAATGTAGGCATGTATTCCTTATGTAGTCATACGTGCTTAGGGAAAAAACTTGCATGACATCTATTGTCCATCCCTCCCGTGGCAGCGGCGTCCTAATGGAAACTACGGGATACTAAGGTTCTCCTTTTAATAAAGAACCGGACCAACGCATTAACACTTGGTGAATACATGAACTCCTCATACTATGGTCATCTTCGGGAGTGGTTCCGGCTATTGTCACTCCGGGGTTGCCGGGTGATAACACATAGTAGGTGACTACAACTTGCAAGATAGGATCAAGAACACACATATATTGATGACAACATAATAGGTTCAGATTTGAAATCTTGGCACTCGGGCCCTAGTGACAAGCATTAAGCATGGCAAAGTAGTAGCAACATCAATCTCAAAACATAGTGGATACTAGGGATCAATCCCCGTCAAAACTAACTCGATTACATGATAGATCTCATCCAACCCATCTTCGTCCAGCAAGCCTACAATGAGATTACTCACAAACGGTGAAGAGCATCATGGAATTCGCGATGAAGGAAGGTTGGTGATGAAGATGGCGACGATCTCCCATCTCTGGAGCCCAGAACGGACTCTAGATCTGCCCTCCACAGGAAGAACAGGAGGTGGCGGCGCCTCCGTATCGTGAAACGCGATGAACTCTTCTCCTTGATTTTTTTTCGGACGAAAGGGACTAAATAGAGCTGAGGTTGGAGGCGGTGGAGCTTCGTGGACCCCACAAGCCTGCCAAGCGCGACAAGGGGGGCCGCGCCTGATGGGCTTGTGGGCTCCACGCTCCACTTCCTCGGTTGATTCTTGCGCCAGTATTTTTTATATATTCCACAAAAAATCACCGTAAATTTCCAGGTCATTCCAAGAACTTTTATTTCTGCGCAAAAACAACACCATGGCAATTCTGTTGAAAACAGCGTTAGTCCGGGTTAGTTCCATTCAAATCATGCAAATTAGAGTGCAAAACAAGGGCAAAAGAGTTTGGAAAAGTACATACGACGGAGATGGATCAGCCCCCAACGTCTCTTTGGAGAATTTCGATCACCTGGACCTTTGCGGTCTGGGGTCTAGACACGGTCGGACCACTTAAAGGGGGCGAAGAAAAAGAAATACCTCCTGATTATGGTTGACAAGTTCACCAAATGGATCTAAGCAAAGCGTGTAAGCTCTGCCAAAGTCAGACCGGTCATCAACTTCATATATGGTGTTGTACACCATTATGGTATCCCGCACAACATAATAAAGGATAACGGATCCAATTTTACCGCCATGAGGTAAAATATTGGTGCACAAACTTGGGTATCAAGCTCGACTATGCCTCAGTATATCACCCTGAGACCAATGGACAAGTCGAATGCGCCAATGGGATCATTATGAGTGGTATCAAACCTCGGCTGGTCTGGTCTCTTAAAGAATACAGCTTCCACTGGGTGGAGGAGCTCGACTCTGTACTATGGGACCTACGTACCATGCCGAATCATTAAACACGGTACACACCGTTTTTCATGCTGTACGGGGCCAAAGCGGTCCTCCCTTACGATATCATCCATGACATGCCTCGAGTGAACACGTACAAGGAAAGAGAGGCTGAGTTAGATCAACAAGTCGACTTAGACGCATTGGAAGGCGAGCTGATATAGCTCGGGCCCGATCTACTTTGTATCAACACCAGGCTTGGCGCTATCAGAGCAGAGAAGTTCGGTCAAAGGCATACAACATGGGCGAACTCATTTTATGCCTCCCACAGAAGTAGAAGCATAAACTTAACCTGAAATGGGAGGGCCCTTTCATAATTAATGAAGTCTTGAGAGGAAGACCTTATCGCCTGTGCAACCCAGAGGACAACCGCCTCGAGCCAAACCCATGGAACACAGCTCGCCTTCGGTGTTTCTATGGCTAGACCGATGTTGTTACCTTCTTATACCCTTACATTTTTTCTTTTTTCTAGTTTTTCTTGTTTAGCTTTGTAGGATTACTTAGAGTTTCCCAGAATATGTTCAGATCAACCGAACTACTTCAAGCATTTATCGGAACACATTCATGATAAATGGAATGTCCAAACCCGATAGCACCCGCGGTCTTCTATAGGGAAGCCGTTAAATGTATTCATTTCTTCTACATCTTTATATACTATATGCCTTGACTGAACATCGATTTATGCCACTATATGCATCAACTGGACTTAAGATTCTTGCAATGCTAGCTTGCCTTTCTCCTATGCTTACCCTCTACATTCTCGAATGTTCGGCTAGGGGTAAAGGGAGCACCTCTGCAATTGTTACGACCGGTTTACCCGGATCCATAGCTCAGACGGGTGAAGCCAAAAGCTAGCGTTTCTTAAGAGACAACTTCGTCGGCTGCGAATGAGGTTCATATAGTCGACAATCTTCGCCACAAAGGGGGTCGTTTTCACAAAATAGCAGCTGTCCGCACTGCATGATACATAGCTATAACATCTACGTTTTATGTAGTAGCCCGAAGAAAGGAACCCATCAAGGAACTATATTCTTTAGAAAATGTTTCTTACATCACATCATAATATAACATAATTCCCCCGTGCACTCTCTGTCTATTTGCACGACATGGCCGGATTGCCTGGTTCTCGAAAATTAGTTCATGTTGTCACGGGATACATAGTAAGGAACACGACCTAGTTATTAACACGGGAGGTAGAAGTCGATGGCCGGCTAAAGACAGAGTTTTCGAGCACGGAAGGAAGTGTCTTGATACACGAATTACATATAATCACGCGCTGGGCGATTGGTCTAGATGATCTATTATGGCATCTAAGGTGCAGTCTTCCTGTGAAAGGCGGGCAGCGGGCATCACTTGGTCATAAACTAGGTGAAGAGAAATATCTTTACCATCCGGCCCTATCGGCCCAATCCAGGCTATCTGCTCTGGATTAAGTTGGATAAAATGTCTCCACCATAGCCCATGCCTCCCAAGCTCCTTCTCGACAGGTCGTAGTCTTCCATAGCTCAAAGTGACTTCGGGCTCCTTTGAACCACTCGGCAAGCTCGGCCATTCCTTGCGGAGCAATTTCATTTGGCCATAACACTTTAATCATGCTCCTCATAGCCTTTCGAGCTCGCTCGTGCACAATGGATAACTCCTTCAGCAGCCCCCCTGAAAGACTTAACTTCTTCCTTGGGACGTCCAGTCAAGAAACCTGAGCAAAGGGAGTTGCACGTTTTTATGATCAACGCAATAAAAAAGAGATTTGTCACATTCCAGGTTGGCATTTTGCTTACAGATTATGCCTCCCTTTAATTTATGATTCTCTTCATGGTTTGCACCAATTGAGCTTTCAAATTCTCAATTTATTTGGCTTGTCATTTATTCTCCTCCTTGAGTTGGTTCTTTTCCTCACGACATTGCTTTAATACGCGATGACTAGCTTCAAGCCGGGATTCGGCATAGCTCTGAGAATCTCGGGATGCATCTAAATTTCTTTGCAATTGGCCTCTAGATTAGCATGCTATCACAAAGTTCTTTTTTATAAAGGAAATCCCGTTAAAAGTTCAGCACATTTCAAATAATTTCACTCATTGTGTGCTTCTCCGGTGAATTTCTTCACCTCCTCCAGTTCGACCTTGCTGGCTTGCAATTCAGTTTGGCTTAACTCTCAATCCTTGGATAGTTTTTCGTTCTCCTACTCTAGAGACTGTGGAAAAATATTATGTTGACCCTTAACTCGATCGTACTGACCAAATTAAGGCTCGGGGGCTACCGGGTTCAAACTTATGTTCGTTTATCAAAAATTGATCACTTACCAGCAGATTGGAAGACATCAGCATGTCAACTTCCTTGAGTCCGGCTCTTGTAGCCCCAAGGTATGCATGTGCTAAGCTGAGAGCATTAAACTCTTGTTCAGAAAAAAATAGGGTGACGTAATGACACTTTTCGCTGCTGATGATTCATGAAGCTTTCTACTTTAGAATTAGTTGTCGAAAACCCTTCGGGGTCGTCAGGGAGTGGGTCCGTATTTGGAACCGAAGACCTCTTGCGTGAGCCGAAGACCTCGAGTTTTCATGACTGCCTAACACTTCGGCGGCGTCTTCGGACAAAGAAGGTTGCACGCGTCTCCTAAGTATTTCGGCTAAGGATCACGAACATTTAAGGTAATCAGTACCTTAAGTGGTAGGGATTGATATGTATACCTCTTGTTTGAAGGGACAGACGACATGTTTTCTGTCGTTGCCCCTTGTCTGTGGATCCTATTCTCATGTGATGTAGCCCCAGTCGGTATAAACTGGGACGGAGTTTGGCACGTGGACCAACGACCCTTGGGGTTGGATACAGGAACATTTGGGATGACGGGATGCATGGCCCCTGTTTGAGTTTTGGCTTTCCTTCTTTTTGATGTAGAAGATGGGAGAACCCTAGGGTTGTCATCCTGAAGGGCCACCTTGAGTTTGTCGATGCTTTCTTGATAAAATACTCCATTCTCAAAACCGATTGAAATCTCTGGATCCTCATAGAATCTGGGGTCATTATCACGGGAGTAATTCTAAGGCTGGGGACAGAACTGTTGACCATCTCAATCCAATGCCTCCAAGTTTGGTAAGGAGGACGAGAGGTTATTGATCGGTAAAATCAAGCATAAGCATCTAAGCTATGAGAACATAATCACACTTACCATTCAATGGGATTATATACCAAGAATCCATCCCTGATGGTGAGGCGGGCAAAATCTTCTTTTCTCCCTTGAAAAGGTCAGCAAGAATGACTACTAAGGCTTCTTTAATGTCTGGACCCTTTCGTCTGAAATGGGCAGTGTCTCTTGTCCCATTATAGCGCCACAAGGGGTGCATGCGTTGTTGAAGTAGTTGAACGCACCGGGTAATTACCGCAGCCATCTCCTAAATGATGGTTGATGGTGTGTTGCGTGTGGATTCCTGCGTAATGGTGACGAGGCGTGGCTGGACATTCTCGGCCCTTGCCACACATCCTCGAGACGGGGCGACGGGACCACATATCATGCATTGTTGATCATCGCCGCAAGTTAACTAAAACATTAATAGGATTTGTGTATTTGATCTAAGATGGTCTTTGATCTTTTTCGCACTAACCTTCACGTGGGAGAAGTTATGGGTACTCAACGGTGTTGTATCAGCCGATGCTCTTCAGGCGTCAGCATTAGAGCGGATAATGCCCGAGTAGTCTGTGTAAGCATTGATCTTGTATTACAGGTGTCAGGACTAATCTCTGCCGCTCACACAACATGCAGGAGTTCAAAGGGCATTTGGCCCAAGACTCCTCGCGCTTAGGATGTAGACTGGCGGGCTGGCCTCTCTTTTGAGCCTAGGTACGGCTGTGACATTTTCATCTTTCGAGGCTGGGCATGACCCAGGAAAATGAGTCTGGCCAGAGTTGATCAAACGTGTTGGGAAATATGGTGCACCCCTCGAGGGATGAATTGAACTATTCGAATAGCCGTGTCCACGGTCACAGGATGACTTGGAATTGTATCCCCATCTACTGCAACTAGAACTATGACTTAAATGAAATGATTGGCTCCGAGTTTTATTTCTTGCCGGGAGTCGAGGAAGAATCTCTGGGTGCGACTTAATTAAGATTGCTCCAACAATATGACTATAAATGTGTTATTAATCTACACTCTTGTAATGCAATAGACAATGAAGATGCTAATTTTCGATAGGGATAGACCTTCTTTCTATTCTCGCATTGCTACAGTTAGTCCAGATATAACCCCCATTCCTTTCATACTGTTGCATACCTTAGTATAGTTCTGATGCGAGTCTCGCGAGTACTTTGGATGAGTACTCACCATTTCTTTTCTCCCTCTTATCCCCTTGATACGATTGTCGCGATCACATGATGGAGCCCAAGACATGGCGTATCCCGCTGACGACGATGAAATCACAATTTCTCCCTAAGGTGGTTTTGGTAATTAATCACAACATATGTATCATTGAACTAATTATTTTATCCAAGTATATGTCAGAAAAGTTCAAAGATGAATTATCCAAAGGATTGTGAGGAGAAAACCGTTGATGAAAGGAAAGGAATAGGATTTGCTCAAGCTTCAAGAAAGAGGACTCTACATTTTACATTTGTGAGAAATCACTTCGAGTCCACAGGAAATCCAATACTATTAAAGCGGGTGAAGTATTATGATGAATTGGTTGCTCAAGTGCTTAGAGATAGCCACCAAAATATCCAATCATTCTCCCACAAAAATCTTTGTCCCGAGCCAAAACAGCAAAATCGGTGCCACCAACGTTTCCCACTCGGCCCTACCGATTTTCCTAGTGGCAAATCCATTGCCAAACCCTAATCTCTCGGTACCACCAAGTTTCATATCGGTGCCACTGAAAAGCATGTGACCAACTTTCTATTGAGCATATTTCAAGAATCGGAATTTCCGAGTTTGAAATTGGTCTCATCGAGATTTGGAAATTGTCCTAGGTCATTGTATCGTTACCTCCGATATTTATATATCGGACTCACAGCGGTTTTCAAAAGCTGCCACATTTAGTGCAACTCAGTACCACCGAGATTCATTTCGGTGCCACCGAGTTGGGCAATAATGTGGTAACTATTGGATTTTGCGGCATGCCTATATATACCCCTCCACCTCCTCTCATTCGCAGAGGAAGCACTCAGAACACCTACTCATGTGAGATCTAGCTACTCATGTGTTGAGATCAAGAGATTCCTTGCGAGATCCATTTTTCTGAGAGAGACCTACCTACTCATGTGTTGAGATCAAGAGATTCCAATCCAACCATTTGAAACTTGATCTATATCCTCCCCAACTTGCTTTCCACAAAATCAATCTCTCCCACCCATGCCAAATCTGTGAGAGAGTGATTGAGTGTTGAGAAAACTATCGTTTGAAGCACAAGAGCAAGGATTTCATCATTCTACCGCATCTATTACCTTTTGGAGGGTGGTGCCTCCTAGATTGGTTATGTGTCACTTGGGAGCCTCCTACTTCATGTTGTGGAGTTGAACCAAGATATTGTAAGGGCAAGGAGATAGCATACATCATGAAGATCTACCACGAGTGAGGCTAATCTTGTGCGGATGTAAGCCATTATGGAATAGACAAGGCCACTTCTTTGTGGACCATTTGTGGGTGGAGCCCCCCATGGACTCTCAGAGCCTTTAACCTCCATGGGTTGAAGTCTCCACTAACGTGGACGTATGATAGCACCAGCTATCAAAACCACGCCAAAAATTGCCATGTCAACCTTTGTGTTTGATCAACCTCCCTTACCCTCTACATTACATTTGCATGTATTTACTTTCCACCGCTATACTCTTAGATATGCATGTGTAGGGTGAACTTGACTAGTCATAATTGCTAAAACTGACCCACAACTAAAATTTGGAAAAGGCCAAGTTTTTATTTGGTCAAGTAGTCTAATCACCACCCCCTCTAGACATACTTCAAATCCTACAAGTGGTATCAGTGCTTTGGTCTCCATTATATGGTTTACAACCTAGGAGAGTATGGTGTCTAGTGAGGGAAAGTATCACCATAGAGGTCCATATTTTTATGGTACGAACTTTCCTAGTTGGAAGCATAAGATGAAAATGCATATTCATAATCCTGCCGTTTGGGATGTTGTTTGTGTTGGCGTGGTTGGTGATTTATTTGGAGAAGGAAGAAAACCATATCGTGATGCGATAGTGGAAAAATTGAAGGTGTTGCAATACAATGCTCAAGCCCAGAACAACTTGTTCAACTGCTTCTGCCCCAAAGAATTCAACAAAACCAGCTGCCTTGATAATGCAAAGGAAATTTGGGATACTTTGGTTGATATGCACGAAGGTAGTAATTCTATCAGGGAATCTATGTTGGATGTACTTCAAAGTCATCTTGGTAAGTACAATATGAAGGATGGTGAAGTTGTCGTTGAGATGTACGCTAGGATAGCTCTCATCACAAATGAGATCTCCGGATTAGGAAGGAAAGAGATGATCGGAAAAATTATCGTCAAGAAGATACTTAGAGTGTTGGATGAAAGATACGATACCGTGTGCACATTGACCCAGATGATGCGAAACTGCGTGGATCTCAAACCTAGTAAAGTAATTGGAAAGATTGTTGCTCATGAAATGCCACTCAAGGACAAAGATGAGTTGCACAACAAGTCAAGCGGTGGTTACAAAGCATCAAGTGATGCTCCCGCTACTTCAAATGACAACCTTGTTTCCAATGAAGGGATAATCCTCATGGTTAGGAAATTCAACAAGTTCTACAAGAGTAGAGACAAAGAGAGAGGCTCAAGCTCAAGATATGATGACAAGTATTCATCTAGTCGTGACCAAAACTGCTACAATTGTGAAAAGCGTGAACACTATTCCAATGAGTGCTCTGCTCCCCACAAACAAAGAGAAGAGTCACATGGAAGAACAAGCTCAAGAGATGAGTCACCTCGCACACAGAGAAGGAGTAGAGAACATGGTTATGAGCGAAGACACTCCCAGAGAGGCAAGGAATCGGAGAAGAAGGACAAGTACACCAAAAATAGCTCAAGAAGATGACATCAAGCTCACATTGGTGAGTGGGTATCCGGCTTCGAGTCCGACAACCAATCCGAGAGAATATACCACTCCTACTCCGACTATAGTCATGATGAAGGTGTTGCCCATCTTGCACTCGTTTCGTCCAACTCCTACAACTTATCTGATTCACCAAATGAAGGGATTGGAAACTGCTTCATGGCAAAAGGCCCCAAGTTATCACATCCCAAGTATTTTGACTTTGATAGTGATGAGGATGACTTGTTAGGAGATGATGAGGTGCTCTTTGATAAGACTAGTTATAACATAAACAATGAACTTGATAATAACCACGCTAGTCAAGAGAAGTCGAATGATGATAATAATAAATGTATTGAACAACTAACTAAAGAATTAAACACTCTTAAGTTAGCTCATGAAACTACTCTAGAAGATCATAGAGAGCTTGCAAGAACTCATGAGAAGTTATGCTTCGAGAAGCTACACTTCGACAAGCTAAATTTCGAGCAAGAGCATCAGTTTCTAAAAGCAATCAATGATGATCTTCGAAATAAAACTTCTTCTTATCTAGCCAAACGAGTATTCTTGTCTACTTTTGTTCTACAAGTTAAACGTAAGAACACTAGTAACAAAGGCAAGAAAGTTTCTTCATCTGGTAAAAAAAATGCTAAAGATAGATCAAATGATGTTGTTGCTAGTGGCTCTCTTGATTCCACTAATGATTCTCTTAGCCTAGTTACACTTGAGAAATAAAAAGATTTACTGAAAGGAATTATAGAGAGAGGTGTCTTCAAGAGTATTGCCGGAAGTAATCAATTCGAGGAAATTCTACGCAAGTAAGGAGGACATTGGTTCCCAAGAAGAAGAACTAGAGAAGTTCTTGAGGGGTGACCCCTCCAATGAAATTCACTCTTATTCACTTCGGCAAGGACTAATTGCAATCAACTCCAACCTTATGCATTATTTCAAGGAGTCACATATTCTGTCAAAGGTAAGCAGTGGATATGGTAATTAATGTATTTTTGGACATCACATCACATGCATTTAATTCCATGTCCATATATATCCTTGCAAATGTTCCTTGTGCTTTGGGACTAACCCTTGTAGGTGAGAAGAGTAAGAAACAACAAGGATTGCTACCAACTCAAGATGATATTCATCGACAATGATCATCCACCACTACTACACCAACATGGAGTCTTCTACGTCAAAACCCAAGGTTAGTTTATCCCTCTTAGGAGGGATGTCACATCAAGGGGGGATTTACTCTAAGACTTGAGTATAAGCATCTCTTAAAGATGTGAACACACTGAAAGCTTTATGTAAAAGTGGTAACCCCATTTGTTCTTAAATAATGAGTATGATCTATGATCAAGTATTCTTGCTTGGCTCCTAAGTCAATATACTCATATATAGATGAGTTCGTCATCACCAAAGTACTTGGTAGATACTAGAGTTTTTGTGCACGTTCACCATGTTTTATTTGACATCTAATTGTGTGAGCATGTTGGTATGCATATATTGCTCATTCGAGGATATCCAATTGTTGTTATTTGGCTTTCTATTTTATTTGGCCAATTGGGTATACAAGGATGCCTATGTGCCTATCTCTAGCTACCTATGGTTTCTCGTCTCAAATTTTGTTCATGCTACATCACAAAATTTGAGCAAGCACTTTAGGGACACCCTATGTGAGGAGCACTCGGAGATCCGTCATGACAAGGGCTGACTTCCAAAACCTCCCAAAATCATCTTGGTGTGACAAACCTCAAAAACTCAGTCCCATCGAAGCCTAGGGTTGTTCAGTTTTTTCCTTCTCGGTACCACCGATTTGTTCTTTTCGGGCTCACCGAGTTTCACTGTCAACTAGAAGTTATGGAATTCGGTGGCACCGGAAATTCCAACTCGGTGTCACCGACTGCCATGGGGTATATATAGTTCGTGGATCGAACATTTGAAATTATTCTTCAAACTTCGCATCCCGCACCTCCTCGCTATCGTGCCCTCATCCCCAGGACTTCTTCAAGTTTCTCCCGTGTGCCCTCTCCACCGCAGTCTTTGTCATCGACCTAAATCTTCGCCACCATTCTCGTCGTAGTAGATCCATCACCAAGCTAGGGTATGGTTCCGGCCCCTCTTTGTGCTCCCATCTCCGATTCATGCACAATTTGGCTTTGATGAATTCTGTCCATGATTGCAATGACGCTATCTAGAAGATTATTCCCATAGATTAGAGAACGAAGAAGAACTTAGGGTTAGCAGTCCGGAAAACCGAATCTCGATGTCACCGAGTCAGATACGGTGGTCTTACCAATTTTGGTTTTAGGACAACTAAGAACATTCTCGGTGAAACCGAAAAGGGTTGCCAACTTTCTCTAAGAGAGAATGTCAGTCTCGATGGATTTGAAAATTTTATCTCAGTGGAACGATATCCCTTTTGTAGAAAGTTAAACCTAATTTTTCTAGAGTTCAAATTTTCAAAAATTTCTGATTTTTGTGATGCTCATCTTTTCCAGCTCTTCTAATTCTTTTCATATGGTCTGCGTGCATGCTTTGATGTCTTTCACTATGTCAGGATCCGAGGATTGTCAGAACAACTTCAATGAGCCTAGTGTTGAAATAGATTTAGGCACTAGTCCATAGACGATAGCTTCTGACCTAGGAACACCTAGCTCCCATGGTTTTCCTAGGGCAGCTACCAGGTCCAGGAAGAAGCTCAATTCACATGATGAAGACGCTGATTTTATCCCAGCGGAGATTATTCCCGTGAAGCAAAAGGAGAAGACCACTGCAGAAAGACTATGAGGAAGGAGTAAGCCAGACCTGTTGATGTGAGAGCTCCAAAGGCTACTCACAGAGGGTTGAATCTCACCCTTGGAGCCCCTTCTTCCAAGCTTGCAAAGAAGCTAGGTCCGAAAAGAGCTAGAAAGAGAGTAGTGCATGTTGTTGGAAAGCCAACATCAATGTATGAAGACCCATCAGAAGCTGTTGATGAGGACAAGGAAGAGATTCCAGCCGATGTCCCTCCTTCTAAGAAGAAGAACATTATGGATGATGCTATGCCAAAGAAGCATGCACCCAACCCTTCTGTACCTAAGAAGCCAGTAGCTCCCAAAAGGACGACTAAGGATATACCTGCAGCCGATAAGAACAAAGGATCTGCATCCATAGAGTTTGCTACAGAGGAAGAAGGAGATTCACCATTACCGATGAAACTCAGATCTCATATTCCATTGCACAATCCTACTCATTCTATTTTTAGGATATGAAGAATAGAAGGGATCAAGATTTTAGGAAGTGGAGGACTGCAGATCCATATGCTATCGGGGGAAGAACTGTTGTTGATCCTCGTTTCCACACCAAGAAGCAACAAGATTTATGCGAGACAATGTTTCGTGAAAAAAGTCTTGCAGACAGTGACACGCGATATGTTGATTGTGGAATATATAAAGGCCAATGAGAACTACTTTCGTCATGTGAGAGAAAATTTCAGGCTAGTTGACATTGAAGATTTTGTTGGCACAGAGATGACTGCCTAGAAAGGTGATCATCATGCAATTCTATTCAACTGCTAATTTTTATCCTGGTGGGAGGATAGTTTGGATCAAAGAAGGTCAACGGTATGAGTCTACTATAGATGAGTGGGCCACTGTCATTGATACCCCAAAGTTACAAGAGGGAGATTTGGATGTGTACTTAGAATCCAAGATGAACCACAACACTATGTCAAACATTTACAATCCAGTGCCCCATCAGTATCGGCAGACACACAAATTTGCGAGTGTCTATTTTGTGCAAGTAGGAATACCTACTACGAACACCATTCTGAGACACAACGTGATGCCTAAATCAGGAGATGATAAGATGATTAGAGGTTATTCCATTAACATGTTGCACCACTTAGACACCCACACCCGGTTCAAAGTGATGGACTTGATAGTAGAGACTGCCAAGAGGAGTGATGCATATCAGAAGAGATCTTGTAGGTATGCACTTCATATTCAAATGCTCATCAATCCCAAGATTGGAATGCATGCATATCAACTTGATCGTCCGCACCTGCCACTTCAGCCAGATTCTGAGGACAATGTAGTTGTGATTGACCCCAGCCATCCCAGCTCAGCTTGAGCGCATGAGGCAGTAGAGGTAGATGAAGCTGGGAATGCTCCAGCACCAGCTCCACAGCTCAGCACCATCCAAGGGATGGAGAAAAGATCTTGCTGAGCTAGAAGAGCCTTGAGAGGATCGTGGAGACAAAAATCCATGACCTGGATGTTAATATGACGGAGTTGACTACCACTATTCAGCAGCTCGAGCATGAAGTTGATTATGTGCATATTCCCTACTCCACTAGTTATGATGAAGAGTCACCTCTTCCCATGAGTATTCAGTTCACAACCTAAACTAGGTCAACAGATGTGCCAGTTCTGGAAGTTGGAACAACTCCAGCAGCTCAAGCTTCAGCACCTTCAGCTTCAGCTCTAGCTCCTACACCTCCAGTGTCTAGACCTCCAGCTCTCAGGACATCTGTAAAAGCCTTCGCCGACGCTCTTTTGTCCACTCCATCGACTACCACCGGAGGAGATCGAGCCCAAAGAGAGGATTAGTTCTAGACCTTTGAACTTTTTGGTAACTGGTTGCCAAAGGGGGAGAAGTGTATAACTCAATTAGGGCTTCGAGAGATAGAGAGATATTTGCTTTTTATTTGCTCTCGTTTGGTTTTAAAAAACATTTGGTTGTTTGGATGTTTTAAACTTCATTTTCTTTGATCATATGCTTTGATTGTTGATTCTACTACGTCAAACCTTTGAGCTATCTTCATGATGATCATTCACTTATTTGTTTGGTGTTATGTGAACTACTATTAATTCATACATTTATGTGCACCACCAACATGTATGTCACATGGAAGAGTGATTCATGATCCTAATCGATTGTGCATTTGCATTCAAACGCAAATTTAAATAATGCACAAATTTAAGGGGAGCTCTTGTTTTTCACATACTTCTCAAAGTGACGATGCTAATCATTGATTATATCTTTTGTCAAAGCTTTGATGTATATGTTGTCATGAATTACCAAAAAGGGGGAGATTGAAAGCGCAATTTCTTCCTAAGGTAGTTTTGGTAATTAATCACAACATATGAATCACTGAACTAATGATTTTATCCAAGTATATTTTGGAAAAGTTTAAAGATGAATTGGCCAAAGGATTGTGAGGAGAAATCCCTTGATGCAAGGAAAGGAATAGTATTGGCTCAAACTTCAAGCAAGAGGACTCTACATTTTACATTTGTGAGAATTCGCTTTGAGTCCATAGGAAAGCCAATACTATTAGAAGGGGGTGAGGTACTATTATGAATTGGTTGCTCAAGTGCTTAGATATAGCCACCAAAAATATTCAATCATTATCCCACAAAACTCTTTGTCCCAAGCCAAAATAGCAAAATCGGTGCCACCAACTTTTCCCACTCGGCCCTCTCTATTTTCCAAGCGACATATCCTTTGACAAACCCTAATCTCTCGGTACCACTAAGTTTCGTATCGATGCCACCTAAAAGCATGTGACCAACTTTCTGTTGAGCATATTTTAAAACTCGGAATTTCCAAGATTCGAATCGGCCTCACCGAGATTTGAAACTACTCTAGGTCATCGTATCGGTACCACCGAGATTCATATATCGGTCTCACCGAGAATTCAAAAGTTGCAGCGGTACCACTGAGATTCATTACGGTGTCATCGAGTTGGGCAATAATGTTGTAATGGTTGGATTTTGGGAGATGCCTATATATACTCCTCCACCTCCTCTCATTCGCAGAGGAAGCACTCAGAACACACACCCACTTGCTAGATCCATTTTTCTGAGAGAGAGCCACCTACTCATGTGTTGAGATCAAGATATTCCAATCAAACCATTTGAAACTTGATATCTAGCCTCCCCAAGTTGCTTTTTCCACAAAATCAATCTCTCCTACTCATGCCAAATCTGTGAGAGAGTGACTGAGTGTTGAGGAGACTATCTTTTGAAGCACAAGAGCAAGGAGTTCATCATTCTACCGCATCTGTTACCTTTTGGAGGGTTGTGCCTCCTAGATTCGCTAGGTGTCGCTAGGGAGCCTCCTACTTCATGTTGTGGGGTTGAAGCAAGAAGTTTGTAATGGTAAGGAGATCACCTACTTCGTGAAGATCTACCATGAGTGAGGCTAGTCCTGTATGGACGTAAGCCATGGTGGAATAGACAAGGCCGCTTCGTCGTGGACCCCTTGTGGGTGGATCCCTCCATGGACTCTCACTCGTGTTACCCTCCGTTGGTTGAAGTATCCACTAAAGTGGACGTACGATAGCAGCACCTATTAGAACTATGCCAAGAATTGACATGTCAACCTTTGTGTTTGATCTTCCTTCCTTAACTTCTTCATTACATTTGGATGTCTTCACCTTCCGCTATTATACTCTTAGATATGCATGTGTAAGGTGAACTAGACTAGTCATGATTGCTAAAACTAGCCCACAACTAAAATTGGGAAAAGGCTAAGTTTTATTTGGTCAAGTAGTCTAATCACCCCCTCTCTAGACATACTTTGGATCCTACAAACGACTACTACCCCCACGGTGCCTACTGCTACGTGGAGGCCACTGATGGCCAGGAGTAGCTCAGGAGGTTCCCAAGGAAGGAGGCCTCACCTCTTTCGACCGATGTATCTTTTGTGTTAGCCTTCTCTACGGCAAAACTTGTTTTCTATGTCTGTACATATATTTTATTGCGTCCGCTAACTCGTGTATTTTCTAGCTTATGTATTCGAGCCCTCGTAGACGTGGCTTATAATATGAAGCTTGTATGAATTTTATTTATTTCTAGAGTTGTGTTGTGATATCTTCTCGTGAGTCCCTAATCTTTGTCGTATGCATTTGCGTGTATGATTAGCATACGATTAAGCTAGGGGCTATCAAAAATGGTATCAGAGCCGACTGCGTGTAGGTAGCCCCCTTTCCAACTCCTTGGCCGAAATTGAGTCTTGTACTTGAAAAACTTTTACTAACATTGTTGTGTCGTTTACGGGCCCACATCTCAATCGGTTGGTATTAGGATCTTTTACTCCTCTTCTATGTTCTCGGTTATAATCTCTCTTCTCTTTCGGGTTAAACATTTTTTCTAACTCTAACATTAGGTTCTTGTAACCACATCAACTCGGAGATCTATATTATCTACTACTATTCTTTGGAAAATATATTGCACACACTATCATTTGACATCCTTGAACCTTCCTTTTTAGATGCATCCTGCAAGACACCTCGTATGCCTGACTATAGCTGTCGATGCGACTGGGTTCCCGACCATTCTGGTCAACCTCTTGACCATGTTGGGATATCGCTGGTACCCTGAGTACACTGTTTGCAAGAACAACCATGAGGCGCTAGATCGTGCTTTCTGAGCTCTGACTATTGATCTGTATGCCACTCGTACCCGTCTTTACGACGTGATAACATAGTTGCTACTAGGAGTCAGTGCGAGGATACATCTAGAGTACACCCTTTACCCGCACAGGACATAGCTACCACCAGGCCTTGAGTGGTGTGGTGTTCGAGATCGTACCCCTGCACTTGGACCTCAGCTCCTCGTTCGGAGTCAGTACCTGCACATGAGTATTCACGGCATGCAGAATCCTACCCTTGGGTTTTCCGTTCAGGGTCAATGTGAGTTATCCGGTTTAAGTGGTTGTCCGAGAACTTGATGTTGCATTATCGCTGTGTCCCATTGTTGTATCTCTCCACCACGTGATTGTGTGCTGCCTAGTGAGTCCGGGTTCGCTGGTCTGTAATCAAACTTATGTATGTATCTGTATGTCAAACTTCGCTACTATGAAGTATCTATTGCAGTTCCCTTTCGTTATGCTTGTTACTTCATGAATGATTCCATACCTGTGCAATTACGCTATGATAAACTATCCATGTTAAATTTTAGCAGGATGGTTAGACTAGTTGGCCATACAATTGGTGCCCCCAACAATCCACCACCCACACCCCCTGAATATATGTCTAGGATGATCCAATGGTTTGAAGTGAACTTCCAGTTTATACAAGGGCTCATGGACTAATTCCTAAGGCCGAACATGAACCAACAGAAGGCGTGACATTGCAGAACTTCTGTCATCTCAACCCTGCAATTTACCGGAGCTCAACTCAGCCTCTCGATTATGATGACTGGCTCTGTGACATCGCTTATGAGTTGGAGTGTGCCAGTGTTCCCATGGAGAGCTATGTCAACTTTGTGGCTTACTTCTTGAAGGGTCATGCTGGTCAATGGTGGGACAGTAATAGGCGTTCTCGGCCTTCTGGAACTATCATCACCTGGCGAGAGTTCCAAGATGCTTTTCGTACCCCCTACATTCCCGAGGGAATCATGGACTGGAAGAAGCGTGAGTGCCGCAACCTCGTACAGGGCAACAAAACCATGGATGCTTATCAGCAGGAATTTCCCGACTTATCCCGCTACGCTGAAGAAGATATTGCAACCGATGCTCGCATACATGAGAAGTTCCATGATGGCCTCCACTGTGACATCAATTTGGCACTCCTTGTTCTGGACTATCCCAATTTTGCTACCTTGGTAAACAAGGCCATCCATGTTTAAACTGGCCTGCAGGAATACAAGGATGGCAACAAGCGCAATTGTGGCATGGGCTCGGCTTCAGGATCATCTGCACAGAAGCGAAAGATCTAGATTCCCCGCAACATGTACCATACACCTGCTCCTGCTCCAAGGCCATCATATGTTGCAACTCGTCTGCCTCCTCCACCACCTAGGTAGACGAAGCTCCCACCTCTTCCACCTTGAGCTCCTCCTTCCCATCCTGAGAATGGGTTGTGCTTCAAGTGTGGCCGTCCAGGTCACCGTGCCAGAGAGTGCAGGCAGAACCAGAATCAGCTCGTACTTCCCTCAACTGGCAGTGGTAACAATCAGAACTGCAACAATAATGCCAAGCATGCTTATGTTTGTTGTCAGGCCAACAATATTGAAATGGGTCAAGCTCAAGACCATCCTGCTACCGTAATGGTTACACTTCTTGTTAACTCAGTACCAATTTCTGTATTGTTTGATACAGGAGCATGGCTTTCCTTTATGTCAGAATTTTTTGCATACATGCATGACATTAGAAGCGAACAACTCGGCATTTCAATCATGGTAAACACCTTCGCGGGCCAATGTCAAACCCGTGTGGTTTGCCCCCAATGTCCACGTTGAAATTCAAGGATTGGAGTTCCTTGTCGCTCCCATATTGTTGAAGTCTTCCACTATTGGCCTCATTCTGGGAATGGAGTGGTTGAAATCTCATACGGCTTCAATCATTTGTGCCACCAAAACCGTCCATCTCCAACATCCTTCAAATGGAATAATAAGCTACCATGCCCATCTCGTTTGAGATGCTGAAGCGCGGCTATATGCCTTGAATGCATTAAATGCGTCACCTCTTAAAGGAATAAAAAACATTCCAATTTTCTATGACTTTCTGAATGTCTTTCCAAAATAACTTTCACGGATTCCCCTTGCTAGAGTTGTCGAGTTTGTCATCTACTTGGTACACGGTACCTTTGTTATCACCAAGCGTCCATATAAGATGCCACCACATGAACACCTTGAACTTAAGCAAGAAATTGACAATTCGCTTTGCGTGGGTTTCATTCGTCCAAGATCCTCTACTTGGGGAGCATCTTCTCTCTTTGTTAAGAAGAAGGATGGAGTAAATCGTTTGGTTCAAGATTACCGTCCTATCAATCAAGCCACTATTTAGAAGAAGTATCCTCTTCCTCGGATGAATGATCTATATGATCAACTTGTTCGTTCCTCGGTCTTCTCTAAACTCGACATGCAGTTCGCATACCACCAGATCCGTGTTCGCGAAGAGGATATCCCAAAAACCACCTTTGTTACTCGATATGGTTCATACGAGTACAATGTCATGTCCTTCGGCTGAACCAATGCCCCGGCGACTTTCTCTCGGTCGATGGATTATATCATCAAGGACTATCTCGACAAATTCGTCGTGGTTTATCTCGATGATATCTTGGTATACTCAAATAATGAAGAGGAACATACCGAACATCTTCATCGTGTGCTGGAAAAGCTTCAGGAGCATCAAGTTTATATCCAGTATTCCAAGTGTGAATTCTGGCTGGACGAAGTAACCTACCTTGGTCATGTGATATCCAAGGATGGTATTGCGGTCAACCCCGAATGAGTTCAAGCTATTTTTGACCGGACCCCCCCCCCCCCCCCCGAAGAATGTCAAGCAAGTGAGAAGTTTTCTCGGACTCGCCATCTATTGTCGTCGATTTGCCAATAACTTCCCCAACATTTCCAAACCCTTAACCAATCTGCTACATAAATGTGTTAACTATGAGTGGACAAATAAATGTCAGGAAAACTTCCAAACACTTAAGGACAAGCTGGCATCTGCCCCAGTCCTTGCTCCTCTGGATACTAAGAAGGATTTCGTCATATACTGCGACACTTCACGTCAAGGATTGGGCTATGTCCTAATGCAGGAGTGCCGAGTGATTGCCTATGGCTCACGTCAGTTGCGTGCTCATGAAGAGAACTATCCAGTTCATGACCTTGAACTTAATGCAGTTATGTATGTGTTATTCCTATGGTGACATTTGCTCATGAAGAGAACTATATAGTTCACGACCTTGAACTTGCTGGTGTTATGTATATGTTATTCCTATGGAAACATTACCTTCTTGGTAATCTTTGTGAGATCTACACCAATCATCAAAGTCTGAAGTACTTGTTTACTCACCCAGATCTGAATCTCCGTCAACAGAGATGGATGGAGAGCATACCAGATTTCAACTTGGGAATTTCTTATACACCTAGCAAAGCTAATGTAATGGGTGGTGCCTTGAGCCGCAAGTCATACTGCAACCACCTCTAGGTTCGTAAGGTTCACGCCCGTCTTCAAGAAGAATTCAGTAAGCTGAACCTCCATATTGTTCCTCAGGTTTATCTTGTCCCCCCTCCTAAAGAGTTCTGCAAGATGAACCTCCATGTTGTTAATTAGGCTACCCTCAGGAACCTGGTTTCTGAACCATATCTTGTGGGCTGCATCAAAACTATTCAACTGTATGAAGATGGTGTCGAAAGAAATAAACGCTATCTGGCAGAAGGTAACCCTCTTTCTTCACTATTGTTGATGATGGCACCTTATACTTCAAGGGTTGCCTATTCGTTCCCAGGAAGAGGGAAAACATGAATATGACTGGATTGGTGATGTAAGAAGCTCACGATACACTGTTGTCTATTCATCCGAGTAGTACCAAGATGTACCAAGACATCCGTGAAAGATTCTGGTGGTCAAATATGAAGCAAGATATTGCACACTATGTTGCACAATATGATATTTGCCGTCGAATCAAAGCGAAACATCAAAGGCATGCTTGAACTCCGCAACAACATAGTCACTAGCATTTAATTTCTTATCAACTCTTTGTCATAGAACATCACCAACAATATAGTCACTAGCATCACACATAATTTTGAAAGGCAAGTTCCAATCAGGTGGTTGAACAATATGTGCAAAAGTTAAGGCTTTCTTAAGTGTTTCAAAGGCTTCTACACAAGCATCATCAAAAACGGAAGGAACATCCTTCTGTACTAAATTGGTAAGAGGTCTATAAATTTTAGAGAACTCTTCAGTAAACCTCCTATAGAAAACAATATGACCAAGGAAACTACGAATACCTTTAATATATTTAGGACATGGAATCTTCTCAATTGCATCAACTTTATCCTTATCCCCCTCAATACCTCATTCGGAAATTTTATGACCCAAGACAATACCTTCATTTACCATAAAGTGGCACTTCTCCCAACTCAAGACAAGGTTAGTTTGCTCATTGATGTACAAAACTCGATCAAGCTTGCTTAAGCAATCATCAAAAGAAGTTCCATAAACGGAAAAAATCATCCATGAAAACCTCAACAATTATTTCATAAAAGCCATAGAATATAGCAGTCATACCTCTTTGAAAGGTAGCACATTCATTGCATAATCCAAACGGCATACGTCTATAAGCATAAGTTCGAAAAGGACAAGTAAATGTGGTTTTCACTTGATCAGGTTGTGACACATGTATTTGAGAAAAACCAGAATAACCATCTAGAAAGCAAAAAATGTGTGTGCTTCGATAATCTTTCTAGCATTTGGTCTATGAAAGGTAAAGGATAATTATATTTTCTAGTAGCTTTGTTTAATTTTCTAAAATCAATTACCATTTTATAGCCAGTCACAATGCTTCACGGTATGAGTTCATTTTTATCATTAGGAACAACAGTATTACCTCCTTTCTGAGGAACACAATGAACGGGACATACCCATTGACTATCAGCTATGGGATAAATTATACCTGCTTCAAGAAGCTTTAATATTTCATTTCTTACCACTTCTTTCATTTTGGGATTCAGTCTTCCTTGGTGACCAACAATGGCTTTACCATATGGTTCCATATTAATCTTGTGCACATAGAGACTGGGACTAGCGCCCTTAAGATCATCCAGAGTATACCCAATAGCAGCTCGGTGCTTCCTTAAAGTTTTTTTAAAACTTTTTTTTTCGTGCTCTTAAGGTTAGCACTAATAATAATAGGATATATCTTTGTTTCATGAAGATAAGAATATTTCAGTGTGTCAACTAATTGTTTTAATTCAAACACAGGATCACCCTTGGGTGGAGGAGGACCTCCTAGAGTTTCAACATGCAAGTTGTGTTTAAGGACATGCTGTTGTTGAAAGAACATTTTATCTATTTCATTTATTTCACGCATATGCATATCATTTTCATGGTGTGGCAAATATTGTTCTACTTCCTCTTTACTAGGAAATTCTTTATCATGGGGTTCCTTACTAAACTTAGAGAAATTAAACTCATGAGACATATCACCAAAATTAACACTAACAAATTCCTTTTTGCAATCTATTTGAGCATTGACAATGTTCGAAAAACGTCTACCAAATATTATGGGACAAAAATCATCTTGTGGTCAGCCAAGTACTAGAAAATTAGTAGGGTATTTTAATTTTCCACATAATACTTCAACATCTCTAGCAATCCCAAGTGGTGTGATGATGTCTCTATTAGCAAGTTCAATAGTAACATTTATGTCTTCTATTTTAACGGGTGCTATCCCATGTATAATTTCTTGATATAAGGTAAAAGGAATAGCACTAACACTAGCGTCCATATCACATAAACCATCATAACAATGATCTCCTATTTTGACTGAGACGACATGCATGCCCACAAGGGGTCTATTTATTATCTTTAGTGTTAGGTTTGGCAATTCTAGCAGTTTCATCACAGAAAAAAATAACATGACCATCAATATTATCGACCAAGAGATGTTTAGCCATAGCAATACTAGGTTCAACCTTGATTTTCTCACAGGGTTTGGTTGTTCTAACATAACTTTTGTTAACCATGGCTGAAGCTTTAAAATGTTCCTTTATCCTAACACGGAAAGGTGGTTTCTCAATGTAAGTAGTCTGAACAACTGGGTCAACATTGTAAATTATATTTTTATCCTCAACTTTAATTGGATCTTAAACTTTTTATTTAATAAGTGGATGATATTTAAATCATTTCTCTTTAGGGAAATCAACATGAGTAGTAAAGGTTTCACAAAATAAGGCTACTATCTCAGAGTCAAGTCCATATTTAGTGCTAAAATCATTGAAAGCATCGGTATTCATAAAAGAATTAACACAATCGAAATCAAGTTTTATACCTCACTCTTTACCTTCATTGAGTTCCCAATCTTTAGAGTTGCCTTTAATTCTTTCCAAAAAGATCCCATCTAAATTCAATAGTCTTCTTCATAAAAGAAACAGAACAAGAAGAATCGAGCATAGTTTGATCATCACGAGAAAGTTGAGCATAAAAATTCTGGATAATAATTTCTCTTGGGAGCTCATGATTGGGGCATGAATATAACATTGACTTAAGCCTTCCCCAAGCTAGAGCAATACTTTCTCCTTCACGAGGGCAAAAATTATAGATAAAATTCCGATCACGATGAACATGATGCATATGATAAATTGTTTTTGGTGAAACTCCAGTTGCAATCGATTCCAGTTCCAAGATCATGTATCATCACATAGCATATACCATATTAATGATTTTACCCCAAAGATAAAGGGAAAACCTTCTTCTTAACTTCAACTCTGGATGAACCTTCAAGCTTAAATAAATCACAAACTTCATCCACATATATTAGGTGCATATCGGGATGTTTTTGTTCCATCTCCTACATAAGGATTAGCTAGTAGTTTCTCTATCATACCCGAAGGAATTTCATATTAAATATTTTTAGTAGGTTTGGTAGGTTGAGGGAAAACTCTTGGTGTTTCCGGTCGAGGTGAAGATACCCCGAACAAACCCCTCAAAGGATTACTTTCCATAGTGACAAGTGACAGTAAATTTCAGCACGTAATATAAATTTTACCTTACCAAATCCCGCTTACCAAAGGCACTTCACTCCCCAGCAACGGCGCCAGAAAAGAGTCTTGGTGACCCACAAGTATAGGTGATCAATCGTAGTCCTTTCGATAAGTAAGAGTATTTAACCCAACGAGGAGAAGGAAATGCAAGCGGTTTTCAGCAAGGTAATTTCTGCAAGCACTGAAATAGCGGTAACAAGTTCTTTGATAGCAAGATAATTGTAACAAGTAATGAGTAGAAATAGTAACAATAACTGCAGTAAGGTAGCCCAATCCTTTTGTGGCAAAAGACAGGCCAGAACAGTTCCTTATAATAGGCAAAGCGTTCTTGAGGGCACATGACCATTTCATCTAGTCACTTTCGTCACGTCAGATTAATTCGCGTTTGGTACTTTGATAATTTGATATGTGGGTGGACAAGTGCTTGGGTGATGTTCTTAATTTAACAAGCCTCACACTTATGATTAACCCTCCCGCAAGCATCCGCAACTACGAGAAAAGTATTATGAAAAAATTGTAACAATAGCATTAAACATAGGGATCCAAATCAGCCCCTTAAGGAATAGCGCATAAACTGGGTTTAAGTTTGTGTCACTCTCGCAACCCATCATCTAATAACTACTCCACAATGCATTACCTTAGGCCCAAATATGGTGAAGTGTTATGTATTCAATGTTCACATAACAATACTAAAGGAATCACAACATTCATATCATTGAAATATCGAACGAATATCAACTTCACATGACTACTTGCAACATGACTTCTCCCGTGGTCTCAAGAACAAAAGTAACTACTCACAAGTGATAAACATGCTCATGATCAGAGAGGTATCAAATAGCATATTGGATCTTAACATATGATCTTCCACCAATTAAAACACAAAGCATGAACTCCAAGATGTAATCAACACTACTAGTCACCCCCAGGTACCCATCGAAGGTTCAGGTACAAGATTGAACACAAGAGTTGAACTAGGGTTTTGAGAGTACATGGTGTTGTTGAAAGTGTTGATGAAGATTGGCCTCCCCAAGGCGAGAGGGTTTTTGGTGATGACGATGGCCTCGATTTCTCCCTCCGGGATGGAAGTACCCCGTCCGAATCGCTTCGCCGGAGGGCAAAAGTGCTCCTGCTCAAGTTCCGCCTCGAGACAACGGCGCTCCATCCCGAAAGTCTTGTTCTTATTTTTTTCTAGGTAAAATGTGAATATATACCATAAGATGGTCGCTAGAAGTGGGTTGGGTGGCCCACTACCCACCAGGACGTGCTAGGGGGGCTGGCACGCCCTGGTGCCTAGTGGCCACCTAGCAGCCCCCTTTGCTACTTCTTTCCTCCAGTATTTTTAAGCTATTCCATAAAAAATATTTGTGGAGTTTCAGCCCATTTGGAGAAGTGCAGAATACGTATCTCTGATGTCGCTTTTTCAGGTCTAGAATTCCATCTGCCAGCATTCTCCCTCTTTGTGTAAACCTTGCATATTATGAGAGAAAGGGTATTAGAATTACTCCATAAAGTGGTATAATGCATAAAAACACTAAAAATAATAGTAGCAAAACATGATGCAAAATGGACGTATCAAATACCCCAAGCTCTTTCCTTCTACCTCTTAATTCTCGGGACAAGAATTTCTTGTAGTTGGGGAGAGTTGTGACATCCCTTGATTAAGATACACTAACCATTGTAATTAAGCAGGAGTGATGGTGAAGATTAAGCTTGATTCTTTTGCTAAACAGCACTTGATCAACCTTTGAATCATATCTCATTTCAAATTCCTATTGAAATTGAAAATTCATATAATAAGTGGAATTAATATTTTGTCAAACATGAAAATAAAAAACATGGCTGGATTGCAAATAATCACAGGGCAATTATAAAATATGAAACCATATTTTATCAAGTCTTATGGTGCCTCAAAATAATTAAAATAGAGGCCAAATCATTTATTAAATGCCCTTTTTAAATTACGAAGTTTTCAAATAATTTCAAAATCCCCCCAACAAATTTGTGGCACTGCCTAAATTAGCAAGATAAGTAATGGGACAGGTTCCCTATTTTTCAAAAGCCATTATGTTATAAAAATAAAGAAAAATAAAAATAAATAAAAAAAAGGGAAAAAGAAAAAGAAAAATAAAACAAAATGGGAAAACCCCCTTCGCCCCTCGGCCCAACTGGGCCTCAGCCAGCTAGGCCGGCCCACTTGTCCCCTCTCCCCGGCCCATCTCCTCCCCTCTCCCCCGGCCTATAAAAGGGCCCTCTCCCCACTTTCCACCCCGACCGGCGACGACCCTCGCCCCTGCAGCCCCCTCGACTCGATCCCCTGCACAACCCCGGCCGCCCTCGTCGGTGCCGACCAACGCCGCCGGACCTCCCTATCCCCTCCCCGTTGGTCTACCTCGCGCCTTGCCGCCACCTTCTCACGACGAGAGTGAGCTAACTTCCCTTTCTCCTCTGCTCTCCCTTCCCTGCACCCTGGTTCGGCCACCGCGCCGCCATGCGCCCCCGCCCCTCCGCCGAGCTCCCGTGCGCGCTCTCGGGCCGCACCTCGTGTGGCCGCCGCTGCGCCCCCGAACCCGCTCGCGCTCGCGCCCATGCCCGTCGCTGCCACCCCGCGCCACCGCGGACGCGTCGCGCCTCATGCCCATGCCGCCCGCTCGCCCGGCCGTTACTGCTTCACTCGCTCCCCGCTGGCCGCCACCAACCCCCGGCCATCAGGCCACCTCCGTCGCTGTCTGTCGGCCGCCCTCGTGGCCCTCCTCCATAGCCATGGCCTCGCCTAGCCTCGGCCACTGCGTGGTGGGGGCCCGAACCCCCACCCATTAACCCCCCTAGAAAACTAAATTAATTAATTAATTAATTAGTTAACTTAATTAATTTAAACCTTATTAGTCTAACTAACTTTGTTAATTAATTAACAAAGTATGACATGTGGGACCCACTAATGTCAGCTGTGCTTCCCTAGCAACGGCGCCAGGAATAGTTGTGTCGACGGCACCAGGAATCCTTCTGATGCGGCTACGCCTTAAGGGACTTCCTAGGAAAATATGCCAAGGATTTCCCCCATGGCCTTGGGGCCTTGCGTTGGTGTTCCCTCGAAGAGGAAAGGGTGATGCAGCACAGCGATGGTAAGTATTTCCCTCGGTTTGAGAACCAAGGTATCGATCCAGTGAAGGAGTATCACAAGAGCATACACAAACACAAAGAACCTTCTCCCAACGCTATAAAGGGGTTGTCAATCCCTTATAGATTGTTCGCCAAGTGAGAACTGAGAGCAACAAAGTAACAAAGCAAAGTAAAAGCGGAGGTGTAAATGATAGATGTGAATAGACCCAGGGGCCGTAGTGTTTACTAGTGGCTTCTCTCATGAAAGCAAGTAGACGGTGGCAATTGATAGAACCGCGCAAAGTCGTGACGATATCTATGGCAATGATTATATCTATAGGCATCACGTCCAAAACAAGTAGACCGATACTGTGTGCATCTACTACTATTACTCCACAAGCCCTGCCACCGCCGCTTCCCCCTGGTGGCGGAGTGGTGGCTTGTGGGCTCCCTGGAGCCCTCCTGGCTTGGCCCACAGCCCCCCTGATCTTCTTTCGTTCGGGAAAAAATCATTTCGGGTATTTTATTCTGTTTGGACTCCGTTCCAAAATCAGATCTGAAAAGGGCCAAAAACATAGAAAAAAACAGGAACTGGCACTTGGCACTGAATTAATAAGTTAGTTCCAAAAAAAGATATAAAAGGTACATTAAACATCCAAATATGACATGATAACAGCATGAAACCATCAAAAATTATAGATACATTTGAGACGTATCAAGCATCCCCAAGCTTAACTCCTCTCGTCCTCGAGTAGGAAGTGATAAAGAATGATTTTTTTATGCTTTCATGCTACCTAGCATAGATGTCCTTTGAAACTCCTCTTATGTGACGTGAATGTTCAGATCCATTAGATTCAAAACAACAGTTTGCTATTGACGTGGAAACAATAATAATTCAAGCAAACTAGCAAGGTAATCATGAGCTTTCAAAATAACAAGGCCAAAAGAAAGTTATCCCTACAAAAGCATATAGTCTGGCTATGCTCTATCATCATTGCACAACAAATTTAAATCATGCACAACCCCGGTATTGGCCAAGTTATTGTTTCACACCTTTACTTTCTCAAACCTTTTCAACTCTCACGCAATACATGAGCGTGAGCCATGGTTATAGCACTATAGATGGTGTGGAGTGTGGTGGAGGTTGCAAGACAAAAAGGAGAAGATAGTCACATTAACTAGGCATATCAATGAGCTTTGGAGATGCTCATCAATAGATATCAATGTCAATGAGTAGGGATTGCCATACAAATGATGCACTAGAGCTATGAGTATGTGAAAGCTCTTAAAGAAAACTAGTGGGTGTGCATCCGACTTGCTTGCTCACGAAGACCTAAGGCAATTTTGAGGAAGCCTATCATTGGAATATGCAAGCCAAGTTATATAATGAAAATTTCCCACTAGCTATATGGTGGTGAAAAAACGACAGACTCTCAATCATGGAGATCATGGTGCTTAATATGCACAAGTGTGGAAAAAGTGGTAGCATTGTCCCTTCTCTATTTTTCTCTCATATTTTTTTGGTTTGCTCTTTGGCCTCTTTTTTTGGTGGCCTTCGTTGGCCTCTTTTATTTCCTCACATGGGACAATGCTCCATCAATGATGATCATCACACTTTCAACTGAAAACTTAGAGCAACGATGACTGTATATGGAATGCCTTCGGTAGTGTACCGTGGCAATGATCTAGCATGGCATAAACATTAATGGAAACATCATGCTAGCTATCTTACGATCATGCAATGGCAATGCAGACGTGGTGGCACATGTCATGGTGGTAGTTGCATGGCAATATATCTCGGAATGACTTTGAAAAAGCCATAGTAGGTAGGTATGGTCGCTGTTTTGAGGGAGGCTAATGGTGGGTTTTGTGCACCGGCAAAAGTTGCACGACACTAAGATGATAGTGATGGTGGCAGGTGAAAGTGCATCTAAACCATGGACTCCACATTAGTCATGAAGAACTCATATACTTGTTGCAGAAAACATTATTAGTAATCGAAACAAAGAATTCAACGCATACTCCTAGGGGAAGGGTTGGTAGGTATACACCATCGCGCGATCCCGACCGCCACGCAAAGGATGACAATCAATAGACTAATCATGCTCAGATTTCATCACATAGCGGTTCACCATACGTGCATGCTACGGGAATCACTTACTTCAACACAAGTATTTCTAGACCCACAACACCTTACTAGCATAACTTCAATATTACCATAACCACAACTCAAAACTAATTGAGATGAATCGAACTTCTCTAACTATTCAATGCACATGAAGGTGGAAGTTTTCGTATCCCTTTGGATAACTACCCCTTTTGAGACTACTTTGAAAGCATAGATCAACTACCAAGCCACGCACCGCTGCGCTCTAAAATATATAAGTGAAGCACATAGAGCAAAAGTATCTAGCTCAAAAGATATAAGTGAAGCACATGTGAGCTGAATTGTGTACCAAAAGATATAAGTGAAGCTCGACAAAATCACGGTGTGTGCATGTCTCTCTCTCTAGGTGTGCAGCAAGGATGATTGTGACACAACAAAAATAAAAGACTCCTACGATACAAGACGCTCCAAGCAAAAACACTTAACATGTGGTGAATAAAAATATAGCCCCAAGTAATGTTACTGATGGATTGAAGACGAGAGAGGGGATGCCTTCCTAGGGCATCCCCAAGCTTAGGCTTTTATGGCATCCTTGAATCTCTTGGGGTGCCTTGGGCATCCCCAAGCTTGAGCTCTTGCCACTCTTTATCTCTTTGTCCATAAGAACTTCACCCAAAACTTGAAAACTTCACAACACGAAACATAAACAGAAACTTGTGATAACATTAGTATGAGAAAGCAAACCACAACTTCCTTAGGTACTGTAGAAAACTTAAATTCTACTTATGCTGATGTTGGGTTACTGTATTTTCAATCTTCCATGGCTTATACCCCCCGATACTATCCATAGTTTCATCAAAATAAGCAACCAACACAACAAAAACAGAATGTGTTAGCAGCAGACCAGTATGTAGCAATCTGTATATTTCGTATACTTATGGTACTTCACAAACTCTAAACAATTACAACAGTTTGAAGAATTTGTGTATCAACCAGTAGCAAAAAGAATCAACTCAAAAGCTCTTACAGACAAAACATGAAAACTCTTTTCGTGAGCAGAAAGTTTCTGTCTTTTCCAGCATGACCAAACGATCATCCCCAAGACTAATCATAACGGTTTTGCTTGGCACAAACGCAAAAAGAAACACTAAAAACATAGTCATAACAGAATTATGAAAGTGTGGAAAACACAAAACAGAAAGAAAAAGGATAGATTCATTGGGTTGCCTCCCAACAAGCGCTTTTGTTTAACGCACTTAGCTAGGCATAAGGTGATGCTCACACAAAAGACAAGAATTGAAGCACAACGAGAGCATCATAAAGAATGTGAAAATCACATCTAAGTCTAACATACTTCCTATGCATAGGCATTTTATAGGAAAATAAATTGTCAAGACAACCAATAGCTGCCATATGCAAGGAAGAAGAAAGAGACAAGAGCAATCTCAACATCACGAGAGGTGATTTGGTAACATGAAAGTTTCTACCAAAATATTTTACACTCTCATAGCAATTACATGTGGGATCATATCCAAATTCAACAATATAGCTATCCCATAGGATATTCTTTTCATGATCCACATGTATGCAAAGTTGACGCTCTTCAAAAATAGTGGGATTATCATCTAAAGTCATGACTTCTCCAAACCCACTTTCAATAATATTGCAAATATCATATTCATCTTGAGGCTTGAACAAATTTTCAAGATCAAAAGAGAAATCCTCACCCCAATCATGATCTTTGCAACAAGTAGTGGACATAGCAAAGCTAGCATCCCCAAGCTTAGGGTTTTGCATATTTTTAGCATGATTGTCACTAATAGGATTTATAGTGAAATCATTGCAATCATGCTTTTCATCCAAGGAGCCCTCGTGAATCTCTTCATGAATTTCTTCCTCACAATTTTCAGATTCACGCATCTCAAGCAAAACTCCATAGAAATAGTCAAGTGCCCTAAACTCACTAGCAATTCGTTCCACATAAGTGGGTCTCTTGAAGAGATTAGCTAGTGGATGAGGATCCATATCAATGGATTTTTAGCAAGCAAATATGCAAGATAAAATAAGGCACATGGTAACACAAGCAAACATAAAGCAAGCGGAAGAAGGGCGAACGGAAAAAGGCAAATGAAAACGGCAAAGGAGAAAGGCAAATGAAAACGGCGAATGTGAAGTGGGGGAGAGGAAAACGAGAGGCAACTCGCAAAAAAAGTAAATGCAAGAGATGAGTTTGTGAGACCTACTTGGATAGATCTCTCCTTCCCCGGCAACAGTGCCATAAATACTTCTGATGTCAGTTGTGCTTCCCTGGCAACGGCGCCAGGAAAAGTCGTGTCGACGGCACCAGGGATCCTTCTGCTGCGGCTACGCCTTAAGGGACTTCCTAGGCAAATATGCCAAGGATTTCCCCCATGGCCTTGGAGCCTTGCATTGGTGTTCCCTCGAAGTGGAAAGGGTGATGTAGCACAGCGATGGTAAGTATTTCCCTCAGTTTGAGAACCAAGGTATCGATCCAGTGAAGGAGTATCACAAAAGCCTGCACAAACACAAAGAACCTGCTCCCAACGCTATAAAGGGGTTGTCAATCCCTTATAGATTGTTCGCCAAGTGAGAACTGAAAGCAACAAAGTAACAAAGCAAAGTAAAAGCGGAGGTGTAAACGATAGATGTGAATAGACCCGGGGGCCGTAGTGTTTACTAGGGGCTTCTCTCATGAAAGCAAGTAGACGGTGGATGAACAAATTACTGTCGAGCAATTGATAGAACCGCGCAAAGTCGTGACGATATCTATGACAATGATTATATCTATAGGCATCACGTCCAAAACAAGTAGACCGATACTGTCTGCATCTACTACTATTACTCCACACGTCGACTGCTATCCAACATGCATCTAGTGTATTAAGTCCAAAAGAACAGAGTAACGCCTTAAGCAAGATGACATGATGTGGATGGACAATCTCATATCAACGACAGAGCCCATCTTGTTACCCTTGATGGCAACTACTTAATGTGTGCCTTGCTGCCCCTACTGTCACTGGGAAAGGTCACCACATGGTAAGAACCCAAAACCAAGCACTTCTCCCATTGCAAGAATCATAGATCTAGTTGGTGAAACAAAACCCAAGACTCGGAGAGACTTACAAGGATATCAAATCATGCATATAAGAAATCAGCAAAGACTCAAATATATATCATAGATAATCTGATCAAAAATCCACAATTCATCGGATCTCGACAAACACACCGCCAAAGAAGATTACATCGGATAGATCTCCATGAAGATCATGGAGAACTTTGTATTGAAGATCCAAGAGAGAGAAGAAGCCATCTAGCTACTAACTACGGACCCGTAGGTCTGAAGTGAACTACTCACGAGTCATTGGAGGGGCGATGATGATGATGAAGAAGCCTTCCAACTCAAAGTCCCCTCCGGCAGGGCGCCGGGAAGGGTCTCCAGATGAGATCTCGCGGAAACGGAAGCTTGCGGCGGCGGACAAGTATTTTCGAGGCTCCTCTGATTTTTTGTTGTATTTTAGGGAATATATCGGCCAGAGATCTAGGTTAGGGAGCGCTCAGGGAGGCCACAAGCCCTGCCACCGCCGCCTCCCCCCTGGTGGCGGAGTGGGGGCTTGTGGGCTCCCTGGAGCCCTCCTGGCTTGGCCCACAGGCCCCCTGATCTTCTTCCGTTCGGGAAAAAATAATTTCGGGTATTTTATTCCGTTTGGACTCCATTCCAAAATCAGATCTGAAAAGAGCCAAAAACACAGAAAAAAAACAAGAACTGGCACTTGGCACTGAATTAATAAGTTAGTCCCAAAAAAAATATAAAAGGTACATAAAACATCCAAAGATGACAAGATAACATCATGAAACCATCAAAAATTATAGATACATTTGAGACGTATCACCCACCATGTTAATTAATTTAAACCCTAGATCAAAACTTGGTCTATAGCACATGGGCCCCATTGGTCATGTTTGACTAGCCAACCCCACTGTTGACTGCTCACATTAGCATGATGTCATGATGATATCATATTTGTATTTTTAAATTAAAACAAATCTATTTAATTCCTGAATATAAATAAAACATTGAAAACTAATATAAAATAATCCGTAAATCAGATGAAAATACTTTGTCCATGAAAGTTGCTTAGAAAAATTAGACGAATCTGAATACGTTGTGTGTTTGTTTGTCACATGCCCCTAGCATAAGGAACATGGACATTTTGGCGTTAGGATCACGTGTCCGATAGTAGCCAAAGAACTAGGAAATATCGTCACATATTTTCCCGCTCCGTCCATGACGTGTAGTATTGTGTTAGCTCATGCCTAGCACTGCATATTGCCATGTAAAGCATCATGACGCATGAGGCAACCTTTATTTATTTATTTTCTCCCCCCTCTTCTCTCTGGTAAACGTCAAAGTTGACGTTGCTGCCGGGTACGACTACCCTCCTGACGACCAGCCTTATGGAGAAGAGCAACAAGGCGAGCAAACCCCCTTGATCATCCCTATATCACCCATTCTTTCTCCCTCATGCTTGCATCAAATTTTTCTACTATTGTAGATAGCTCCTATTCTGATGCATAGCATGTTTTGATGAACTGGTGTTATAATCTACTCCACATTAAATGCTTAGTATAGGTGGAACAGTAATCCCCATTGACCCCTTAGTCCCAGTTTCCCCTTCTTTGTCATCGAAAACTCGATCAACTAATCGACGAGCCATGACCCGTCACATCACTTCACACCCCCTAGTTGCGCGGCTCTGTAGACCTACTATCGAGTTCTGACGGTGACACCTCGTTACATACTCCTCATGTTAGCTCTGTAGTATAGTTAATAGGCGGTGGTTTACGAAGGGTGATTCTTCCCTGGTCACCTTGATGCTTACATCGATTTGAATCCATCGAGGGTGATACCTTGGAATCCTGTGATGCTACAATCACACGGTTACTTGACCTTACTATTGGGAACTTGCTGAAAGGTGTGTTGCGGGTGGATTCCTGCGTGATTGTGATGAGGCATGGCCGGGCATTCTTGGCCCTTGCCACACATCCTCATGATGGGGCGATGGGACCACATATCGTGGATTGTTGATCGTCGCCACAAGTTAATTAAAACATTAATGGGATTTAGGTACTTGATCTGAGATGGTTGTTGACCTTTTTTGCACTAACCTTCACGTGGGAGAAGTTATGGGTACTCAACATCATGGTATCAGCTGAAGCTCTTCGGTCGTCAGCATTTGAGCGGCACGTGCCTGAGTCGTCCACGTAAGCATTGATCTTGTATTAGAGGTTCTAGGACTAATTTCGGCCGCCCACATAATGTGTAGGAGCGCAAACGGCGATTGTCCCAAGAGCCCTGCGCTTAGGATGTCGACCGACGGGCTAGCCTCTCTGTTGAGCCTAGGTAGGGTTGCGACATGTTGATCTTCCGTTGGTGAGCATGACCCCGGAAGGTGTGTCCGGCCAGAGTTGATCGAGCGTGTTGGGAAATGTGGTACACCCCTGCAGGGATGAATTGACTATTCGAATAGCCGTGTCCATGGTAATAGGATGACTTGGAATTGTATACTGATCTAATACAACTAGAACTATGACTTAACTGGAATCATTGGCTCCAAAATTGCTTTCTTGCAGGGAGTCAAGGAAGAATATCTGGGTGAGACTTAATTGAAATTGCTCCAACAATATGGCTATAAATGTGTTATTGATCTACACACGTCTAATGCTGCAAGACACTAAAGATGCTAGTCTTTGATAGGGCTAGACATTCTCTCTATTCTTGCATTGCTGTAGTTAGTCCAGATATAACCCCCATTCCTTTGATACTCATGCATATCTTAGTATAGTTCTCATGTTAGTCTTACGAATACTTTGGATGTGTACTCACCATTGCTTTGCTCCCTCTTTTCCCCTTGATATGATTGTCGCAATCAGATGATGGAGCCCAGGAGATGGCATATCTCGCCAACAATGACTACAACCACGACGGTGCCTACTACTATGTGGAGGCCGCTGACAGCGAGGAGTACTTCAGGAGGTTCCCAGGCAGGAGGCCCCGCCTCTTTCGATCGATGTATCTTTTGTGCTAGCCTTCTCTAAGGCAAAACTTGTTTTCTATCTCTACTCAGATATTATTGGTTCCGTTGACTCATGTGTTTCCGAGCCCTTGAGGCCCCTGGCTTGTAATATGAAGCTTGTATGACTTTTATTTGTCTCTAGAGTTGTGTTTGATTTCTTCCCGTGAGTCCCTAATCTTGGTCATACACATTTGCGTGTATGATTAGCGTATGATTAAACTGGGGGTGTTTCGGTGCGGGAAGCCTAAAGAATGAAGAAGTTTTCAATCCCGGGTCCCCGAATTAATATACCCTCCTGCTGTCGGTGACACCGATTCGGGAATTTCGGTGCCACCGAGATTCTTAACTGCGAGGGGTCACGGAAACTCGGTGAGGCCGAGATTGTTAAAAAGGTGGTACTGAGGTTCAAAAACCAAATCAACCCTAGTGCTTCGGTGAAACCGAGTATGTGGAGTTGGTTACACCGAGTGTCTCATGGGAGATTTTGGAAGTCATCTCTTGTTGAGATGGAACTCCGAGTGCTCCACACACAGAGGTGATGTATACGCATGCTTCTATTCTTGTAGGCTATGTTGGGCCTCCAAGTGTAGAGGTTTGTAGGATAGCAGCAATTTCCCACAAGTGGATGACCTAAGGTTTATCAAACTCAAGGAATTAGAGGTTGAAGATGGTCTCTCTCAAGCAACCCTACAATTAAGAAACAAGAAGTCTCTTGTGTCCCCAACACACCTAATACAATGGTAAATTGTATAGGTGCACTACTTCAGCGAAGAGATAGTAAAATATGGGTGATAGGTGTGGCAAAGCAAGGTAATATAAATCTGTAATAAAAATTACATCAAGGTAGAAATTGACAAAAGTGAGCATAAACGGTGTAACAATGGTCTCGGGGATTATACTAGATAAGATCAAGTGAGTACATCAATCCAATACATAGAAGAAGGGGAAACATCATGGGATCACCCTAGGTTAACATAGCCTATGATCACAATCAAGATCACATCATGGGAGAGAGAATTAACCACATAGCTACTGTAGAAGACCTCAGCCCCGAGGAGGAACTACTCCTGCTTCATGAAGGGAGGAAGCAACGTCGATGGACATGAATCCTCGGGCACTTCCCCGTCCCGACAAGGTGCCGGCACAGGAATTTTGGTCCCCCGAAACTTGTTGGAGATGACGGCAGAGATCTGAATTGCTTCTGGAGAAAAGGGTTCCGGAATTAGGGTTTCCTCCACGGGGGTAATAAAAGGATCCAAGGTAGGGCACCCGAGGGAGTGGGCCCCACCCAGGCAGCCTCCCTGCACGGCCAGGGGGCAGGCCGCTCCATCAGGGCGCCTGGGGGCCGGGTGATCCCTCTCTGGCCCTCCTTCGGCCGTCTGGAGTCTTCTGGAACGCTGATTTTTTATATATTTTTTGTTGAATTTTTCGGGCACTGTAAATATGGGTATAAACCTACAATTCAGAGACGTGAGCAGACAAAAACTGGCACTGGTTGCACTGAGTTAGTAGGTTAGTCCAAAAATGTTGAAAAGGGTATGAAAGTGTACAAAACACATAGCAATATCACCCAAAACTTGCATGGAGCAAGCAGAAATTATAGATACGTTTGGGACATATCAACATGCACAAGCTTAATTACTGCTCGTCCTCGAGTAGCTAAATGGTAACAAGCATAATTTCTGTGGTGACATGCTAACACACATATAAGAACTTCAAAGTAAAGCAAGTAAGATACGCAATTCAAGTCAAGACAATAACAAGAAAGTGTGTATATCTAGTATTGAAACTAGCAAAGTCAGAACATAAAGGTGTAAGAGCTCTCGCTGTCCGTGACTCGAATGTCTCCCGATGGTGTTTGCGTGCAAGAAGTGGGAGATGGGTTTAGAGTATAAAAAAATATATAGTTTAATTGAGAACTCAATATACTAAAACTTCACACTTGGTCTCCTTCGGTATCTTATTCTGATTCATCCCCAAACCACTAGTCAGGCACAAGTCAAAATGATCCTCTCCCTTTCGATTTTGAGCACTCATGCAATGGATGAGCGCGAGCAAGATATATTGGCACTTAGGATGGCAAAGAGAATAATGATGTGTGAAAGGCTCACATCACTGATGTAACGTCCCAAATTTTGGAATGTTAATATAATTATTAGATTGATTGTTTGTTTGTTTGAGTGATTGAAACTTGAGTGAAATTTGAAACTTTTTAAAACTTTTGAATGAGAGGAAATAAAATGAATTTCCCTTTTTTCTCTGAATTCAAATTCATCCATTTAAAATCAGTGAGAGAATTTATATTTGGCATTTGAATTACTTTCGGTATTTGATTCGAATTTATTTTTGGCACAAGATTCCAATCACAAAAGTTTCCTAACAATATACTTGCAAAGCAAAAAGAGAGGAGGTAACATGACACCCCCAAATAAATAAAAGTCAGTAGAAAAAGAGTGCCAAAAATTTTAAATTCAAAACTTGGATTTTTAGTGGATTAAAAAAATATAAAGTTTTTATTTCGTGAAAAATAAATTGCCCACGTGGTACGTTTTACTTTCCTGTTTTTATATAATACTTCCTGTTTATTTTGATATATAATACTTTTATATTTGGAATTATATTTATTTCCTTTTGTACGTTTTACATTCCTATTTTTATAAAAAGGAAAATAATCGTGTTTATTTGGAAATCTATCCTGGGCTCAATAGGAAACCAATCTGGCCCGTTACTCCTCCTTCTCCTACCTCTCGTCACTTTCCTTCCGCAGCACGGTTCCTTCCAGGAGCTCACCATGGCGCCGATTTCTTCCTCGATCTCCTCGAGCTTTCCTTCCCCTCGCCTCCCGTTGCCCTATAAATGATCCCCACACCCTCCTCTCTCCATTTTCCCCAAGAACTGCCCCTCTCCTCACCTCTAGCGCCGCCGACCCATCTCGCCGGAGACCCTGCCCAGGAGCACCGCTCCAGGAGGTCGTGCCTCGCCCTAGCGCCCTAGTGCTGCTCCTGACGCCTCCAGAGAGCCCCCACCGCACCCCTCCGTCGGCCGCCCCCTCCGCCGCCTCCTGACGCCAGGACCTCGCCGGAGCGACCTCCCCCCAACCACCTCGCCTTCGGCCGCGCCATTACCAGCGCTGGAACTTCTCTGCAGTCACGGTAAGGTTTCTTCCCTCTCTATTTTCTTTTTCCACCGTTGGATCTTTAGGCTACGGTATAGATTAGACACCGGATACCTTTTCGGTTTTAGTTAGAAAAACCATGGTTTTCTCTGTTAGTTAGAATTTAACCAGAGAGCTTTTCTTTACTTTATGGTTGCTCTCTAGTTAGCCTAAAACGTGCACATCCCACAACCAATCAGAATGTGCGACATCACCCTTTTCTTTTTAATATTTTTCTGTTTTTAATTCTGAAACATATTTGACACCGATTTTTGATTCCTTATAACTTTTATTCTATAACTCCAATTGAGGTGATTCTTTTTTCCATTGGATCGAAAATTTTGTGTAGTTTCTGTAGATATAAAATTTGTCCATGTTTGAAATTTTAAATTTTCAATTCAAACAGATTTGGTTTAAATCTTGTTTTGTTAATATCTGGAGTTAAAAATAGATTTTTAGTTGATTCTTTTTGGTACTGAGCACTCGTGATCTTATTTATGAGTGGGTAAAATTGCAGATTTTGTGGAATATTTTAACTCATTATTTTATGTAAAACAGATTATGTTTTAGTTCTTGTTAGGATTATTGCTATTTCTTTTGCTATAATTGTTTTCAAATTATTTTCTTATATACTTGAGAAAGGTTATATTTTTGTTTTTTGTTAGTTAACAGTAGGTTTTCAACAACAACAAAATTTTATTTTATTTGATAGCATGAAATCAATTCTAGTTCGGTATAACTTGCAAATTGATTTCGTTGCTAGTTTGATGTCCTATTTGAAAATACTTTCAAAATAATACCGTTTCATGAAAAATACTTTCTGTAATGTTAGTTAATTTTATATTTTATTTTCTGTTATTTTACTATTCTAGTGTTTTATTTTCTGTTAAGTTTAATTAGAACAAAAACTATTTAGTGATTGTTGTAGTAGAAGACTCCATAGTTTTCTTTGAAGTTTTCCTTGGATTCTTACTTGATCTTTCTTTTTGTTTTTACTACATCAATTTTTATTTGTTGTTTTTTATATTGATTGCTAGGATGAATGCTAGTCCGATTGCTTATACGAATACTATGTTTGATTATATAGATTTCATGGGAGAGTGATGAATAGTTCTATCAAGTTATTTTTCTCTGAGCGATATCTATCTTCATCAACCCTACCAGGCAAGTCACGTTGAGCATATTTTTACCTATGGTTTTATATGCATTGTACTTCTACCTTCTTCACCCATTGCATGTAAGTAGGTACTTGGAAACTTTGGTTATTGAGTAGTATGTTATGATAGGCACCCCTAAACCCTTGTCACTTTGGCCGGGGCGTTATTTTGCTATGCTCCTAGTAGACGGGGTTTGCTTGAGTGTTTGTCATGAGTGTTGTGAGAAACTTAATAATCGATACCTGAAGACTCCAAGACTTGCAAGACCTTAGAACGAAATATACCTCTGAGTGAAGGACGGTTCAGATGGGCTCCCTGGGAAAAACAGCGGAGGACCCGGGATGCATGGAGAAGCGCCATGACATCTTGCGGAAAGCTTCACCCAGGCTCAAAGAGATGGATGGATATTTCAAGACCCAAGGGTTACCTACACAACCACAAGTCATTATGGGCTCTGGCTTGGTTGGACAACGTGGTGACTCTGGACGGGAGGTGCTACGAGATGTACAAGAACGGTAGGATTGGATGGGCACCGACAGAGGCTCAGGCGAACCCGTTGAAAGACCATGTTTTGATCATCCGGTTCTCAAACACCCTGAAGTGCGAGGACTTCAACGGAGGCGATCAAATCTTGTGGGGAACGTGTGCAAACTCTGCAGAGTACTCAAACCTAATCGATTAGCCGTGTCCACGGTCATGGACAACTTGAGCCGAAGGAACTGAAGTTATCAAGAATTCTCAACACCATTAAATATATTTGATGTGGGTAATATTAATAACTTGTGTGTGAGAAATGGTTGGTGGAACCTTCTCATTAATAACCAACAATGTAGTAAGTTTTGCTTTTACCCTCTCTCTTGTTGCAGGAAAATTTGCTTTACGCAAAACTTAAAATACAGCCCCACCTGCCATATATGCATATAGTATAGATGATATTTTCACCCCTCTCTTTTGTGACTTGCCGGCATATTAAATATGTTGACCTACACGGCTGCAACGTCTTATGTTGCAGATACTTTCTTCGACGAGTAAGAGTACGATTCTGGGTTACGGTCTGCACTCAACTTGTTGTTGGTGTTTATTAGGACTCCACTCCCTTTGAGTGTTTTTCCTGAGATTTTGAGGTATATATTAGTTTTATGTTATTTTACATGTGCCTGCACTTTGATATATACATTGATGTACTGTGTGTGCCAGCATATTGATCCAGGGATGGCACAGAACACACAGAGGCTTGACTTGTTTTGAGTCGGGTCGCTACAAATGAGGACAATCATAGGCGAGATATAGCCAAATGATAGATATGATGTGAGGAGTAGGGATTGCCATGCAATGGATGCACATGTGAGCTAAGGTGGGCTCTCCAATGGAACTAGTGGGGGTGCATCCAACTTGCTTTCTCATGAAGACCTAGAGCTCATTTGAGGAGGCTCATCATTGGAATATACAAGCCAAGTTCTATAGTGTAAGGGTCCCCACATAGTTATGCACGAATGATAATCTCTATGGGGTACAAATATAACAATGGAGTACGAGTGTGGATCTTTCAAACGGAATAGTAGTGTTGCCCCTTCTCTTTTTTTATTTCTTTTTTCTTTCCTTTTATTTTATTTTTGTGGCCTCTTTGGCTCTTTCAACTTATCTCTCATCTGTCCTCTTTGGGATCTTTTCATGTGCCCTCTTTTGGGATCTTTTAATTTGTCCTCTTTGGGGTCTTTTCCTCACTAAAGGGCAACACTCTATATTTTACAAGAAATAAAAAGAAGATCTTCACACTTTATAAGAAGTAGTCAACATAAAGATAAATGAAAACTATCATGATGTATGCAAATGTATGCCTTTGCCAGTGTAGCAGGTTATGCAATGATACTAGCGCGTCATTTAGCAATAACAAGGGCAAAGCCTAACTAGCATGCGGCTCCTCGATCAAGCAAAAGCATGTATGACATGAAGATCAAGTCAAGAGATGGTGGATATTGCATGGCAATGTATCTCGGAAAGGCTATGGAAATGCCTTAATAGGTAGGTATGGTGGCTGTTTTGAGGAAGGATATAATGAGGCTTATGATGACAGAGTGTATCATGCCAAGGGTTTGGATGCACCGGCGAAGTATGCACCAACTCGAGAGATGAGAAAGGGCAATGCACGGTACCTAAGAGGCTAGCAAAATATGGATGGTGGAAGTGTCAACAATCGAATACTCGCATTAGTTCAAAGAACTCATGCACTTATTATCGATAACTCTCTATCTAGTCAGGAGATTCACAAATAGACAACTACCCCAAGGAGGAGTGTTTGCGGGTTTGGTTATCCTTGCGCATCCTCGACCCATGATAACGTGAGGGTACTCTATATATTCCAACCCCTCCAAAGGTTAGCGATCCATCTAGTAGCTAGAGTTCTCAACTATTTTTTTGTACTTTTTGAAAATACACGCAGATTTCCCAAAATACGACACCTATTGCTAATAGGCTCAAACTCTTGACACCAAAAGTCCAAACATTACTCAAATCAATGCCTCAAAACTGTTGCAAGTTACTACTACACTTAAATAGCAACCTCAGTTACCTACTCATGCAAGACACACAACTCAGTGCAATAAGCCAACTCTCCAAACAAGATAAACATGATAACTCAAGAGAGTTCCAAAAGCATCCTAAATAAAATCTCTTAAAAAGTTATAGCATGAAAACAAAGAGCTAAACGTGATAGCAGCTATGAAAAGATAAAGAACACACAAAAAGATAAGCATGAAAACCTATGTTGTGTTCTAGGGTGGAGTGGAGCGTGTTTCTCTCCCTAACAATAAAGGCTAGGGTCCAACTTGTTGTAAAAAGTGAGAAAAACTAAAACAAACTAAAAAGTAAAGAGCGGGACGCTCCAGGCATAGCACATAACATATGAAGTGATAAAAATTTAGCATCGAGAAGGACGAACTGATGATTGTTGATGGAGAAGGGGATGCACGGGGGCATCCCCAAACTTAGATGGTTGAGTCTCCTTGAATATTTATTCTGGGTGCATGGGGGCATCCCCAATCTTGAGCGCTTGACACTCCTGGATCTTCTTTCATCATCTTCCATCGCATACTTGAAAACTCCCTTCATACGAAACTCATAATAAGGTGATTAGAGTGGTTAGTACCCATAATAATATAATTTTTATCCACCGGAAATAAATATTTTCATGAAGAGCTACTGTTTCTCAAGATTTCCAAAAATAATTTGCAAAGAAAAAGCAAGATGAAGATTTGCAAAACGATGAAAACGCAAAATGTGGCAGAATCTGTGAAAAATAGACCAACATGTACTAAATAATTTTCTCAGGGCACTTCCGCAACTCAAATCAAAAAACTCAGAACAGATGGCAGAAAGCCAATTGTATAGAGCATAGTTTAAAAACAATTTAGATCAAAAAGATAATCTGGTGTTTTTTGGTGAAATTTTCCATCAAGCAGACAAAATCTATTTTTGGACAGCATGTCTCAACTTTTGAACTTTCCTGCAATCGGAGGCTAAATCTTGGCACAAAGCTTGAAAATAAAAATACAATGATGTTGCTACAGTAGTAACACACATCAAGACCACTAAAAATGAAAGTAAAAACTCAAAGTAAAGATAACAAGGGCTGTCTCCCTAGAGCTCTTTCTTTATAGCCATAAAGATAGGCTTAAGATTTTAATGATGCTCTCGTAGGAATAAGAGTTGTAGAACGAAAGAGAGCATCAAGAAGCAAATACCAAACACATTTAAGTCTAACATGCTCCTATGCATAGGAATATTGCAATAGAATAATTCATTGAAGCACAAAGCAATAAGAATAGGAAGGCAAAACTAGTGCAGCTTCAAAACCTTCGACATAAAGAGAGGGAACTTGATATTAATGAAATATCTATAAGCATATGTTCCCTTCTCATAATAATTTTTAGTGGGATCATGAATAAACTCAACAATATAAGTATCACATAAAGCATTGTTACCATGATCCACATTCAAAAAGGTACTCTTACATTCCACATAAGCATAATCTTCAGGGAGCCCATGGTTAGGACATTTTAGCATTAAAGTTTTCAGTCTCCCCCAAGCTTGAGCTATGCTCTCTCTGTCATGAGGATAGAAATTATACACATAATTCCTATTCTCATGGACTTCATGAAGAGGATAAAACTTGGAGTAAAAGAGAGACTGGATCTCTTCCCAATCCTGTAGGTGATAATCATCTAGTAGCCTATACCATTCCAATGCTTTTACTTTCAATGACAAGGCAAATGATTTCCTCATGACTCAATCTCTTGTCAAACCTGAAATATTAAACAACTCACAAAGTTCTGTAAGTTTTAACAAATGAATGCTAGGATTGACTGTTCCATCTCCTGCATAACAATCATTCCTAATTATTTCAATTATCCCAACTAGGATTTTGAATGGGATACATTCAGTAGGTGGAGGAGACTTCTCTACGATGGGTGTGGTAAAGCGGCCTTCCCCAAGCGGAGAACTAAGAGTGTAGTTTTCCATAGGCCTAACTAGTGAAAATAAAAACAAGAAACGAAAATATTTAATTGCAAGATCTAAAGATATAACTTCAAGCACTCACCACCCCGGCAACGGCGCCAGAAATAGCTTGATGTCTACGCACGCTTCTATTCTTGTAGACTATGTTGGGCCTCCAAGCATAGAGGTTTGTAGGAGAGCAGCAATTTCCCTCGAGTGGATGACCTAAGTTTTAACGAATTCATGGAAGTAGAGGTTCAAGATGGTGTATGTCAAGCAACCCTGCAATTAAGAAACAAGAAGTCTCTTGTGTCCCCAACAGACCTAATACAATGGTAAATTGTATAGGTGCACTAGTTCAGCGAAGAGATGGTAAAATATGGGTCATAGGTGTGGTCAAGCAAGGTAATATAAATATGTAATAAAAAATAAAGCAATGTAGCAAGTGACAAAAGTGAGTATAAACGGTGTAACAATGGTGAGAAACAAGGCCTAGGCTTCATACTTTCACTAGTGGCAACTCCCAACAAAATTAACATAGTCTAATCACATGATATTTCCACTAAAACGTGCAATGGTGACGTACTCGGAGGTCATTCATTTGTGATCAAGAGAGGACGAGAATTATGTAGGGCTATAAAGCACACCTCAGAGTTTGTAGTTCTCATCGATTTTCCAATGTCACCGTGGCCATCCAAAGAGAGTACCACAATCACCACAACGTATCTCAAGGATAGTCAAAGACAAGAACCAAGAGACTCTCAATCTTCAATCAATTCACAAAAGAGGAAATCACTCATGAAAATATTCTTCTAATCCATGTCCAATAGACCGCTGTCACCATGGTCTCGGGTCTTATACTAGATAAGATCAGGTGAGTACATCAATCCAATACATAGAAGAAGGGGAAACATCATGGGATCTCCCTAGGTTAACATAGCCTATGATCAAAATCAATCACATCATGGGAGTGAGAATTAACCACACAGCTACTGTAGAAGACCTCAGCCCCGAGGAGGAACTACTCCCGCTTCATGGAGGGAGGAAGCAACGTGGATAGATGAATCTGGGGGCACTTCCCCGTCCCGGCAGTGTGCCGGTACAGGAATTCTGGTCCCCCGAAACTTGTTGGCGATGGCGACTGAGATCGGAATTTCTTTTGGAGAAAAGGGTTTCGGAATCAGGGTTTCCTCCATGGGGGTAAAACCATGAGCCAAGGTAGGGCACCAGAGGGGGTGGCCCCCACCCAGGCAGCCTCCCTGCGGGGCCAGGGGGCAGGCCGCGCCACCAGGGCGCCTAGGGGCTTGGTGATCCCCCTCTGGCCCTCCTTTGGCCGTCTTGAGTCTTCTGGAACGCTGATTTTTCATATATTTTTTATGGAATTTTTTGGGCACTGTAAATATGGGTATAAACCTGCAATTCACACACATTAGCAGAGAGAAACTGGCACTGGGTGCACTGAGTTAGTAGGTTAGTCCAAATATGTTGAAAAAGGTATGAAAGTGTACAAAACACATAGCAATATCACCCAAAACTTGCATGGAGCAAGCATAAATTATAGATACGTTTGGAACATATCAAGAGGGTCCAAAAAGTGATTGCTCAAATTTTGTGATGAAGCATGAATAGAATTTGAGATGAGAAAGCAAATATAGCTAGATAGGGGTACTTAGGCTTTGTTGTACATCCAATTGGCCAAGGAAAATGAGAAGCCAAAAAATAACAATTAAATGTCCTACAATCGATGAAATTATGCATACCAACATGATCACACAATAAGATGTCAAATGGAACATGGCAAACATGCACAACCGCTCTAGTACCTACCAAGCACTTTGGCGATGACGAAGTCATCTATATATGAGTATATTAACTTAGGATCCATGTAAAAATACTTGATCATAGGTCATACTCATTGTTCAAGCACAAGTGGGGTTACCACTTTTACATAAAGCTTTCAATGTGTTCACATCTTAAGAGATGCTTTGACTCAAGTCTTAGAGTAAATATCCCCTTTGATGTGACATCCCCCCAAGAGGAATAAACTAACCTTGGGTTTTGTCATAGAAGACTTCATGTAGGTGTAGTAGTGGTGGATGCTCATTGTTGATGAAGATCATCTTGAGTTGGGAGCAATCTTTGTTGTTTCATACTCTTCTAATCTACCTCGGTTAGTGTCACACAAGGAACAAGTACAAGGATATCTATGGACATGGAGTTAAGTACATATGAAATTGTGTCCATTTATACATTAATTACCTTGTCCCTTGCTTACCTTTGAGTGAATGTGTGACTCCTTGAACTAATGCATAGGGTTGGAGTTGGTTGCAAATAGTTCTTGGCAAAATGAATAAGAGTGGATTTTGTTGGTGGAGTCAGCCCTCAAGAACTTCTCTAGTTCTTCTTCTTGGGGACCCACATCAACTTGATGGGGATCCTTGGAGTTGAGATAGCGCTTGATGAAGTAGAGCTAGAGGTGGCATTGGGAACCCACTTGACCATGGCTTGGGATTATTCTTCAAATGAGTCAATCTCCTCCTGAAGCTTGTCCTTGCCCTTGAGCTTGTGGTCTTGTGGTGGAAGGTCATCTTGAGCATTTGTTTCCTTGGGGAGAGTAGGATCATACTTGTCCTTTTGGTGAGAAAACTTTGGACTGGGGTATTGACATTCTTGCCATCAAACTCCAATGGCATTGAAGTAGACAATGCCTTGTTTTCTTCTGGTGCCCTCCTTGCTTGCGTACAATCTCCTTGAATTGCTTACTTGCGGCAAGACTCTTGAAGACACCTATCTCTATAATTCCTTTCAGTAAATTATTTCCTTGCTCAAGTGTAACTTGGCTAAGAGAATCCTTAGTGGAATCAATAGAGCTACTAGAAACAACATAATTTGATTTAGCATTAGTGTTGTTGTTACAAGATGAAGAAACTTTCTTTCCTTTGTTACTAGTTTGCTTAGACTTAACTTGTGGAACAGAAGTAGACAAGAGTAATCGTTTGGCTAGATAATAAGAACTCTTCTTTCGAAGATCATAATTGACTGCTTTGAGAAACTCATGCTCTTGCTCTAATTTAGCTTCTCGAAGTGTAGCTTCTCATGAGTTATTACAAGCTCTCTATGATCCATGTGCTAACTTAAGAGTGTTTAATACTTTAGTTGGAAACTAAATCTCCTTCTTATCATCATCACACGACTTATCTTCACTAGCATGATTATCATCAAGTTCATTTTTACTCACATAACTAGTTTTATCAAAGAGCAAGTCATCATCTCCAAGTAAGTCATCCTCGTCACTATTAAAATCAAAGTATTCAGGGTGTGATACCTTGGGGCCTTTAGCCATGAAGTAACTTATGATACCTTCATTTGGTGAATCAAATATGTCATAGGAATTGGAGGATATGAGTGCTAGTCCGGCAACACCTTCATCTTGACTATAGACGGAGTTGGAGTGGTAGCTTCTCTCGGATTGGTTGTCGGATTCGAAGCCGAATACTCATTCACCAACATGAGTTTGGTGTCTTCTTATCGAGGTGCTCTTGGTGTACTTGTCCTTCTTCTCTGATTCCTTACTTCTGTGGGAGGGTCTTCGTTCATAGCGATCTTCTCTACTCCTTCTCTCCCTTCAAGGTGACTCAACTCTTGAGCTTCATCTTCTAGGTGTCTCTTCTCTTCTTTTGTGGGGGGAGGGGGAGTGTACTCATTGGATTAGTGTCTGGGCCTTCCACAACTTTAGACATTACAATCGTGACTAGATGAATGCGTCTCTTCATATCTTGAGTTGGAGCTTCTCTCTTTGCCTCCACTCTTGTAGAACTTGTTGAATTTCTTCACCATGAGGCTTATCTCTCTATTGGTAACAAGGTTGTCATTTTAAGTAGCGGGAGTGTCACCTGAATCTTCGTATGCACCGCTTGACTTGTTATGAAGTTCTTCTTTGTCTTTGAGTGACATTTCATGACCTACAATCCTTCTAATGTGTAACATCCCAAAAATTATAAATTTTGGAATGTTAATATAATTATTAGATTGATTGTTTGTTTGTTTTCTGAGTGACTGAAACTTGTGTGAAATTTGAAACTTTTCGAAACTTTTGAATGAGAGGGAATAAAATGACTTCCCCTTCTCCGGTGAATTCAAATTCAAGCTTTTAAAAGCAAAGAGAGAAGATGACATGACTTCTTCAACTATAAATAATTTGAACGGAGATATTTGCATTCTCTTGAATTTCTATCCGTTTTCTTCGTACAAGAAATGCCGGGAAATACATTCTAAAGAGCGGAGGAACATGACCCTCAAATACCCGGGCATTTTGAATGTTATTTGCACCCTCCAACTTAGAGGATCATTTGAAAATTATTTGCAAAAAGAAAATAAACCATTTAGGCAATTTTGTGAAAATAAATTTTTCTAAAGTTTTTATTTTTGCCGTGGAAAAATGCCCATCATCTATATTTTATTTTTCTGATAATTTTAGTATATAAAAACTCTTTATTCCGAATTGATTTGATTTCCTTTTTAACGTTTTAGTTTCCTAGTTTTGAAAATAGGAAGGAGATCACTTTTATTAGGAAATACCCCCCTGGCCCATTAAGAGCTTTCCAAACTTGGCCCAAGAAGATCATCTTCTTCCTCCTCCTCCTTTCACGTGACAGAGAAACTTTCCCTCCAAGGAGAGGAGATCCCCTCCTCCAGGATTCGCGACGCACATACCTTCCCGGCGCCTCCCGGCGCCTCTATAGGAAGCCCCTACCTCTCCTCGTTCCATTCCCGTCGAAAAGTTCACCTCTCCTCGCACCTAGCTCGTGCCCCACCTCGCCGGAGTCGTCACCGGAAACTCACCGGAGAGCACCAACAGGAGCTTCCTCCTCCACCTCGCCGCCCCTCCACCTCTCCTCCCTCACGGCACCCCCCTCCTCCACTTCGGCCTCCTCCACCGCCGCCCTCTTGCCACCCCGCCACCCCTCCACCCCCTGCTGCACCTCCCCATCTCAATCACCAGCGAACAGCAGCAGCTTCCACCTCGCCCCCCCTGCAGCCCCCTCCCTCCACCTCGCCTCCCCCCCACCTTCGGCCCCCTTCCCCACTCCCGCCGCCCCCCCCCTCCCCACCGGAGCACCCCACCCCCACCTCGCCACCAGCACCAGCACGGGAGCAGCATCCCAGCGAGGTAACCTCTCCTCCCTTCTTTCTTTTCTTACTTGTTTTGTTTTGTTTTAGTTTTAGCCCTTTCGGTTTAGTTTAGAAAACCAGCGGTTTTTACTTCCACTTATGATTTAACCAGCGAGTTTGCTTAGCTTAGGCCGTTTGCTCCAAACCATGAAACAAACGTCCTCCGCAGCCAATAGCAACCTGCCAAGTGTACCCCTCTGTTAGTACTAGTTAGCTGCAGTTTTCTGTCTAAATTACAAAAAACAGAAAGTTTCAATTTTGTTTTGGCGATAACTTTTGGTCCCGAAGATCAATGCTAGTGATTCTTTGTCCAGTAGCTCACAAATTTCCTGTAGTTTCTAAAAACATATAATTTGTCTATGTTTGAAATTTGAAAAATATAAGTTAGAGCACATTTAGTTTAAACCTTGTTTTGCCTATTCCAGGAGTTTAAAAATAGCTTTTAATTTGATTCCTTTTGGTACTGATCACTAGTGATCCTATTTATCAGTATTAAAAACTTCAGATTTGTTTGAGTATTTTAGCTCACTGTTTCATGTGAAACAATTTCTGTTTCACCTCTTTTGAGATTTCGGCTAATTCATTTCTATTTTTGCTTTTAAAATATTTTCTTTATTATTTCAGAAACATTATTGTTTTGTTTATGTTAGATAACAGTAGTTTTGCAATAGTTTTTATTTTATTTTTATTTGTTTTCATGAAATCAATTCTAGTTCCTTAGTAACTTGCAATTGTTTTCACCGTTGTTTCAAATATCGTTTGGGAATACTTTCAAAAAGTTTTGTGAAAAATAATTTATTTTATCTTAGTTAGAGTTATATCTTAGTTCCTTGTTATTATTTTCTGCTAGACAAAAACTATTTAGTGTTTGACGTAGTAGAAGATTCCCTAGTCTTATTTGAAGTTTCTCCGGATTCCTATTCGCTCTCTCTTTTGTTTGACTGCTAGAATGATTGCTAGTATGAGTGCTTATGTGAATGATATGTTTGTTATATAGATTTCATCGCAGAGTGACGAGTAGTCTATCAAGTTATTTTCTCGAGAAATTCTTCTTCGTCAACAACACAGGCAAGTCACTTTGATCATACTATCACCTACGTTTTATGCATTGTAGTTCTACCATCCTATGCCCAATTGCATGCTGCTTAGGTACTTGGAAATTTTAGTATCGATTGTAGCATCATGTGGTAGGCACACAACAACCCCGATACTTGGCCCCGGGACGACAATTTCTTAATGCTATGCTTGAGTAGACGGGTTTTCGGTTGAGTGTATGTCACGAGTGATGCGAGGTTGATTAAATAATCAAGACCGGTTAAGACAAGATCTTCCAGACCTCGGACGCGATGCAACACTGGGTGAAGGACGATTGATCGGCTCCCTGGAAAACCCAGTGGATGCCCGGGAAGCTGGAGAGGCCATGACATCCTGCGGAAAGCTTCACCCAGGCTCAAAGAGACGGACGGATATTTTCAAGACCCAAGGCTTACCTGCACAGCCACAAGTCATTATGGGCTCTGGCTTGGTTGGACAACGCGGCGACTCTGGACAGGCGGTGCTAGCAGATGTAGACGAACGGTAGGAATGGATGGGCACCGACAGGGATTCAGAGGGACCCGTTGAAAGACCATGTTTTGATCATCCGGTCTTCAAACACCCTGAAGTGCGAGGACATACACGGAGGCGATCAAATCTTGTGGGGAACGTGTGCAAAACTCTGTAGAGTACTCAAACCTAATCGATTAGCCGTGTCCACGATCATGGACAACTTGAGCCAAAGGAACTGAAGTTATCTGGATTTCTCAACACCATTAAATATATTTGAGGAGGGTAATTATTGGCAACTCGGGTACGAGAGCTGGTTGGCGGAACCATGTCGTTAACAACCAACAAAGTAGTAACATTTTGCTTTTAGCCCCTCTCTTGATGTAGGAAAAAAAATTCTTTACGCTAAAACTTATAGCCCCACCTGCCATATATGCATATAGTATAGATGATTACTTTTCACCTCTCTCTTATGTGACTTGTCGGCATATTCAATATGCTGACCTACACGGCTGCAACATCTTATGTTGCAGATTTTTTTTGGACGAGTAAGAGTACGATCCACGGTTACGATCTACACTCAACTTGCCGTTGGTGTTTATTGGGACTCCACTCCCTTGACTGCTTCCGCTGAAATAATTAAGGTATATATCAGTTTTACGCTATTTACATGTGATTGCACTTTGATATATACATTGATGTACTGTGTGTGCCAGCATACTAATCCAGGGATGGCACAGAAACACAGAGGCTTGACTCGTTTTGAGTCGGGTCGCTACATAATGACTTCCGTTGGCTTGAGATCTTTGTAGTTTGGCATCATTTGGATAAATGTGCACATGTTGTCGTACTTTCCATCCAAGGCTCTAAGTATTTTCTTGATGATGAATTTATTGGTCATCTCTTCACTTGCTAAGCCGATAATATCATTTGTGATGAGAGCAAGCCTAGAGTACATCTCAGCAACTCCTTCACCATCCTTTATCTTAAACTTGTCAAGTTGACTCTGTAGCACATCCACTTAGATTCCATGAAGCATTTGTTGGAAATATGCCCTTGAGGCAATGATAAATAGTTATTATTATATTTCCTGTTTAAAGATAATCGTTTATTATCCATGCTATAATTGTATTGATGAAAACATAGATACATGTGCGGATACATAGACAAAACAATGTCCCTAGCAAGCCTCTAGTTGGCTAGCCGGTTGATCAAGGATAGTCAAGGTTTTCTGACTATGTGCCAAGTGTTGTTGCTTGATAACTGAATCACATCATTAGGAGAATCATGTGATGGACTAGACCCAAACTATGAACGTAGCAGATTGATCGTGTCGTTTTATTGCTATAGTTTTCTGCGTGTCAAGTATTTGTTCCTATGACCATGAGATCATATAACTCACTGGCACCGGAGGAATACCTTGTGTGCATCAAACGTCACAACGTAACTGGGTGACTATAAAGGTGCTCTACAGGTATCTCCGAAGGTGTCCGTTGAGTTAGTATGGATCAAGACTGGGATTTGTCACTCCGTGTGACGGAGAGGTATCTCGGGGCCCACTCGGTAATACAACATCACACACAAGCCTTGCAAGCATTGTGACTAAGTGTTAGTCACGGGATCTTGTATTACAGAACGAGTAAAGAGACTTGTCGGTAATGATATTGAAATAGGTATGTGGATACCTACGATCGAATCTTGGGCAAGTAACATACCAAAAGACAAAGGGAATGACATACGGGATTATATGAATCCTTGACACTGAGGTTCAACCGATAAGATCTTCGGAGAATATGTAGGATCCAATATGGGCATCCAGGTCCCGCTATTGGATATTGACCGAGGAGTACCTCGGGGCATGTCTCCATAGTTCTCGAAAACGCAAGGTGTGCACACTTCAGGTTTGGCGATGTTTTAGTATAGTTGAGTTATATGTGTGGTTACCGAATGTTGTTCGGAGTCTCGGATGAGATCACAGACGTGACGAGGGTTTCCGGAATGGTCTGGAGACGAATATTGATATATAGGATGACTTCATTTGGTTATCGGAAGGTTTTCGGGCATTACCGGGATTGTACCGGGAGTGACGAATGGGTTCCGGATGTTCACCGGGAGGGGGGCAACCCACCCAGGGAAGCCCAAAGGCCCTAGGGGTGGTTCACCAGCCCTTAGTTGGCTGGTGGGACTGCCCAAAGGGACCTATGCACCAAGAAAGAAAAACCAAAGAAAAGGAAAAAAAAGAAAGGTGAGAAGGAAGAGAAGGACTCCACTTTCCAATCCTAGTTGGACTAGGATTGGAGTAGGACTCCTCCTCCCTAGCCGGTGCACCCTTGAGGGCTTGGCCCTCAAGGCAACCTCCTCCCCCTCCCTCCTATATATAGTGGTGATTTAGGGCTGATTTGAAACAACTTTTTCCACGTGCAACTCAGATCTAGACAACATAGTTTTACCTCTAGATCGTATTTCTATGGAGCTCGGGCGGAGCCCTGTAAGAGTAGATCCTTCACCACCACCGGAGCACTGTCACGCTGCCGAAGAACTCATCTACTTCTCCGTCTTGCTTGCTGGATGAAGAAGGCCGAGATCATCATCGAGCTATATGTGTGCTGAACGCGAAGGTGTCGTCCGTTCGGAAATAGATCGGGACGGATCGCGGGACAGTTCGTGGGACGGTTCGCAGGGCGGATCAAGGGACGTGAGGACGTTCCACTACATCAACCGCGTTTCTTAACGCTTCCTGCTGTGCGGTCTACAAGGGTACGTTGATCCAAATTTCATCTCGTAGATGGACATCACCATGATAGGTCTTCGTGTGCGTAGGGAATTTTTTGTTTCCCATGCAACATTCCCCAACACTGGCATCATGAGCTAGGTTCATGCGTAGATGTTATCTCGAGTGGAACACAAAGGGTTTTGTGGACGGTGATGTTCGATTTGCTACCCTCCTCAGTCTTTTCTTGATTCGGTGGTATTGTTGGATTGAAGCCCGGACTGACATTATTCGTACGCTTACGAAAGACTGGTTTCATTGCTTGACATGTAACCTCGATGCATAAAGATGACTGTCGGGTGTCGGTTTCTTCAACTTTAGTTGAATTGGTTTTGACCGAGGCAGTCCTTGGAGAGGTTAAATAGCAATTTGCACATCTCCGTTGTGGTTTTTGCGTAAGTAAGATGCGATCTACTAGATACCCATAGCAGCCACGTAAAACATGCAACAACAAATTAGAGGTCGTCTAACTTGTTTTTGCAGGGTATGCTTGTGATATGATATGGCCAATGATGTGATGTGATATATTGGATGTATGAGATTATCATGTTGTAATAGTTAATATCGACTTGCACGTCGATGCTACGGCAACCTGCACGAGCCATATATAGGGTTGTCTTTAAACTAACGTTTGTGTTTGCAGATGTGTTTACTATATTGCTAGAACGTAGCTTTAGTAGTAATATCATAAGTAGTATGGCAACCCCAATGGTGACACGTTGATGAAGATCATGATGATGGAGATCGTGGTATAGCGCCGGTGACAAGAATATCGTGTCGGTGCTTTGGTGATGGAGATCAAGAAGCACATGATGATGGCCATATCATGTCACTTATGAATTGCATGTGATGTTAATCCTTTTATGCACCTTATTTTGCTTAGAACGACGGTAGCATTATGAGGTGATCTCTCACTAAAATTTCAAGACGAAATTGTGTTCTCCCAGACTATGCACCGTTGCTACAGTTCGTTGTTTCGAGATACCATGTGATGATCGGGTGTGATAGACTCAACGTTCACATACAACGGGTGCAAAACAGTTGCACACGCGGAACACTCGGGTTAAGCTTGACGAGCCTAGCATGTGCAGACATGGCCTCGGAACACATGAGACCGAAAGGTCGAGCATGAATCGTATAGTTGATATGATTAGCATACAGATGTTTACCACTGAAACTACTCTCAACTCACGTGATGATCGGATTTGAGTTAGTGAATTTGGATCATGTACCACTCAAATGACTAGAGAGATGTACTTTTTGAGTGGGAGTTTAGCAAGTAATTTGATTAGTTAAACTCTAATTATCTTGAACATAGTCTAAATCCATTTTGAAAATATTTGTGTTGTAGATCAATGGCTCACGCGACAGTCGCCCTGAATTTTAATATGTTCCTTGAGAAAACTAAGTTGAAAGATGATGGAAGCAACTTCGTAGACTGGACTCGTAATCTTAAGTTGCTCCTGCAAGCTGGTGATATGTCCATTTTGCATCATGCTTTCATGTTGATATTTGTTGCTTCTTGGGCTGTTATATTATTTGTGGTACCATATTTATGCCTTTTCTCTCTTATTTTGCAAGGTTTATTTGAAGAGGGAGAATTCAGGCAGCTGCAATTCTGGACTGGAAAAGGAGCAAATCCTAGTCCACTATTCTGCACATCTCCAAATGCCCTAAAAAGTTACATGGATTTTTTCTGGATTATATAAAAAAATACTGGGCGAAAGAACTACCGGAGGGGGGCTGCCAGGGCATCACAAGCCCTGACATCGCCACCCCCTGGTGGCGGAGTGGGGGCTTGTGGGCTCCCTAACGGCCCACTAACCCCCTCTTTTGCTATATGAAGCGTCCTGGTCTAGAAAAAATTAATTGGGAGCTTTTTCGTGGTTTCGCCACCGCCACGAGGCGGAACTTGAGCAGATCCAATCTAGACCTCCGGCAGGACGATCCTGCCGGGGAAACTTCCCTCCCGGAGGGGGAAATCATCGCCATCGTCATCACCAACACTCCTCTCATTGGAGGGGAGGCATCTTCATCAACATCTTCATCAGCGCCATCTCCTCTCCAATCCCTAGTTCATCTCTTGTAACCAATCTTCGTCTCGCGACTCCGATTGGTACTTGTAAGGTTGCTAGTAGTGTTCATTACTCTTTGTAGTTGATGCTAGTTGGATTACTTGGTGGAAGAGTTTATGTTCAGAGCCTTGATGCTATTCATCACACCTCTGATCATGATTATGATTATGCTTTGTGAGTAGTTACTTTTGTTCCTGAGGACATGGGATAAGTCATGCTGATAATAGTCATGTGAATTTGATATTCGTTCGGTATTTTGATATGTTGTATGTTGTTTTTCCTCTAGTCGTGTTATGTGAACGTCAACTACATAACACTTCACCATATTTGGGCCTAGAGGAAGGCATTGGGAAGTAGTAAGTAGATGATGGGTTGCTGGAGTAACAGAAGCTTAAACCCCAGTCTATGGGTTGCTTCGTGAGGGGCTGATTTGGATCCACTAGTTTAATGCTATGGTTAGACTTTGTCTTAATTCTTCTTTTGTAGTTGCGGATGCTTGCGAGAGAGGTTAATCATAAGTGGGATGCTTGTCCAAGTAAGGGCAGTACCCAAGCGCCGGTCCACCCACATATCAAACTATCAAAGTAACGAACGTGAATCATATGAACATGATGAAACTAGCATGACAGAAACTCCCGTGTGTCCTCGAGAGCGTTTTTCCTCCTATAAGACTTTGTTCAGGCTTGTCCCTTGCTGCAAAAGGGATTGGGCCACTTGCTGCACCGTTGCTACTACTTGTTACTTGTTACTTTTTGCTCGCTACGTTTCACCTCGCTACACAATCACTTGTTACCGCTACTTTCAGTGCTTGCAGTTATTACCTTGCTGAAATCTGTTTATCAGAGCCTTCTGCTCCTCGTTGGGTTCGACACTCTTACTTATCGAAAGGTCTACGATTGATCCCCTATACTTGTGGGTCATCAGTTGGGAAGAACAATTATGTCCTTAATGTTGCGCTAGGAGATGAACCACCCCTACGGTTGACCAAGATGTTAAGAACGCTTGGTAAACTCGTAAGGAGGACTACTCAGTAGTTCAATGTGCAGTCTTGTATGGCTCAGAGCTGAGACTTCAACTTCACTTTGAGCGTCATGGAGCATTTGAGATGTTCCAGGAGTTGAAGTTTATCTTTCAGAAGAACACCCGGATCGAGAGGTATGAGACCTCTAGTAAATTCTACGCTTACAAGATGGAGGCGAATTCGTCTGTCATTGAACATGTGCTCAAAATGTCTGGGTACTCAAACCGTCTAACTGAGCTGGGGATTGAAGTCCCGCAAGGGGCTATCACTGACAGAATTCTTCAATAACTGCCACCAAGCTACAAGATATTTGTGTTCAACTATAACATGCAAGGGATGAACAAGTCACTCGGCGAGTTATTCACGATGCTGAAAGTTGCAGAGTCAGAACTCCGTAAAGAGCATCAAGTGTTGATGGTGAATAAGACCACTAGTTTCAAGAGAAATGGCCAAGGAAAGAAGGGTAATTCCGAGAAGAGCGGCAAGCCTGTTGCCAATCCGATGAAGAAACCCAAAGCTATACCTAAGCCTGAAACGGAGTGTTATTATTGCAAGGGTATGTGTCACTGGAAGCACAACTGCCTTAAGTATCTGGCTGATAAGAAGGCGGCCAAGGAAAAATCAGGTATATTTGATATACATGTTATTGATGTGTACTTATCCAGCTCTCGTAGTAGTGCCTGGGTATTCGATATCGGTTCTGTTGCTCCTATTTGCAACTCGAAATAGGAACTGAGGAATAAGCGAAGGTTGGCGAAAGACGAAGTGATGATGCGCGTGGGAAATGGTTCCAAGGTTGATGCAATCATCGTCGACACAGTTTCACTTCAGTTACCATCAGGATTAGTTATGAACTTAAATAATTGATATTTAGTGCATGCGTTAAGCATGAACATTATATCTGGATCTTGTTTATTGCGAGACGGTTACTCATTTAAGTCAGAGAATAATGGTTGTTCTATTTCTGTGAGTAATATCTTTTATGGTCATGCACCCAATGTGAGAGGATTGTTCATATTGAATCTTGATAGCGATGATACACATATACATAACATTGAGACCAAAAGAGTTAGAGTTAACAATGATAGCGCCATGTTTTTATGGCACTGTCGCTTAAGTCATATTGGAGTAAAGCGCATGAAGAAACTCCATACCGATGGACTTTTGGAGTCACTTGACTTTGATTCACTTGACACGTGCGAACCATGCCTCATGGGCAAGATGACTAAGATTCCGTTCTCCGGAACAATGGAGCGTGCAAGTGACTTGTTGGAAATCATACATACCAATGTGTGCAGTCCGATGAGTATGGGGGCGCGCGGCAGATATCGTTATTTTCTCACCTTCACTAACGATTTGAGTAGATATGGCTATGTCTACTTGATGAAGCACAAGTCTAAAACGTTTGAAAAGTTCAAGCAATTTCAGAGGGAAGTTGAAAATCATCGTAACAAGAATATCAAGTTCCTACGGTCTGATAGTGGGGGTGAATATCTGAGTTTCGAGTTTGGTGCTCACTTAAGACAATGAGGAATTGTTTCACAGTTGACACCGCCAGGGACACCACAGTGTAATGGTGTGTCCGAACGTCGTAATTGTACTTTATTAGAGATGGTGCGATCTATGATGTCTCTTACCGATTTGCCGTTATCATTTTGGGGATATGCATTAGAGACAACTGCATTCACTTTAAATAGGGCACCATCAAAATCCATTGACACGACACCATACGAACTGTGGTATGGCAAAAGACCAAAGTTGTCGTTTCTTAAAGTTTGGGGATGTGATGCTTATGTCAAAAAACTTCAGCCTGAAAAGCTGGAACCCAAAGAGGAAAAGTGTGTCTTCATAGGTTACCCAAAAGAGACAGTTGGGTATACCTTCTATCCCAAATCCGAGGGCAAAGTATTTGTTGCTAAAAACGGAGATTTTCTTGAGAAGGAGTTTCTCTCGAAAGAATTGAGTGGGAGGAAGATAGAACTTGATGAGGTTCTCGAACCTCTAATTCCTCTAGATGGTGGCGCAGGGCAAGGGGAAACCCATGTTGTTGTGGCGCCGGTGGAGGAGCAAGTTGATGATGATGATCATGAAACTTCGGATCAAGTTTCTATTGGACCTTGCAGGTCGACAAGATCGCGTACTGCTCCTGAGTGGTACGGTAATCCTGTCTTAACGATTATGTTGTTGGACAACAATGAACCAGCGAATTATGAAGAAGCAATGGTGGTCCCGAATTCCAACAAATGGCTGGAGGCCATGAAGTCCGTGATAGGATCCATGTACGAGAACAAAGCGTGGAGTTTGGAAGTACTACCTGAAGCCCACAAGGCTATTCAGAACAAATGGATCTATAAGAAGAAGACGGACACAGACGGTAATGTGACCGTTTATAAAGCTCGACTTGTGGCAAAGGGTTTTTCAGAAGTTCAAGGAGTTGACTACGATGAGACTTTCTCACCAGTAGCGCTTCTTAAGTCCGTCTGAATCATGTTAGCAATAGTTGCCTTTTACGATTATGAAATCTGGTAGATGGATGTCAAAACGACGTTCCTTAACGGTTTTCTTAAGGAAGAGTTGTATATGATGCAACCCGAAGGTTTTGTCGATCCAAAGAATGCTAACAAAGTATGCAAGCTCCAGCGATCCATTTATGGACTGGTGCAAGCATCTCGGAGTTGGAATAAGCGCTTTGATGAGGTGATAAAAGCATTTGGGTTTATACAAGTGGTTGGGGAATCTTGTGTTTACAAGAAAGTGAGTGGGAGCTCTGTGGTGTTTTTAAATTATGTGGATGACATATTTCTGACTGGAAACAACGTGGAGATATTGGAGGGCATAAAGGATTACTTGAATAAAAGTTTCTCTATGAAGGACCTAGGAGAAGCTGCTTACATTCGAGGCACTAAGATCTATAGGGATAGATCGAGATGCGTGGTAGGACTTTCACACAGCACATACCTTGATAAAGTTTTGAAGAATTCAAAATGGATCAGTCCAAGAAAGGGTTCTTGCCAGTATTACGACGTATAAAATTGAGTAAGGCTCGGTGCCTAGCAACTGCGGAAGATAGAGAACAAATGAGTTCCATCCCCTACACTTCAGCCGTAGGTTCTATCATGTATGCAATGATGTGCAGCAGACCAGACGTTAGCTTGGCCATACGTATGGCAGGCAGGTTTCAGAGTAATCCACGAGTGGATCACTGGACGGCAGTCAAGAATATTCTGAAGTACCTGAAAAGAACTAAGGAAATGTTTCTCGTTTATGGAGATGACAAAGAGCTCGTCGTAAAAGGTTACGTCGACGCAACTTTTGACACCGATCTGGATGACTCTAAGTCTCAAACCAGATACATATTTATTCTTAATGGGGGTGCGGTAAGCTGCTGCAGTTCCAAGCAGAGCATCGTAGAAGATTCTACATGTGAAGCAGAGTACATGGCTGCCTCGAAGGCAGCAAAGGAGGGTGTCTGGATGAAGCAGTTCATGACAGATCTTGGAGTTGTGCCGAGCGCAGTAGATCCATTAACTCTGTTATGTGACAACACTAGTGCCATTGCCTTAGTAAAGGAACCAAGGTTTCACAAGAAGACCAGACACATCAAACGACTCTTCAACCTCATCCGCGACTACGTCGAAGGAGAGGACGTGAATAATCGCAAAGTGCACAGGGATCTGAATGTAGCAGACCCCCTCACTAAACCTCTTCCACGGGCAAAACATGATCAACACCAGAACTGTATGGGTGTTCGATTTATTACAATGTAAATCGTATGGCGATTTGAGGGCTAGATTATTTAGTCTAGTGCAAGTGGGAGACTGATGGAAATATGCCGTAGAAGCAATGATAAATAGTTATTACTATATTTCCTGTTTAAAGATAATCATTTATTATCCATGATATAATTGTATTGAATGAAAACATAGATACATGTGTGGATACATAGACAAAACAATGTCCCTAGCAAGCCTCTAGTTGGCTAGCCGGTTGATCAAGGATAGTCAAGGTTTTCTGACTATGTGCAAAGTGTTGTTGCTTGATAACTGGATCACATCATTAGGAGAATCATGTGATGGACTAGACCCAAACTATGAATGTAGCATATTGATCGTGTTGTTTTATTGCTATAGTTTTCTGCGTGTCAAGTATTTGTTCCTATGACCATGAGATCATATAACTCACTGGCACCGGAGAATACCTTGTGTACATCAAAGGTCACAATGTAACCGGGTGACTGTAAAGGTGCTCTACAGGTATCTCCGAAGGTGTCCGTTGAGTTAGTATGGATCAAGACTGGGATTTGTCACTCCATGTTACGGAGAGGTATCTCGGGGCCCACTGGGTAATACAACATCACACACAAGCCTTGCGAGCAATGTGACAATGTGTAAGTCATGGATCTTGTATTATAGAACGAGTAAAGAGACTTGCCAGTAACGAGATTGAAATAGGTATGCGGATACCGACGATCGAATCTCGGGAAAGTAACATACCGAAGGACAAAGGGAATGACATACGGGATTATATGAATCCTTGACACTAAGGTTGAACCGATAAGATCTTCGGAGAATATGTAGGATCCAATATGGGCATCCAAGTCCCTCTATTGGATATTGACCGAGGAGTACCTCGGGGCATGTCTACACAGTTCTCGAACCCGCAGGGTCTGCAGACTTGAGGTTCGGCGATGATTTAGTATAGTTGAGTTATATGTGTGGTTACCGAATGTTGTTTGGAGTCCCGTATGAGATCACGGACGTCATGAGGGTTTCCGAAATGGTCCGGAGACGAAGATTGATATATAGGATGACTTCATTTGGTTACCGGAAGGTGTTCGGGCATTACCGGGATTGTACCGGGAGTGACGAATGGGTTCCGGATATTCACCGGGAGGGGTGCAACCCACCCGGGGAAGCCCAAAGGCCCTAGGGGTGGTGCAACAGCCCTTAGTGGGCTAGTGGGACAGCCCAAAGGGAGCTATGCGCCAAGAAAAAAAAACCAAAGAAAAGGAAAAAACGAAAGGTGGGAAGGAAGAGAAGGACTCCACTTTCCAATCCTAGTTGGACTAGGATTGGAGTAGGACTCCTCCTCCTCCCTAGAAGGCACACCCTTGAGTGCTTGGCCCTAAACGCAAGCCTCCTCCCCTCCCTCCTATATATAGTGGTGATTTAGGGCTGATTTGAGACAACTTTTTCCACGTGCAACTCAGATCTGGACACCAGAGTTTTACCTCTAGATCGTATTTCTGCGGAGCTCGGGCGGAGCCCTGCAGGAGTAGATCCTTCACCACCACTGGAGCGCCGTCACGTTGTCGGAGAACTCATATACTTCAACATCTTGCTTGCTGGATCAAGAAGGCTGAGATCATCGTCGAGTTGTACGTGTGCTGAACGCGGTGGTGCTATCCGTTCGGTACTAGATCGGGACAGATCACGGGATGGTTCGTGGGACGGTTCGCGGCGCGGATAGAGGGACGTGAGGACCTTCCACTACATCAACCACGTTTCTTAACACTTCCTGCTGTGTGATCTACAAGGGTACATAGATCCAAATCTCCTCTCGTAGATGGACATCACCATGATAGGTCTTCGTGTGCGTAGGATTTTTTTCCCATGCAACGTTCCCCAACAGTATTAGGTACCTTCGTGCATATCAATCAAAGTGTCCTGAATTTCATTTGCATTCTCAAGACGACCAATCTTGTTGAACTCTTTGGTGCATAGGAAGTTTAATAGAATGTCGCAGGCTTGAGCGTTGTATTACAACATCTTCAATTATTTTGCGATCACTTCACAATCCGGTTCCCTTCCATCACCAAAGAATTTGCTTTGCAATATAACATGAACAATAGCCTAACCAACGAGGTTATGACCAAGAATATACATTTTCATTTTATGCTTCCAACTAGCAAATTTGTACCATCAAAATATGGACCTATGCGGTGGTAATTTTCTTCACTAGACACCATAATCTCCTAGGTTGTGAAACCAATGGAATGGATACCAAAGCTCGGATACCACTTGTAGGATCAGAAGTATGTCTAGAGTGGAGTGATTAGACTACTTGACCAAATGAAAACTTAGCCTTTTCCCATTTTTAGTTGTGGGCAAGTTTTAGCAATTGTAGAAAGTCAAGAACACCGTACACATGAATGTATAAGAGTATAGTAGCGGAAAGTAAAGACATGCACATGTAAATAGAGGGTAGGGATAGGAAGATCAAACGCAAAGATTGACACAGAGATTTTTCGCGTGGTTCCGATAGGTGGTGATATCATACGTCCATGTTGGCGGAGACTTCAACCCATGGAGGGTAACGACCGCGAGGGTCCATGGATGGCTCAACCCACAAAGGGTCCATGAAGAAGTAACCTTGTCTATTACACCATGGCTTACATCCACGAAGGACTAGCCTCATTCGGGTAGATCTTCGTGAAGTAGGTGATCTCCTTGCCCTTATAAACTTCATGGTTTAACTCCACATGAAGTCGGAGGCTCCCAAGCGACACACAACCATTCTAGGAGACACCACTCTCCAAAAGGTAATAGATGTGGTAGTATGATGAACTTGTTCTCTTTTGCTTCAAAAGATAGTCTCCTCAACACTCAATCACTCTCTCATATATTTTGCTTGGGTAGAAGAGATTGATTGTGTGGAAAGCAACTTGGGGATGCTAGAAATCAAGATTCATATGGTAGGATTGGAATATCTTGATCTCAACACATGAGTAGGTGGCTCTCTCTCTCTCGGAAAATGGATGGGGCAAGTGTTGGTTCGTTCTGAGTGTTTCCTGTGTGAATGAGAGGCTCGTGGAGCGGTATATATAGGCTTCTACAAAAATCCTACCATTACAACATTATTGCCCAACTCAGTGAAACCGAAGTAAAAACTCGGTTGCACCGACTAGTGCAAAATGTGGCAAATTTAGGTCGTTCGGTAAGACTGATATATGAATCTCGAAGGGTTTGACTTCGGCTGGCCTAGAAAGTTACCGGACTCGATGGTACCGATTTGCAAAACACATAAATTCCAATTTTAGCAAATGGATAATTAGGGAGTTGGTCACTGTTTTTCGGTCAAACCAAAATCAAACTTGGTGGTACCGAGATGATACTGTTTGGCATAGGTTATGTCTAGGGTAAAACTCAGTAGGGACGATTTGGAAATATTGGTGGCACCGAATTTGACTTTGGGGTTTGATTACCCAAAAGTATAGGGGATCGCGACAGTCTTCACGAGTAGTATTTCACCCTAATTTATTTATTCGACACAACGGGAGCCAATGAATATTTATTGACCTTGATAGTTGAGTTGTCAATTCAACCGCACGTGGGATATCTCTCTGCAGCAAGGATTTAGTAGAACAACAAATGATAGTAGTAACATTAACAGTGATAGCAACAATTTTGGTAATGGTAGTAAGAGTAGCAATTGAGTAGCAGGTGTGACAGTAGCAGCAAATTAGTAACTTAGCAAGATTCATTATATGTAAAGCATAGGCATGTGGATTAGTGATGGATAATGATTTAGATGGCATTGATCATGTAATAGTTACATACTAGTGTGACACAAAACTAGCGTAGGCATGTATTTTGTATATAGTCATACGTGCTTGCGATAAGAACTTGCATGCCATCTTTTGTCCTACCTTCCCAAGGCAGCGGGATCCTATTGGAAACTAAGAGATATTAAGGTCTCCTTTTAATAGAGAAGTGAAACAAAGCATTAACACATGGTGAATAGATGAACTCCTCAAACTATGACAATCACCGAAAAGAATACCAATTATTGTCAACTTGGGGTATGCGGATCAAGACACGTAATAGGTGCATATAACTTGCAAGATTGGATCCAAATCAATCTTATATTCATGAAAACATAATATGTTCAGATATGAAATCATGGCACTCGGCCCCAGTGGCGAGCATTAAGCATAGCAAAGTCATAGCAACATCAATCTCAGAACATAATGGATACTAGGGATCAAGCGCTATAAAACTTAACTCGATGATAGGGTAAATCTAATCCAATCCCACCAATGTCCACCAAGCCTACAAAGGAATTACTCACTTTGAGTGGTGAGCATCATGTCAATGTTGATGTAGAAGGGTTGGTGATGACGACGGCTACGAATCACCCTCTTTGGAGCCCCAAACGGACTCCGGATCAGCCCTCGGGAGGAAGAACAGGAGGTGGTGGCGGCTCCTTCTTGTAAGACGCGATTAAAATTTCTCTCTAATTTTTTTTCTTCGAAGATGTAATTTTATAGGACTAGAATTAGGGTCGGAGGAGCCACATGGGCCTCGCAAGCCATCAGGGCGCGGCTTGGGGTGCCCTGTTGGCTTGTGCCCCCTGGAAACCTCCCTTCGGCAGACCTTTGCTCCATAATTTATTATAAATCCTGGAAATAATTCACAAAAAGTTATGTCAGATTCTGAGAACTTTTATTTCTGCACAAAAATAACACCAAGGTAGTTCTCGTGAAAACAATGTTAGAACAGGTTACTTTCATGCAAATCATGCAAATTAGAGGTCAAAACCAAAGCAAAAGTGGTTGGAAAAGTAGATACGTTGGAGACGTATCAACTCCCCAAGCTTAACTCATTGCTTGTCCTCAAGCAATTCAGTTGATAAACTAAAAATGGTAAAGAAAACTTATACAAACTCTTCTGTTCCCGTTGTTATACACATGCTTAGCTAGTGCTCAAGTCTTCAGCACAAATCATAAATAATCGCATCCATGATAACAACTAAATATCTCATCTACTCATGGCAATACATAACTAAGTAGCAAGTAATAATAAGATATCTCACATGCCAAAAAATTGTCAAAATAATCATGATACAATATAGTGACATGGTATTTTGCTAGCCCTTTCTAAGACGACGAAACATAAATGTAGAGCACCTCTGAGGTTCAATAAGTGACTAAACATTATAATTCATAATATAAAAGATCCTAGTCATGCTCATATCCAACATTGACTAGACTCAATGCATAAAAATGACAATAGTGTTCTCGAGTCTGGTGTTGTAGATAAGAGGGTGATGACTCAGCATGAAAATAAATACATAGGCCCTTCGCACAGGGAAGCATTGATTTGTAGAGGTGTCAGAGCTCAAAGTTTAAAACAAGAGTGAAAGTAAAGACTTTGGAGGTGCACTTTTATTGTCAATGTTATGACTAAGGTTTTCCGTATCTTCCATGATAAACTCATCATTAGCGGTTCCCAAATAGAATTGTAAAGTTTACTCCTTTCCACTGTCTATACACAAACCATGGCTAACTAAATCCACGGGTGTGTGCCAACATACAATTGTCCCAAGGAGTTTTGTTTAATTGATTTTTATTATACATGACTTGATATCCTTTTTACTAGCCTCTCTCATGCAATGACAACGAATAAACTGTCACCTTGAGAATAACTCACTTAGCATGGAACATACCGACCGCCTCGTCGCTTGATACATCTCCAACATATCTATAATTTTTTTATTGTTCCATGCTAATATATTATCATTCTAGAACACTTTTGGGGTATTTATTTACCAATTTATATTATTTTTTAGTACTAACCTATTGACCCTGTGTCGAGTGCCAGTTGTTGTTTTCTCCATGTTTTTCACTTTCAGTTTTTCCATACCTAACAAAGTACAATTGACGTGAAACTTTTTGGAGATTTTTTTATGGACCAAAAGAAGACCAACAAGCATTGGAGGAAGGCTGGGAGCCACACAAGGGCCCCATAAGCCAACCCGGCGTAGACTAGGGGGGTCGCACCCGGTTAACTGGGGCCCTAGAAGCCCTCCCAACTCTATTCTCTAGACTATAAATTCTCTCATACCCTAAAAACTCCAGAAGGAGTCCTGAAACACTTTTTACACCGCCGCAAGTATTTGTTCTGATGGGAGGCCATGTGGAGCTCTGTTCCGGGACCCTGCCAGAGGGGGCACGATCATGAAGGGCCTTTTCATCAAACTTGCTGCCCTCACGACGATGTGCGAGTAGTTCACTACACACCTACGGGTCCATAGCGAGTACATAGATGTCAATATCTTTCTCTTGATCTTCAATACAATGATCATTGCATGTTCCCTTTGATCCACATGATGTAATTCCTTTTGTGTCATGCGCTTGTTGGGATCTAATCAATTGTGGTTTTATGTTTAAATTATTCGTGATAAATATTAGAATCTTCAATGAGTACTTATATGATTCTTATGTGCATGATTATGGTAGCTTCATAATTCTCTGTGATCTATTGAAATAGTTTGGCCAACTAGATTGATATTTCTTCACTCAGAGAGGTGCATTGTAGTAGGTTCAACTTGGCGAATTTTTCTGTATCCTAGTGACAGAAGGGGACAAGATGCATCTTTGTGTTGCTGCTACTAAAGATAAAATGATGGGGTTTATTCATATTGCTTGAGTTTACTTTGTCTACATCATATCAATTTTCTTCATGCAGTACTTTGTTTTACTTAATACTCTATATGCATGTTGGATAGTGGTCGATCAGTGGAGTAATAGTAATAGGTGTAGGAAGGAGTCGGCCTATTTATTTATGTACGTGATGCATATATACACATGATCATTGTCGTGAATATCGCATAACTATCCGCTTTTGTGTCAATTGCCTAACAGTAATTCGTTTACCCACCAGGTCTATTCAAAACATATGTACAAAACCTTCAATACCTTTCTTCCATTAATTGTTTTTATTTTATTTTGCAATTTTCAATTATCTACACACCTCGGTCGCTTGCAAATATTAAGTTCAAGAGGGTTGACAACCCTCTTGCCCGCGTTGAGTGCAAGTTGTTTGTTCTTTTGTGTGCAGCCGCTGAAGACGATTGCCCTCGATACTTACCCACATTATGCTGTGATAACTCGTTCCTCTTCATGGAAAACCCAACGCAAATCACAAGTATGAGGAAGGATTTTTGGCGTCGTTGCCGGGGAATATCATCACCAGCTACCTAGTAATTCTACACCAATTTTCATTCACTTGTTCTCCTTGTTATTTTATGGTATATTTAGTTTGTCTCATACAAAATAGAAATACAAAAATATTTACCTTTGCTCGCTTAGGTTGTCACTAGATTACATCTTCGCTCTCTAGTTTGCTTGAAAGTTGTTACCATATCTGAATTTGAGAAACTTATTGGTCAAAGCGCTAGTGACTTGGATGAAGCGAGACTAAAATTTATAAATTCAACTCATGATCCTCCCATGGATCATGTCCCTACTACTCACACTCACAGAACTCTAAATTCTAAAATTTATCATCTGGGTAGTGGGAACATTATTGGAAAGCATGTCATCGAAGAATTTTTTGAATATCTGTTAGCTTCCACTCTCATTAAAATATGTATACTTGATGAAACAAATTTTTATGTGGATGCTATCACCATGCTTATATTGAAAATGGAAAGAAAATTTGTGCATCTTAATCCTATGCTTCAAAAGATATTCTGGGGACTTCCTAGATTGCGTGATCCCAAGATTAAGGAATTTGCCATCACCATCCTTATGCATGAATTTTATTATATCTTGCATGAAGCAAAGGAATTTTTTTTATCTTGTACAGAATAAAACCTGAATGTCCTCCCATAAAAGCTATCCTCCATAATAAAGATGCTATGCGTAGGTTGGAACCTAATGACTATCACAGATTTGATATGAATATGAGGAGGAATGTGTTTCCCGAAGAATTAACACAATATTTTTTCTCCATACCTATGATAAATTTGAATGGATTGCTAAAGGAATAAATGAAGGGTTTAGTGAATATTGGCAAGAAAACACTATTAGGGAACCTATTAGTGAAGAAATCCATGACATATATCAAGAACCCTTAGATGATAGTGATGTTAGCCATGATTGTATAAATCCCTTGAAGTACTTGAGTACTTAAACTAGGTTGTACAAGGGTGACTTATTAAGTAAAATTTTGGAGAAACTAATTTTGAAAGACATGAAGGGGTCCAACACTTGAAACTATGCAATATGCCTAGCTAGGGGCGTAAAACAATAGTGCTTGTTTGGAGGCAACCCAAGAGTTATCTTTATTTTTGTCTTTTACTTTGTGTTTGTTTGTGTTAACATGATTATTCCATGTATAATTATTATGTTTTTATGTTTTAGTTAGTGTTTGTGCCAAGTAAAACTTTGATATGATTTGTATGATGAGTATAATTGATACGATGCAGAAACAGAAACTTTGACGCCCAGTGCAGAATTTATCTGGTTTTACTGGAATGTCTTTTTAAGCTGAATTTATTACAAAGTGTTTTTATACAAATTCCTCAGGTCATCCTAATTTTTCAGAATTTGTTGAGTTACAGACGTATAGGTTCATTACACATTACTACATACTTTTTTGTTTCAACAGATTTTGTTTTTTGCTTGCATAGTTTGCTTGTTTTGATGATGCTATGGATTGTATCAGGGGGTATAGCCATCTAGAACTTAGAATATAGTAGCTTATGCTAAAATAAGATAAGAATCAACTTACAACAACACATGAAAGTATTTGATTTGTTGCTCATACTAACGGATCTCACGAAGTTTTGTTGAGTTTTATGTGATTGAAGTTTTCAAGTTTTGGGTATTATCCCGATGGACTAAGGAATGAGGAGCCGAAAAAGCCTAATTTCGGGGATGCACAAGGCACCCCAAGCTAATATTATAGGAAGACTCAAGCATCTAAGATTGTGTATGCACCGGAAGGCATCCCCTCTTTCCGTCTAAATCCATCGATATGTCAGTTGGAGCTACATTTTTATTCATCACATGATACGAGTTTTGCTTGCAGCCCCATTTGCTTTTGTTTGATTTTACTTTCAATTTTCCACAAGCATTGTTTTCTGGACACACCTATTTGAGAGAGATACCACATCATCATAATTTGTTAGAATACTCTATGTGCTTCACTTATATCTTTTGAGCTTAGCAGTTGCTTTAGTAAATCACTTGTATCTTCTTGAGCACGGTGGCTTGTAGATTTTATAGAAATATTATGCTCTTGTTCTTCACTTATTTGTTTCAGGGTTAAATAAATAGTGACAGTAATTTGCATGGGTCATAAAACTAGATAAAAAATAATAGGTGTTCAATGAGTGTTAATTAAAACCATCATGTAGCACATATAGAGAAATTGTGGGTTAATGATATTGATGTGGTGATATGAAAAAGGTGTGGGTGCATTATTATTAGTTCAGGGTGATGTCGATATTATGAGATGTTAAACTTCTTGTTCATATAAAAATTAAAAGGGCATGGTGATGATGTGTGAGCATTTCTATTCCTCGTTGAAATACTAGTGTTGTTTTGAGTGAGATTCGTGCGATGGTTAATTCTTACCAACCCTCTCCCTTGGGGCATGCGAGTAGTACTTTGATTTGTGATAAAACTAATAAAACTTTGCAATAAGTACATGAGTTCTTCATGACTAATATGACACCATGGACGTACACAATCTCACCTCCTCATATTTGCTAGCCTCTTCGATACCATGCATCGCCCGTTCTCACCTCGAGGATCGGTGCAACTTCCACTGGTGCATAAAAACCCCATGACATGACACGCTCTCTTTCACATAAGAATTTTTATATCCTCCTCAAAATAGACCCCATACCTACCTATCATGGCATTCCCATAGCCATTCCGAGATACATTGCCATGCAAATGCCATCATCACTTCACATGACTAGTTTGTTCATCATCACAATGCTTTGCATGATCATATAGAAATGACATAGTATTTGTGGCAAAGCCGCCATTCATCATATTTTTGGTACATGTCATGCTATATCTTTGCACATCCCGGTACACTGCCATAGGCACTCATAAAGAGTCATATCGTCATATCAGTTTTCATATTGAGTTGTAAATACATAAAAGTGTGATCATCATCATTATTAGAGCATTCTCAAATTGAGGAAACAAAAATGGAGGAGGCCAAATGATCCCACCATAATAAAAAATGAAAAAAATGAATGAGAGAAAAATATAGAAGGGACTTTGCTACTATGCTTTACCACACTTGTGCCTCAAAGTGGCAACTTTTTCTTCATATAGAGTGTCCCATGTTATATCATTAATATGCTAGTGGGAATCACTCTTTCATAAACTAGGCTTGTATATTCTAATGAAAGGCTTCCTCAAATGCCCGAGGTCTTCATGAGAAAGCAAGTTGGATGCACACCCCACTTAGCTTCAGTGGATTTTTCATACACTTAAAGCTCTAGTGCATCATTTTCATGCCAATCCCTACTCCTTGCATCGATATCTATCTATGGGCATATCTATAGCCCGTTCATACGTCTAGTTGATGTGAGCCTATCTTCTCATATTTTTACCACTATGAAACCTACCACCATATTATATTCCACCTATATGCTATGTCCATTGGTTCACGGTCAAGTTGTCGTGGGAATAAACCTGACAGTAGAGGTGTAGGGTACAAATGGAAAGGGCAGAGTCCTAGCTACGGCAAGCTTGTACACAATATGTTTGAGTTCACGCCCCTCTCTTAGAGGTAAAAGCCCTACGTCTCAGTGTTTGGGAGCTCTTTCAGTGTGGAATGTGTGTTACAGGGGGTGCAAACCCTTGTGCCAGAGTGGAGGGTGGCTTATATAGAGTGCGCTACCCCTCATCAAGGCCTCTACATCTAAGGACTCGATTAATATGGTTTAAAGGTATACGTTACTAATAACGTATGTATGTCATTAATTCTATTCGTGACCATTAGCTAAGTGCTCTCCCGTTGGCCTCCCTGGAGGTGGCTTCTGGTCTTCTATGTTGACTGGAACCTTCCGAGTGAAAGTTGGTTGTCGAGTGATGAGGAATATCTTCCGAGTAACTCTGTACCGAGTGACTTTTTAGGTGCCATGGCCATCCAATAGGAACATTCTTTGTGACCCTCCAGCTAATAATGAGGTACCCTTAGGTAGGACACTTAGGTCAGGCATGTGACCCTACCCTAGGTACATATCCCCATCACATGTATTGCGTGAAGAATAAAAAGTTGATGCATATTGAAAAATTACGATCCAATTGAATGACTTGGACACTGTGGTGCTTAAAATTTGTATTAATGTGGTGAAGATGGAGCCATGCCTTGCTAATAAAATTAGATGAATGGGGTAAAACAATCTTTGGGGATCGTATACTTTGAAAGATTAATGATTTCGCTGCTTATACCTATAAGTATTCTTGTGTTAATGTTTGCTAATTCATTGTTTCTCAATGAACATACATGCATAAGATTACATTATGGATTTTATGTCACATCAAAAATTCTGTTTTCCTCATTTACCTACTCGGAGACAAGCGGAAATTAAGCTTGGGGATGCTTGATATGTCTCCAACGTATCTATAATTTTGATTGTTCCGTGCTGATATGTTATCATTCTAGAATACTTTCAGGATATTTATTTACCAAATTATATATTTTTTTAGCACTAACCTATTGACCCAGTACCCAGTGCCAGTTGCTTTTTTCTACATGCCTTTCACTTTTCAGGTTTTCCATACCAAACAAAGTCCAATTGACATGAAAATTTCTGGACAATTGGGGAGCCCGCCGGTCAGCGACTCACTCGGGCAATTATATAAGTCCAGCTGGTGCTAGGGTTGAGGCCGTGCCTTCCTTTGATTCTTCCTCGCCTCCTCTCCACCTCGGTTCCGCAGGTATTGCTTAGGCTCGCCTCCGCCGCTGCGACCATGATGAAGAGAAATACCACCAAGCTCGAGCGCGCCAAGAATGGCGGCAAGACGAAGAAAACAGGCGGCCATACTGTGCTGCCGCCGGGGTGGATTCAGGGGACTTTCTCTCGTCCACCGTGAAGAAGGAGGACTTCCTGGAGCTCGTTGAGCATGGGATGGTAGCCGAAAAATCTTGGAGGTTGCCGGAGGGAGAGCTCGAGTCGGAGCCCCACGAAGGGGAACGAGTCCTTCTCCTGACCCACATCGAGCGAGGTTTCTCTCTGTCGCCGCATCCTTTTATTCGCGGCTTTCACTACTACTTCGGAGCACAACTTCATCATCTCCCTCCGAACACCATTCCGTATCTCTCTGCGTTTATCACACTATGCGAGTGTTTCCTGGGTTGTCCTCCTCACCGGGGGCTGTTCAAGCACATATTCTCTGTGCGATCCCACACGGTGAAGAAAGCGAACCGGAGTGACAGTAGGACCAATGTCATCCAATTATGCGGCGGTTTAGGGTTCCCAAAGAGGGGTAAGAGTACTTATCCCCAAATGACCCTTCGTGAATCGGTTCGGAATTGGCAGTCGACATGGTTCTATTGCAATGTGTTGCGTCTCCGAACATGTCGAGTGGCCTTCCTCCTTTCACCTTGGATCGTCCGACTGCCCCTAGGTCGATAAATATATTAAAAGATGAGAAGGTTATGGTGGAGATGTTGGTAGCTGAGGTGATCAACTTGGTCCGGAGTGGAGTAACAGGAATGGATCTGCTTGAGAAATTCCTTGGCCGGCGCATCCAACCCCTTGAGGCGAGGGACCACGCCATCTGGCACTACTCAGGCCCTAGAGATTCCACTCGGTCGCATCCTAAGGAAGTTTCGGAAGAAACAGTAGCCCAGTGGATCAAGAGCATCACCGGACCTTGTGACAATCCCATAGGATCCAAGCGAGTTGCACCTTATTCTGCTGAGAATAAACCACGAAAACCAGTATGTTGTATCCTTTTTGATTGCTTTCATGTCTCTGTCGAGTGACTAAATATTTGTCCGTCTGATTTTGATACTTTTGTTCCTTGTAAGAGTGGATGAACTTGCATTCTTTTGTACCTAACAGGGAGCAATTTGACAATGGAGGGGAGAGTGAAGGCGGCAGCGTCGACAACGATTATGCCGACAATAGCGAGGAGAGTGAAGATGACTCAGATGACAGTGAAGAATAAAATCAGTCTCCTCCACACCCCGAACCGTGGTCCAAGCAACGCCATGACCCAACGGCTGCGGAGAGAAAGACCTTAGCATCCAACAGCAGGAACGTGAAGCGCGACAGGGCTGTTGCGACTAATTCTGTGGAGAAGGCTACGAAATAGCCCAAGCCTGATGCGCCCAAGCCTCAGAAGGCTCTGCCCTGTATGAGGATTGTCGTGCCATTTTCTTCAGCGTGAGTATTCATCTCTTTTTTGTTTGTCATTGTGACTTTTGGGGTTTCTGACGACCGAGTGAAATTTACTTGCCAGTGCTTCTACCTCGGTGACGACGCCTGCCGAGGCCGAAGAAGACCACATGGACTTGGACGTCGTGGATATGCCTGCTCCTGAGCAAGGTATGATAAGTATTTACTCTACTCTGTTTTCTGGATTGGATCTGTCAACTGATCTAACCACCACTGTCGATTGACAACCTCAGACGTCATTCTCTTATATGATGAACAAGAGGTGCAGCATAAAGGTGCGGAACAGACACAAGCCATGCCTGCAACGCATGTGTCAAGTGTTCCTCCGTCTAGTTCGACTGCTATGATTACAGCTCCTCTGACTGGTTCGACTATTGTGACAACTATAGCGACTGCGCCTCCTCCGGTAACTCGCGGTACCACTATTGCGATACCGACCTCTTCGATGCTTGCATATTCTATGCAACATGTCCTAGAGGATCAAACTGGAGCCACAAAAGAGGCTATGATCCAAGCTGGACTGATGATGCAGCGGACTAAGGAGGCGTTCGAGGCCAGTAAGTTGGCATATGATGCTGGCTCGGTGCTACAAGCGAACATCCGAGTAAGTACAATTGTAAGTTAATTTCCGATTGAATCTTGCCAATCTTGTATTCTGAGTGAATCTTGCCAATCTTGCTTTTACACCCACTGGGGTACGATGTATGGTAGTTTGTCTTTATTCCTGTGGGGGCACGCTGAGTGAACCCACTGGGTGTAGTCCCCGAGACCATTGTCGAATGCTTGCATCGGCAGGGGTCTGATTTGAAGATTTATGCTCCTTTTTGACTCGGCCAGGTCTGACCAGGTCGGGTATCTTTGTATCCAGTGCGGGCACGCTGAGTGCACCCACTGGGTGTAGTCCCCGATAGCGTTGTCGAGTGCTTGCCTGGGCAGGGGTCTAATTGGAAAACACTCTTTGTTTCTTTTTGGTTACTCGGCCAGGACGGACCTGGTCGAGTGGTTTCATATCTAGTGGGGGAACGCTAAGTGCACCCACTCGGTGTAGTCCCCGATACTAATGTCGATCGTTTACGAAGGGAGTTAGTCTTAAGAACTTGGTTGGGTGCGGCGGGCCGCTAGTTGGTCGAATGAATTGTATTTCTCCACTCGGAAGTAGAAAAATACTAGCGTCGACTAAACTGTATTTCTCCACTTGGAAGTAGAAAAATACTAGCGTCGACTGAATTATTCCCTTGATATTTTTCAGAAGGCTTGTGAGATTGGGTTTAAGTACACCAAGGTGGAATTATAAAAGAACTAGTTGCAGTTGGTTTATGATGCTTTTAAGAAGACACTTGAAGACAAGGACAAAGTCCTTGCAGAGCTTAAGGAAAGGTGTGAAGCTGCTGAGTAGAAGCTCTCGGATGTTGGTATGTTGGTAGATGAAAACGCAAAATTGAAGAAAGAAAGACTTGAATGGGGAAAAAAGCTTGATTCCTTGGCGAAGAGGGGAAACGCCATGGAAAAGTTTGTGAAGGACTTCATGACCAAGATGCTTGTGACGCTAATTGGTATGTTTCCTTCGCCGAGTGAATATTTACGAACTTCACCCAATGAATTGTGACTGATTCTTCATTTTTCCTTTCGCATAGAATTCTGCCCGGACTTCGAGAGGGAGACTTTCGAGGTGGAGCCACATCTGGATCCCGTCAAGACGCCTGTTCCAGACGCTATGGCCGTAGACATGTTCCGCCTCAACTCTCACCTCCTGAAGGTTCATGGCTATATTGCTCCGCTGCGAGCTGCTGTGGGGAGAATTGACAAGGAGTTGTGGCCTAAAGACACTTTCCAGATTGATGTGGAAGCTATGATGAGCCGCCTGGGTCAGATTGCCGACAGGGTACAGGCGTGGAAGAAGTCTGTTGCACGGTGCATAGCTGATGTCACCCTCTCACTTGTTAGAGTCCATTGCAAGGAAGCAAGAGAAGACAAGTTGATGGCACTCCAGGTGGCGAACACGAAAAAGCTCGAGTTTGAAAATTTGATGGAGACCTTCATCAGCGCAGTGACTCGCATTGCTGATGGGATCGACCATGGTACCTTCGTCCTGGGAGCCTTGAAATGAAACTACGGTCACTGCCAAAACTTTAATTTGCCTTGGTATGCCGAGTGTTTAGGTATCATTAAAAGTTCGATCGGGTGTGGAACCCGAGTACTATCCATCTCCACGGACGACTTCCATCTGTGCTGAATTCCTTTGAATTTATATGCATTTGAGATTTGCTTGATTTAATAGGTTTCTATTCATTCAGAAAAGTTTTTTAACTTAATTGATTTACTCGCAGCTAAGTGATACGTCTACGTCGTATCTACTTTTCCGAACTCTTTGGCCCTTGTTTTGGACTCTAATTTGCATGATTTGAATGGAACTAACCTGGACTAACGCTGTTTTCAGCAGAATTGCCATGGTGTTGTTTTTGTGCCGAGATAAAAGTTCTCGGAATGTCCTGAAAATTTAAGGAGAATTGTTCTAGAATTAAAGAAAAATACCTGCGCAAAGATCCACCGGAGATGGTGTGCCAGTGGGCCACAAGCCCCTGGGCCGCGGCCACCCCCCTAGGTCACGCCATGAGGGCTTGTGGGGCCCACGTGGCACCACCGCCCCCAAACTCAGATCTATTTATTTCGTCTCACCCGGAAAAAAAATCAGAGAGAAGGATTCATCGCGTTTTACGATACGGAGGCGCCGCCACCTCCTGTTCTTCATCTGGAGGGCAGATCTGGAGTCCGTCTTGGGCTCCGGAGAGGGGAAATCGTCGCCATCGTCATCATCAACCTTCCTCCATCGACAATTCCATGATGCTCTTCACCGTTCGTGAGTAATCTCATCGTAGGCTTGCTGGACGGTGATGAGTTGGATGAGATCTATCATGTAATCGAGTTAGTTTTGACGGGGATTAATCCCTAGTATCCACTATGTTCTCAGATTGATATTGTTACTACTTTGCCATGCTTAATGCTTGTCACTAGGGCCCGAGTGCCATGATTTCAGATCTGAACCTATTATGTTGTTGCCAATATATGTGTGTTTTAGATCCTATCTTACAAGTTGTAGTCACCTACTATGTGTTACGACCCGGGAACCCCGGAGTGACAATAGCTGGAACCACTCCCGGAGATGACCATAGTATGAGGAGTTCATGTATTCACCAAGTGTTAATGTGTTGGTCCGGTTCTTTATTAAAAGGAGAACCTTAATATCCCGTAGTTTCCATTAGGACCCCGCTGCCACGGGAGGGATGGACAATAGATGTCATGCAAGTTCTTTCCCTAAGCACGTATGACTACATACGGAATACATGCCTACATTAGATTGACGAACGGGAGCTAGTTACTTATCTCTCCGTATATAGCTGTTACATGATGAATCACATCCGGTATACTCATCCATCACCGATCCACTACCTACGAGTCTTTTACTATTGGTCCTTGCTACGTTACTTTGTTGTTACTGCTGTCGCTACTGGTGTTACTCTGCTGTTACTCCGCTGTTACTTGCTGTTGCTGTCACTACTGTTGTTCCTGTCTACTGCTGTCACTACTGCTGTTACTTTGCTGCTACTTGTTGCAAGACTTTTCTGGAGCCATTGCTGGGGAGGAATTGTTCCCCGTCCACGTGCTATTTACTAGCACCATTGATACAACAAGTTAGGAATAGTCTGCCGTCAACAGATCCTTTTCTGACACCGTTGCTATTATACCACTTTGTTACTGATACTTTGTTTGCAGACACTAATCTTTCAGGTGTGGTTGAAACTGACAAACTCAGCTGCTAATACTTGATAATATTCTTTGCTTCCCTTTGTGTCGAATCAATAAATTTGGGTTGAATACTCTACCCTCGAAAACTGTTGTGATCCCCTACACTTGTGGGTTATCAAGACTATTTTCTAGCATCGTTGCCGGGGACGCATAGCTATTTTCTCCGAGTTACTTGGGATTGACGTCTGCTGGTTACTATGAGGAATTCAAAAGATCCAAGAACTAAAATCTTGCCTTCCACTACGAGGAGAGGTAAGGAACTGCCATCTAGCTCTGCACTTGATTCACCTTTAGTTTTCAGTAAGTTTGCGACTTCGCCTCGTGCTAGAAATCTTGATATGTCGTCTGTGCTTGATGATGCTATGCTTGATACTATGCCTGATGATGCTATGCTTGATACTGGTTTGCCACTAGGTGCCCTTGATGCACAAATTGCTAGAGTTGCTGCTAGAGGTGATGATACTTCTGAAACTGCTGATACTATTGAAGTAGAACCTACTACTATGCCTGAATTGCCTGTTATGCCTGAGCGCTATGTTATGGAGGGAGAGATAGTTGAGGACTTTCTTGCGTGTAAGGATAGCTATGATGTTGATAAACTACTACGCAAGTGGAAAGAAAAATCTCTGAATGCTAGGATGAAATATGACCCGAAGTTTGGTACTTCGCCAATCTTTGTGACCGATAAGGATTATGAATTCTCTGTCGACTTTGAGTTAATCACTCTGGTCGAATCTGATCCTTTTCACTGTTATGAGTCTGAAACGGTTGTAGCCCATCTTACCAAACTGCACAATATAGCCACCCTATTCACTAGTGAGGAAAAGATCCGCCACTACTATATCCTCAAGCTGTTTCCTTTTTCGCTAAAGGATGATGCTAAGACCTAGTTCACTTCTCTTGCTCCTGGTTGTGTGCGTAGCCCCCAGGATATGGTCTACTACTTCTCTGAAAAATATTTCCCTGCCCATAAGAAGCAAGCTGCCTTGCAAGATATATACAACTTTGCTCAAGCTGAAGAAGAGAGTCTCCCACAAGCTTGGGGGAGGCTCATCCAGCTACTAAATGCTTTGCCTGATCACCCTCTTGAGAAGAATGAAATACTTGATATCTTCTATAATGGACTTACCGATGCTTCCAAAGACCACCTAGATAGTTGTGATGGTTGTGTTTTTAGGGAACGAACCGTAGAACAAGCTGAGATTCTACTGAATAACATCTTGTGCAATGAGAATGCTTGGACTATTCCCTAACCACCACCTAAGACAACTCCGAAGAAAAGAGGTATTCTATTCCTCAGTCCTGAAGATATGCAAGAAGCTAAGAAATCTATGCGAGAGAAAGGCATTAAATCTGAAGATGTCAAAAATCTACCACCTATCGAAGAGATCCATGGTCTCGATAACCCGATACAGGTAGTAAAAGTAAATTCTCTGCGTACGTTTGATGAGAGTGATATCCCTTTAGATAAACCTGCTAGCTTATGCCTGGATGAATTTGATTACTTCGTTGCCAAAAAACAAAGTTTCAATGATTATGTTAGCACACAATTGGAACAGAATGCTCGTATGCTTAGTCATTTAAGTGCTTGTGTGGACAGAAATGTCAATGATCTTAAGCTTCTGAGTAAACATGCCTCTATGGTTACCACTCAGGTAGAACAAGTACTTAAAGCTCAGAATGACTTGCTCAATGAGTTGAATGACAATTCCGTCAGAGTCGTCACTAGAGGCTGTAGAATGACCCAGGAACCTTTGTATCATGAGGGTCATCCAAAGAGAATTGAACAAGATTCTCAAGGAGTTAGCACTGATGCACCTAGTCATCCTAGAAAGAAGAAGAAAGATGATAGGAACCTCCACGCTAGCAACCCTGTTTCTGCTACACCTGAGAGTCCAAATGATGCCTCTGTCTCTGATGCTAAAACACAATCTGGTGATGAACATGAGCCTAATGATAATATCAATAGTGATGTTCATGATGATGCTCAACCTAGCAATGATAAGGATGTGGAGATTGAACATGTCGATCTTGATAACCCACAGCCTAAGAATAAGAGATACGATAAGAATGACTTCACTGCTAGGAAGCATGGTAAAGAAAAGGAACCATGGGTTCAGAAATCCATGCCCTTTCCTCCCAAACCATCCAAGAAAACGGATGAGGAGGATTTTGAGCGGTTCGTTGAAATGATCAGACCTGTCTTTCTCCAAATGCGTTTGACAGATATGCTCAAAATGTCTCCGTATGCTAAGTACATGAAAGATATTGTGACTAATAAGAGGAGGATACCTGAGGTTGAGATTTCCACCATGCTTGCTAACTATACCTTCAAGGGTGGAACTCCTAAAAAACTAGGTGATCCCAGTGTGCCCACTATACCTTGCTCCATTAAAGGCAACTATGTTAGAACTGCATTATGCGACCTTGGAGCCAGTGTTAGTGTTATGACTCTCTCTCTCTTTATCATAGAATTGAACTGGATAAGTTGACACCCACCAAAATCTCTTTGCAAATGGCCGACAAATCAACTGCTTTCCCTATCGGCATTTGCGAGGATGTGCCTGTTGTGGTTGCTAATGTCACTATCTTAATAGACTTTGTTATTCTGGATATTTATGTGGACGATGCCATGGTGGTCATCCTCGGAAGACCCTTTTTAAACACTGCAGGGGCTGTTATAGATTGCAACAAAGGCACTGTCACTTTCCATGTCAACGGTAATGAGCATACGGTGCACTTTCCGAAGAAACAATATCGAGTACACTGCATCAATGCTATCGAAAAAACTTCATCGATTCTTATTGGAGCTTTGAATGCCCTATTCCTCGTGTCAAGATGAAGTATGATTTGCTTGTTGGGGAGATACATATCACCATTGAGGTGACCTAGTGACTATTCAGAAATTCTCCGTTCTCTTTTGCGATTCGAAAAGGTTTGTCGAGGAGACTTGATCAACCTCATTGACGGATTTCTTTCAGTGACCATGAGATGGATGAATCGAGGAGTCACAAACCTCTGTTCCAAGCTTTCACCTTCGGTTGCTTAGAAGAAAAATGATAGATTTAGTTTAGTTTTCCCTGTTTTCTGTTTTAGCGTTCGGTAGAAAAGTACCCCCAAAATAAAAGTTCTCCGAACGTCCCGAAAATCTAGTATGATTTTTTCTGTAATTTTTTAAAAATACTGAGGCAAAGAGCTTGTCTGGGGGCTGCACTAGTGGGCCACAAGCCCTTGGGGCGCGGGCACCCCCCTGGCCGCGCCACCCAGGCTTGTGGGGCCCACAGGCACCCCCTCCACTCATTCTTGCTCTCATCTCGTTCTCCTACCTCCAGAAAAAATCGTTTCGCAGCTCAAACCCGTGTTCTTGCTCCTCTTACTAGGATTTTCGATCTCTTTTCTCAAATCACCATTCTCCGAACAGTTTTGGGGAAATTACTCCTTGGTAAGTGACTCCTCCATTGGTCCAATTAGTTTTTTCTCTAGTGCCTTATACTCCATGTATTTTTGCTGCCTTCGTGACCATGTTCTTGAGCTTTGCATGCTAATTTTAGCTGGTCCCAAGTAGTTTTGATGCGTAATATGGCCTCTAGGCACTTGTGGGAGTCGTTGCTACTAGTTTAGTTGAGCCTTGTTCACTTTTCCTTTGGGTCACTGAAAATTGCAGAAAAGGAAGATGTTCAGGAGAAACTTTCATGGTGGTTCCTCAAGCAAGAGAGGTCCCCGTCTTGCGATTCGGGAGCATGATCCTTGCCAAACAAGGGACGCGCAGGTACAACCATGTGAATGGCCTTCTGATGAATTTATGATGGAGGCGAGTTTCAAAGATGAGTTCGATGCACTTGTTCACAACGTCGGACTCGAAGAATTCATCTCCGATAAATGTGAACAGTATGTTGCTCTCAGTGCCTCTTTTGTTCGTACATTCAAATTTTCAGCTGGCCGTGAGACATCGGTACTGTTTGATCTCTATGATAAATTGTATACCATGGATTTAGATGATTTCAATAGGATTTGCAAAATACCTATTTGGGGTAGCCTCAATAATCCTCCTAAATATTCGGTTAGAGATTTTTGCTCTGGTATTACTGTTGGAGAAACTAGAGACATTACGCAAGCTACCATGGGGAGTATTCATTTTCCTGCCTTGCATTACTTTGCCCTCTTCATAGGTAGATGCATTAATGGGAAGATTGAGCATTGTCACCTCTGCGCACCCGACCTTAGTATCCTTAAGAGCGCAGTGACGGGTGACAAAAGCTTCAACATGGGAGCTATAATAGCAAGGAGGCTGAATAAGAATGCTAATGAAGGGGATTTCTTTGGTGGGATCTATGCCACTCGCATAGCAAATTTTCTTGGAGTACCCATCCGCGAAGAAGATCCCCCGCTCCATACAGCTTTCCTTGACCGCGTTGCTTTGACACGCTACCAGTTCCTTGAGAGGGATGACGAATCCCTCCTATACCGTTTGATATTTAACCGGCAGCGTGTTTTCCATATTACCCTTCCTGCTCCTGCCTTCTTTGACTTTCAGCTAAATCGGAGATATTACATAACCAGAGGAGAGGCACAAGAGTATGAGAGGGAGGCAAAGGTTGCTCGTCTCCGTGAAGCAGCTATTCAGGAGTGGCTGTAGCGCTCTCGTATAATCCCCATTATGATTTTGGGTTTCGCCAGGACCATCCATGGGAGTAGACCAACTTAGGCCAAATGCCTAAGCTTGGGGAGTACGTGTTCTCACCGGCTTTACATTCTTGCTTATGCTTTCACTTTGTTAGCCGGTGTTCACACTTTGCCACTTTATCATCCATGCTAGTTTATTTTCTTTTTCTAGTTTTCTTTTCGTGTGTCTGTCTAGTTTGAGAAAACCCAAAAATATTTTCTTTTTCTTCTTTTTCTTGTTGGGAGCTTTACCGCATAGATAGTTTTCTTTTTCTTTGGGTCAAGGTATAAGATATTGGTTACAATGTTTAGTGGCTCTTGCATGCATACCTGTTTAGCTTTCAAAGAGACATATTACTTTGTCTTCTCCTTTGTGTTTGCCTACAGATTCCAGCTTTAGTACAATGCACGAGCACGCTTATTATTGTTCACATCGTTCGGTCGTGCAAGTGAAAGGCAATAATGACGATATATGATGAAGTGACTGAGCCTGGAAAAGCTGATATGAACTCTATCTATTTTGTTTTTATAAATATGACTAGCACATCATGCCTGATTCAGCTTTGTTGTGAGAGAAAACATGTTTGCAATGACAACTTAGATATCATAGTTGCTTATGCCATGCTTACTTAACTAGGAGCTTATAATGGTTTGTCTTGGATGCCCACGTGAATTTTGAGATGATTGTGTTGTAGTATGATAGGATGGTATCCTCCTTTGAATGATTCAAGTGGCTTGACTTGGCGCATGTTCATGCACGTAGTTGAAATAAAATCAACATAGCCTCTATGATATTCATGTTCATGGTGATTTATGTCCTACTCATGCTTGCACTCAATGTTAGTTAATCTCAATGCATTTTGATGACTGTTGTCGCTCTCTAGTTGGTCGCTTCCCAGTCTTTTGCTAGCCTTCACTTGTACTAAGAGGGAATACTGCTTGTGCATCCACTTCCATAAACCCAAAGTTGTGCCATATGAGTCCAACATACCTACCTATGTGTGGTATCTACCTGCCGTTCCAAGTAAATTTGCATGTACCACTCTCTAAACCTTCAAGAAATAATCTGTTTTGCATGCCCGAACCGCTCATGTGGTGACAGGGGGCTATTGATATTATCCATGCTAGGCGTGTTATCCTCGATATGTGTTTATTCACTATCATTCACGAGAAAGGGGCCGGTAATTGGAATTCCTAGTTCCATGCTCAAATCGAAAAGATAATTGCAAACAAAACTCCCCCAGGATTGATGTTGGTATGGATGGTACCCGAGGATTCGGCTAGCCGTGGAGTGTGATTGATTGGTGGTGGGGGAGTCAAAACTTTACTTTTCTGTTTGGGAACCGCCTATAGCATGTGTAGCATGGAAGATGTTGAGAACTCTTAGTCATTGCATTGACAATGAAAGCATGCCACCCAAAATTACTATCTCTGTTTTCAAAGCTTGAGCTCTGGCACCTGTGAAAATCAATGCTTCCCTCTGCGAAGGGCCTGTCTATTTATGTTCCTGTTGAGTCAACCTACTCTTATAAAAGCACCAATTAAAGAGCACCTCTGTTGTTTTTATGCTTTGCTTTTAACTATGTTGAGTATGACTGTGACTAGATCTTCTTTGCCATTAGTTACAATGTTTAGTCAGCCATTGGGCTTTGAAGGTGCTCTGCATTTATGTTTTGCGGTCTCAGAAAGAGCTAGCGAGATACCATCCGTTCGTACTGCTTCATGTTGTTTTGATTGAAGTGTTGACGTTTGAGGCTTATTATTATTTGCTCGCTAGCTGATTATGCCATTGATATAAGTTTACTGTGAGACCTACCTGTCATTTGCTTACGTGGTTTGCTTCTGATCTTGCTAAAATTCTGGTTGTGAGTTAGACATAGTTGCAACAACAAGATCAAACAGAGTTCGTCAAAGTTTTTCTTTTGTCTCTTTCAGTTTGTCAACTGAATTGCTTGAGGACAAGCAAGGCTTTAAGCTTGGGGGAGTTGATACGTCTCCGTCGTATATACTTTTCCAAACTCTTTTGCCCTTGTTTTGGACTCTAATTTGCATGATTTGAATGGAACTAACCCGGACTAACGTTGTTTTCAGCAGAATCAAATGGTGTTGTTTTTGTGCAGAAATAAAAGTTCTCGGAATGTCCTGAAAATTTACGGAGAATTTTTTCTGGAATTAAAGAAAAATACCTGCGCAAAGATCCACCGGAGGGGGTGTGCCAGTGGGCCACAAGCGCCTGGGCCGCGGCCACCCCCCTAGGCCGCGCCATGATGGATTGTGGGGCCCACGTGGCACCACCACCCCCAAACTCAGCTCTATTTATTCCGTCTCGCCTGGAAAACAAATCAGAGAGAAGGATTCATCGCGTTTTATGATACGGAGGCGCCGCCACCTCGTGTTCTTCATCTGGAGGGTAGATCTGGAGTCCGTCTTGGGCTCCGGAGAGGGGAAATCGTTGCCATTGTCATCATCAACCTTCCTCCATCGACAATTCCATGATGCTCTTCACCGTTCGTGAGTAATCTCATCGTAGGCTTGCTGGACGGTGATGAGTTGGATGAGATCTATCATGTAATCGAGTTAGTTTTGACGGGGATTAATCCCTAGTATCCACTATGTTCTCAGATTGATATTGTTACTACTTTGCCATGCTTAATGCTTGTCACTAGGGCCCGAGTGCCATGATTTCATATCTGAACCTATTATGTTGTCGCCAATATATGTGTGTTTTAGATCCTATCTTGCTAGTTGTAGTCACCTACTATGTGTTCTGACCCGGCAACCCCGGAGTGACAATAGCCGGAACCACTCCCGGAGATGACGATAGTATGAGGAGTTCATGTATTCACCAAGTGTTAATGCGTTGGTCCGGTTCTTTATTAAAAGGAGAACCTTAATATCCCGTAGTTTCTATTAGGACACCGCTGGCACGGGAGGTATGGACAATAGATGTCATGCAAGTTCTTTTCCCTAAGCATGTATGACTACATACGAAATACATGCCTACATTAGATTGACGAACGGGAGCTAGTTACTTATCTCTCCGGTATACTCATCCATCACCGATCCACTGCCTACGAGTCTTTTACTACTGGTCCTTGCTACGTTATTTTGTTGTTACTAATGTCGCTACTGCTATTACTCTGTTGTTACTCCGTTGTTACTTGTTGCTGTTGTCACTACTGTTGTTCCTTGCTACTGATGTCACTACTGCTGTTACTTTGCTGCTACTTGTTGCAAGACTTTTCTGGAGCCGTTGCCGGGGAGGAATAGTTCCCCGTCCACGAGCTATTTACTGGCGCCATTTATACAACAAGTTAGGAATAGTCTGCCGTGAACAGATCCTTTTCTGAAACCGTTTCTATTATACCAATTTTCTACTGATACTTTGCTTGCAGACACTAATCTTTCAGGTGTGGTTGAAACTGACAAACTCAGCTGCTAATAATTGAGAATATTCTTTTGCTTCCCTTTATATCAAATCAATAAATTTGGGTTGAATGCTCTAGCCTCGAAAACTGTTGCGATCCCCTACACTTGTGGGTTATCACTAAGCCCCCGCATGAAAGGATTGCCCGTCACCCGGAGTTTATGTTCTACTTAGGCGAAGACTGGTTCGCAGCTAAGCATCCGAGTGAGTACGTTCTTTTTCACTCGGAAGGATTATTTAACTTAGGCGAAACATGTTCGCATCTAAGCCCCCGAGTGAGAGGATTGCTCTTTACTTGGGGTATGTTTTGTACTTAGGCGAAAACCAGTTCGCAGCTAAGCATCCGAGTGAATAGTTTGTCATTCACTCGAGAGGGTTTCTTAACTTAGGCGAAACATGTTCCCAGCTAAGCCCCCGAGTGAGAGGATTGCTCTCCATTCGAAGAATGTTTTATACTTGGGCAAAAACTGGTTCGCAGCTAAGCATCCGAGTGAATAGTTTGTTATTCACTCGGAAGTTTTTTTTTAACTTAGGTGAAATATGTTCGCAGCTAAGACCTCGAGTGAGAGGATTGCTCTTCATTGGGAGAATGTTTTGTACTTAGGCGAAAACTGGTTCGCAGCTAAGCATCTGAGTGAATAGTTTGTTATTCACTCGGAAGGGTTTTTTAACTTAGGCGAAACATGTTCGCAACTAAGCCCCCGAGTGAGAGGATTGCTCTTCACTCAGAGAATGTTTTATACTTGGGCGAAAACTGGTTCGCAGCTAAGCATCCGAGCGAATAGTTTGTTATTCACCCGGAATGATATTTTAACTTAGGGAAACATGTTCGCAGCTAACCCGCGGAGTGAGAGGATTGCTCTTCACTCGGAGAATGTTTTGTATTTAGGCAAAAACTGGTTCGCAGCTAAGCATCCGAGTGAATAATTTGTTATTCAATCGGAAGGGTTTTTTAACTTAGGCGAAACATGTTCGCAGCTAAGCCCCCGAGTGAGAGGATTGCTCTTCACTCAGATAATTTTTTGTACTTAGGCGAAAACTGGTTCGCAGCTAAGCATCCAAGTGAAAAGTTTGTTATTCACTCGGAAGGGTTTTCAAACTTAGGCGAAACATGTTCCCAGCTAAGCCCCCGAGTGAGGTAATTGCACTTCACTTGGAGAATGTTTTTTACTTAGGCGGAAACTGGTTCGTAGCTAAGCATCCGAGTGAATAATTTGTTATTCACTCGGAAGGTTTTTTTAACTTAGCAAAACATGTTCGCAACTAAGCCCCGAGTGAGAGGATTGCTCTTCACTCGGAGAATGTTTTGGATGAGAAACTGCTCGATCGGAATCGACACAAATTGGATAAGTTATGACTTCGACAAGCAACATTGTTCGGTAAACTCTCTTATTACATCAATCGACCGGTTGTCAAGCATAAAAACGTCGAAGCAGGTGTGCATTCCAAGCTCGGGATTCATCGGCTCTCTTCTTGAGGTTGTAGAGATGATACACTCCGTTGTTCGGTACCTTCATGACGACGAATGGTCCCTCCCACGTAGGGGCTAACTTGTGAGGTCTTTGTTGATCCACCCGGAGTACCAAATCACCTTTGTGGAACGCCCGACTTGTGACATGCCTCGCATGGAAGCGACGAAGATCATGTTGGTATGCAGTCGACCGAATCAAGGCCATATCGCGCTCTTCCTCCAAGAGATCCACTCCATCTGTCCGCGCATGTTCATCCTCAGCTTCTGAGTACAAATCCACACAAGGGGAGTTGTGAAAGATATCACTCGGCAAGATAGCTTCAGCTCCATACACCAGGAAGAAAGGTGTGCGTCCAGTTGACCGGTTAGGGGTTGTTCTCAAGCACCATAAGACAGACGGCAGTTCAGTTACCCAGGCACCAGCTGCATGTTCCAAGTCCCGCATGAGTCGCGGTTTCAGCCCTTGAAGGATAAAGTCGTTTGCCGGCTCAGCTTGTCCATTGGTTTGGGGGTGTGCGACACACGCATAATCCACCCGAGTGCCTTGAGCAGAGAAGAAGCGCCTAAACTCTTCTAAATCGAAGTTGGATCCATTATCTGTTATGATACTGTGAGGAACTCCGTACCGAAATGTTATGTCTTGCATGAAAGGGCCGACCATATCCAGACCCCAAACACCAAAAGGCCAGACGAGTGGAATGGTCTTCAAAGCAGACGCAGGCTTGTGAGATAGATTGGAATAGAATTGGCAACCTTCACAGCATCAATGATATCTTTGGCCATTTCATTAGCGCATGGCCAGAAGAATCCAGCTCGGTATGTTTGGCAACAATGGTCCAAGAGGACGCAAGATGACCACAGGTCCCCGAGTGGATTTCTTCCAGGATCAGTTGGCCCTCCTCAGGGGACATGCACCGCTGAGCTACGCCGGTAACACTTTCTCTGTACAGCTGATCGCCCATCACAGTAAAAGCTTTCGAGCTTCTCACAATCTGCTTGGCTTCACCTTCATCTTCAAGGAGTTCTCTTCTCAGGATGTATGCGATGTATGGTACGGTCCACTCGGGTGTGACTACCAAGATTTCCATAACTAGATCAACCAATTCTGGGATGTCAATCTCAATCGGATTGGAGGTGCTCACTAGTTGTGGGGGCTCTTCAGTGAAAGGATCCTCTTGCACTGAAGGAATATGCGAATTTTCCAGGAACACATTGTTGGGGATAGGTTTCCAAGTGGATACAATCTTGACCAATTCATCAGCTGCTTGGTTTTTCAGTCGGGGAACATGGTGGAGCTCTAGATCTTCAAACTTCTTTTCAAGTTTCCTTACTGCATTGCAGTATCCAGTCATGGCGGGGTTTCTAACATCCCATTCCTTCATCACCTGATTGACCACCAAATTTGAGTCGTCGTATACCATCAGGCGTCGGACGCCGAGTGAAATGGCCATACGCAACATGTAGAGGAGAGCTTCATACTCAGCCTCATTGTTGGAGGAATCAAAATGAATCTAGAGGACAGAATTAAGCTTGTCACCTTTTGGAGACACCAACACCACACCAGCACCGGACCCATTTAACATTTTGGAGCCATTGAAGAACATAGTCTAGTGTGCCGAGTGAATCTGAGTTGGCTGATGTTGTTCCACCCACTCGGCCATAAAATCAGCAAGGGCCTAAGACTTGATGGATTTCTTTGCCTAAAATTTGATGTCCAAATATAGCAGCTCCATGGCCCATTTAGCCACTCGATCTGTTGCATCTTGATTGTGAAGAATCTGTGATAGTGGGGCATCACCGACGACTGATATAGAATGATCTTGAAAGTAATGTGCCACCTTCTTCGTTGACAAGTATATTCCATAAAGAAGCTTCTCGTAATGGGGATACCTTTGCTTCGAAGGGGCCAATACTTCAGAAATGTAATAGACTGGGCGATGGACCTTGTAGGCTTTGCCTTCTTCTTCTCTCTGGTGACGACCTGATTGGTGGCTGCGATGTATAAGAGTAGTGGCTCTTTGCTGTGCGGAGCAGCAAGCACCGGATGGGTGGAAAGCAGGGCTTTGAGCTCTACAAACGTTGCTTCTGCTTCGTCATTCCACTCGAACACATCTAATGTTTTCATTAGTCGGTATAAAGGCAGTGCCTTCTCATCCAGACAAGAGATGAACCGACTCAATGCTGCCAGACAGCCTGTGAGCTTATGTACATCGTGCACCCGCACAGGGCTTTGCATCCGGACGACGGTGCCGATTTTCTCGGGGTTAACGTTGATCCCACGTTTGGAAACGAGGAAACCGAGTAACTTACCGCCAGGGACTCCGAAAGTGCACTTAGTTGGGTTTAGCTTGATGTCATACTTCCTCAAATTAGCGAATGTCCCTGCGAGGTCGTCAACAGGTCGGAACCTTTGCATGACTTGACCACAATATCATCCATGTATGCTTCAACGTTCCGACTGATCTGGTCTAGCACGCACTTCTAGATCATACGCATGAAAGTTGCACCGCCATTCTTCACACCAAAAGGCATGGTGATATAACAGAAACACCCGAAAGGGGTGATGAAGGCCGTTTTTATTTCGCCTGGACAAGCAGGCGGATCTGATGGTAGCCAGAATAAGCATCAAGAAAAGATAAACGCTCACACCCCGTAGTTGAATCGACAATTTGATTAATGCGGGGGAGCGGGAAATGGTCTTTCGGGCAGACCTTATTAATGTTCTTGAAGTCGATACACATACGAAGGGATTTGTCCTTCTTGGGGACCATGACAACATTCGCGAGCCACTCAGAGTGGTACACCTCGCGAATGAATTTGGCCTCCAAGAGTCGTGCCACCTCTTCGCCGATTGCTTTTCTCTTCTTGGGGACTCGGAAGCGGGCTTCTTGGAGCACATCAGGTTAGCAGGGTCGGCATTCTTCCGATATTTTTCCAGTTCGACCACAGCCATCTGTTGATCGACAATTTTAGAGCCTTGTTGCAAGCACTCTTCAGCTCTCTGCCGGTTGCCTGAGACAGTGATGACTCCTTTGGGTCGTGGCATCTTCATCTTCAGATACACGTAACATGGTCGGGCCATGAAACAAGCATAAGCAGGATGACCCAGAATGGCATGATATGCACTCTAGAAGTCCACCACCTCGAACGTCAGCTTCTCTTTGCGAAAGTTCTTATCGGAGCCGAAAACAACATCCAATGCAATCTGCCCGAGTGACTTGGCCTTCTTTCCTGGGATGACTCCATGAAACTTCATGGTGCTCTCGCTGAGTCGGGACATCGGAATGCCCATTCCCTTGAGAGTTTTTGCATACAAAATATTCAGTTTGCTTCCTCCATCCATCAGGACCATGCGTAGCCAAACACCCTCCACAACTGGGTCGACCACCAGAGCCTGTCCACCAGGGGTAGCGACTAGAGCTGGATGATCCGATAGATCAAATGTTATTGGCGTGTACAAGCATTTGAGATATCTGGGGGTGGAGGGCATAGCCATATTGAATTCTCTGTTGATAACCTTCAATCGACTCCTTCTCTCAAAGTCAGCAAAAATCATGAGGGTTGCTTGAACCTTTGGGAAATCATCTTTCTCTTCATCGTTATCCTTCTCAGGATCTTTTTCACTCGACTGATCCTCTTTAAACTGTTGGATCATCAGTCTGCACTGACGGGTGGTGTGCTTAGGCAATATCAGGTTGTCGTCTTTGTCTTTCTTCATGTGAAGTACACACGACTGATCCAGAACATCTAACTGACTGTTGGACTTCTTGGGGGACTATCCTTTGGACTTTCCCTTGTACTTTCTTTGTGCCGCCAGGGCGGCTACTTCTGCTGGAGTGGAACCATCAGCCTTGCGCTTCTGCTTCCGATTGGAATTGCCGTCGGCCTCGTTGTCGACTGCTTTCCCTTTACCGATGTGGATGCGGTCTTCCTCTTCGCCGTTGGCGTATCGGGCAGCAATCTCCATCATCTTACTCATGGACATACCGCCTGTACGGCCAAACTTCAAGTATAGCTCTCTATATCTAACGCCAGCCTTGAAAGCACAGACTGCCTGGCGCTCAGAAACATTCTCCATCATGTGATGAAGGGTGGTCCACCACTGAATGTAATCTCTCAATGACTCGTTTGACTTCTGCACACAAAGCTGTAGCTCGGCCACACCTGTTGGACGCTTGAATGTTCCTTCGAATGTCTTGATAAACACTAGGGCGAGATCCTCCTAGCAGTAGATGCTAGAAGGAGCCAAGTGATTCAGCCACGCCCTAGCCGAACCATCCAACATCAGAGGCAAATGCTTCATGGCGATGTTTTCATTGCCTCCGCCAATATGCAGAGCCACTCGGTAGTCCTCAAGCCATGTTTCAGACTTGGATTCTCGTGTGAACTTGCTGATTCCAGCCGCCAACCTGAAGTTGGGGAAATATCAGCAGAATAGATTGCTCTTCTGAAACACTCGGGACCATAAACTGCAGTACCACTTCCACTCAAACGATCTTTGTCGAAACCATCTCTGTGAGCTCTGCCCCGGCTGATCCTTCTCTACGCAAGTACATTTCTCACATCAAATCCTGGGTTCCACTCATCACCGTGCGCCGGTCATCGTAGTGTCGGGACACATACATACCGCTCCGCAGAGGAGAATGTGTCCGATGGTGGTCATCACGGTGATAACGAGGAGGGAACTGGTTCCACCCCTTTTCTCTGTATTGATTCTCTCGGTAACCCCCGTCCCTATGACGCTGGGGCGACCCTGAACTGTAAACTGAATGGACTGTATCTGCTCTGGGTGAATTGTTGTGTAACATATTGAGCAACTGCGATACAGCTGAATTTTTTTGCTGTGCTGCTTGAAGCAAAGTGAGAATCTGCTCTAAGCCTCTACCAGCCAGCGAATCTGATGGCTGAATAGAATCTGCTATCTTAGGTGCGGCTGCAATGTTAGGTACCGGAGTACGATATACCTCAATGTTGTCCTTTCGACCACTCAGAAGAGTTATCGCTGACGCCGACTAGAAGTTGGAGGGCGACGACGACCGTGCGCAGTCGACGGTTCGTCGACCTCGTGTTCACTGTGACCGAACCCGGGTGGGCTCTCCGCAGAACCCGCCATGAAGACCTCCGCTGTTGGATTAGGAACATCAGACTGGTCTGATGCCGAGTGGACGGGGTCCCGAAGAGGTACAACAGGCTCGATGGCAGCGACCTGCGGAGTCGACGGAGATTACGCCTGGCGAGCCACCGCATGCTTCACCCATCGCTGCAGTCATGAGCGACCGGATCGCTTGTGACGACGAACAACGGAGTGAACGGTCAACAACGGAGTCGACGCTTGCCGAAGGAGTACGCCGAAGGAGCTTGCACGGAAGTGCGTCGCTCCATCGATCAGGAGCGCCTCGATGTCGAGTGGTTCTTCCTGAAGCCATGCCGAGTCATCGACGACGAAGATGAGCGCACCAAAATGGATCTCGCCGCCCATGAACGAAAACGGCTGGAAGACATGACGGAGAGTGAAAATTGCAAACTTGTCGGAAGTTGCTTAGATGCCTGCCCCACAGTGGGCACCAACTGTCGTGGGAATAAACCTGATAGTACAGGTGTAGGGTACGAATGGAGAGGGAAGATCCTAGCTACGACAAGCTTGTACACAGGATGTATGAGTTTAGGCCCCTCTCTTAGAGGTAATAGCCCTACGTCTCAATTCTTGGGAGCTCTTGCAGTGTGCAATGTGTGTTACACGGGGTGCGAACCCTTGTGCCACAGGGGAGGGGTGGCTTATATAGAGTGTGCTACCCCTCATCAAGGCCTCAGCATCCAAGGGCTCGATCAATATGGTTTAAAGGTGTATGTTACTAATAACGTATGTATGTAACTAATGCTATTCATGATAATTAGCTGAGCGCTCACTGATACGTCTCCATCGTATCTACTTTTCCAAACTCTTTTGCCCTTGTTTTGGACTCTAATTTGCATGATTTGAATGGAACTAACCTGGACTGACGTTGTTTTCAGCAGAATTGCCTTGGTGTTATTTTTGTGCAGAAATCAAAGTTCTCCAAACGTCCTGAAAATTTACGGGGAGCAGTTTTGGAAAATAAGAAAAATATCTGCGCCAAGTTCCACCTCAGGGGGTGGGCCAGTGGGCCAGAAGCCCTGGCTTCGCCACCACCCCCCTGGTGGCGGTGGGCAGGCTTATGGGGCCCACACGGCTTTGCCGTCCCCAATTTCAGCTCTATAAGATCCCTTTCGTCCCAGAAAAAATAAAAAGAGAAGTTTTCATCGTGTTTTCGATATAGAGGCACCACCACCACCTGTTCTTCATCTGGAGTGCAGATCTGGGGTCCGTCTTGGGCTCCGGAGAGGGGAAATCGTCGCCATCATCATCATCAACCTTCTTCCCTCTCCAATTCCATGAAGCTCTTTGTCGTTCGTGAGTAATCTATTCGTAGGCTCGCTGGTCGGTGATGAGTAGGATGAGATCTATCATGTCATCGAGTTAGTTTTATGGGGATTGATCCCTAGTATCCACTATGTTCTGAGATTGATGTTGCTACTACTTTGCCATGCTTAATGCTAGTCACTAGGGCCCGAGTGCCATGATTTCAGATGTGAAATTATTATATTGTCACCAATATATGTGTGTTTTAGATCCGAACTTGCAAGTTGTAGTTACCTACTATGTGTTATGATCCGGCAACCCCGGAGTGACAATAACCGGAACCACTCCGGGTGATGACCATAGTTTGAGGAGTTCATGTGTTCACCAAGTGCTAATGCGTTGGTTCGGTTCTTTATTAAAAGGAGAACCTTAATATCCCGTAGTTTCCTTTTGGACCCCGCTGCCACGGGAGGGATGGACAATAGATGTCATGCAAGTTCTTTTCCCTAAGCACGTATGACGACACACGGAATGCATGCCTACATCACATTGACGAACGGGAGCTAGCCACATATCTCTCCGTGGTATAGTTGTTGCATGATGAATATCATCCAAACAAATCACACACCCATTGCCTACGAGTTTGTACTACTGCTGCTACTACTGTTGCTACTGCTGGTACTTGTTTTGCTCTGCTGCTACTACTACTGATGTTACTTGTCTTGCTCTGGTGCTGCTGCTACTACTGTTGCTATTACTGTCGCTTGCTACTGTTGCTACTTGCTACTGCTGTCACTACTGTTGTTCCTTGCCGATGCTATTGCTCGTTACATTGCTGCTAGCTGCTACAATTTTGGTTCGCTCAACGTTGACGGGAAGTGACAACTTCCGTCAACGTGGCAACTTGGCGCCATTGATACAATCGTTAGGAATAGTCTGCCGTCAACAGATCATTTCTGACACCGTTGTTATCATACTACTTTGTTGTTACTACTTTGCTTGCAGATACTAATCTTTCAGGTGTGGTTGAATCTGACACATTCAGCTGCTAATACTTGAGAGTATACTCTCACCTCCTGCCTAGCTAATCAACAAATTTGGGTCGAATACTCTACCCTCGAAAACTGCTGCGAACCCACGCGATGGTGGGCCATCAACAACATTCTTCTAGTTTCGTTGCTGGGGAGTGCTAGCAGCATTCTTCTGGTGTCATTGCAGGGGAAGGTTTGTTGTCATCAGCATTCGTCTAGCCATCGCCAGAGATTGCAATCAGCACTTTTCTGGCGCCGTTGCCGGGGAGGTATTGCTATATTCTCTGAGTCACTTGGGATTTATATCTGCCGATCACTATGAAGAATCTGAAGGATCCGAAGACCAAAGTCTTGCCCTCAATTACGAGGGGAGGTAATGAATTGCCATCTAGGTGTGCACTTGATTCACCTTCAGTTATGAGTAAGTTTGCGACATCACCTCCTGCTAGAAATCTTGATATGTCGCCTGTGCTTGATGATGCTTATGATGCTACTGCTAGAGATACTATGCTTGATACTATGCGTGATGATACTATGCTTGATGCTATGCTTGATACTATGCCTGATACTGCTAGAGATGCTATGCTTGATACTGCTTTGCCTCATGATGCTAGAGATGCTATTTTGCCTGATGATGCTATGCTTGATACTGCTAGAGATACTACTTTGCCTGATGTTCCACTAGGAGTGTTCCTTGATGCTCATATTGCTAGAGTTACTGCCAATGCTCGTGATGCTTCTGATACTGCCGATACTATTCAGATAGAACCTGCTTTTGCTCCTGCTAGATCTAGCTCTCCTAGATATGAATTGCCTGATATACCTGAGGGTTATGTTATGGAGGGAAAGATAGCTGAGCATTTTCTTGCGTGTAAGGATGCCAATGACGCTGAGAAATTACTTCTCAAGTGGAAGGAAAAATCTCAGAAAGCTAGAATGAGAAATGACCCGAAGTTTGCCACTTCGCCTATCTTTGTCACCGATAAGGATTATGAATTCTCTATCGATCGTGAGATAATCTCTCTAGTCGAATCTGATCCTTTTCGAGTCTGAGATGGTCATAGCCCATCTTGCCACACTATCTGAAATAGCCAACCTCTTCACTAATGAGGAGAAGATCCGCCACTACTATATCCTTAAGTTGTTTCCTTTCTCTCTAAAGGATGACGCTAAAGCTTGGTTCACCTCTCTTGCTCCTGGATGTGTGTGTAGTCCCCAGGAGATGGTCTATTACTTCTGTGAGAAATATTTCCCTGTCCATAAGAAGCAAGCTGCCTTGCAGGAAATATACAACTTTGCTCAACTCCAAGAAGAGAGTCTTCCACAAGCTTGGGGGAGGCTCGTCCAGCTACAGAATCCTTTGCCTTATCACCCTATTAAGAAGAACGAGATACTTGATATCCTCTATAACGGACTTACCGATGCCTCTAGAGACCACCTAGATAGTTGAGCCGGTTGTGTTTTTAGGGAACAAACTGTAGAACAAGCTGAGACTCTACTGAATAACCTCTTGATCAACGATAATGCTTGGACTATTCCCGAACCAGGTCCTAATCCAACTCTGAAGAAAAGAGGTATTCTATTCCTCAGTCCCGAAGATATGCAAGAAGCCAAGAAATCTATGCAAGAGAAAGGCATTAGATCTGAAGATGTCAAAAATCTACCACCTATCAAAGAGATCCATGGTCTCGATAACCCGATACAGGTAGTAGAAGTGAATTCTCTGCGTAGATTTGATGAGAGTGATATTCCTTTTGATAAACCTGCTAGCCTATGCTTTGATGAATTTGACAACTTTGTTGCCAAACAACAGAGTTGCAATGATTATGTTAGCACACATTTGGAACAAAGTGCTCGTATGCTTAGCCGTTTAAGTGCTTGTGTAGACAGAAATGTCAATGATGTGAAGCTTCTGAGTAAACATGCCTCTATGATTACTACTCAGGTAGAACAAGTACTTAAAGCTCAGAATGACTTTCTCAATGAATTAAATGACAACTCTGTCAGAGTCATTACTAGAGAAGGCAAAATGACTCAGGAACCTTTGTATCCTAAAGGTCATCCTAAGAGAATTGATCAAGATTCTCATGGAATCAATGTTGATACACCCAGTCATCCTAAGGAGAAGAAGAAGGATGATAGAAACCCACAAGCCAGTTCACCAAATATTGTCACACCTGAAGAACCTAATGATATTTCTGCGTCTGATGCAGAAACACAATCAGGTGATGAACATGAACCAGGTGACAATGTGGACAACGATGTTCATAATAATGCTCAACCTAGCCATGACGAGGATGTGGATATTGAACCTACGGTTAATCCTGATAATCCACAACCTAAGAGATACGAAAAGAATGACTTCACTGCTAGGAAGCATGGTAAAGAAAGAGAGACATGGGTTCAGAGACCTATGCCCTTTCCTCCTAAGACATCCAAGAAAAAGGATGATGAGGATTTTGAGCGCTTCGTTGAGATGATAAGACCCGTCTTTCTGCAGATGCGGTTAAGTGATATACTCAAGATGTCTCCATATGCCAAGTACATGAAAGATATCGTGACTAATAAACGGAAGATGCCAGATCTTGAGATCTCCACCAGGCTTGCCAACTACACTTTCAAAGGTGGAACTCCTAAGAAACTTGGTGATCCCGGAGTGCCCACTATACCTTGCTCAATTAAAGGAAACTATGTAAGAACTGCCTTATGTGACCTTGGAGCTGGTATTAGTGTTATGTCGCTTTCTCTTTATCGTCGACTTGAATTGGATAAGTTGACACCCACTGAAATTTCTCTGCAAATGGCTGACAAATCAACTGCTTTCCCTATCGGCATTAGCGAGGATGTGCCTATTGTGGTTGCTAACACCACTATCTTAACAGACTTTATTATCTTGGATATTCCCGAGGATGATGCCATGGCTGTCATCCTTGGAAGACCCTTTTTAAACACTGCAGGGGCTGTTATAGATTGCAACAAAGGCAATGCCACTTTCCACGTCAACGGTAGTGAGCACACAGTGCACTTTCCGAAGAAACGATATCTAGTACATTGCATCAATGCTATCGAAAAGACTTCATCGATTCTCATTGGGAGCTTTGAATGCCCTATTCCTCGTGTCAAGATGAAGTATGATTTGCTTGTTGGGGAGATACATATCCCCATTGAGGTGACTTAGTGGCTATTCGAAAATTCTCCATTCTCTCTTGCGATTCGAGAAAGTTTTGTCATAAGGACTTGATCAATCCCATTGACGGATTTCTTTCGATGACCATGAAACGGATGAATCAAAGAGTCACATACCTCTGTTTTGAGTTTTCCTTTTCTTTTGCTTAGAAGAAAAATGATAGAATTAGTTTAGTTTTGCCTGTTTTCTGTTTTAGCGTCCCGGAGAAAAATACCTCGAAAATAAAATTTCTCCGATGGTCCTGAAAATTTAGTATGATTTTTTCTAAAATTTTTGAAAATTTCTGGGCCTGAGAGCTGGCCTGGGGGCCTGACCTGTGGGCCACAAGCCCTGCCACTGCCACCTACCCCCTGGTGGCGGGGTGCAAGCTTGTGGGGCCCACAGGCACCCCCTCCACTCATTCCAGCTCCTAGCCTCTTCTTCCACCTCCAGAAAAAATTGTTTCGCAGCTCAAACCCGTGTTCTTGCTCATTTGGCTGTGATTTTCGATCTCCTTGCTCAAAGCACCATTCTCCGAACATTTTGGGGAAATTACTCCTTGGTAAGTGACTCCTCCATAGGTCCAATTAGTTTTTGCTCTAGTGCTTTATCGTTCGCGAATTCTTGCTACCTTGGTGACCCTGTTCTTGAGCTAGAAATGTTTATTTTAGCTGGTCCCAAGTAGTTTTAACGCGTGATACGGTCTCTAGGAACTAGTAGGAGTAGTTTCTACAAGGTGTCGTGGGTTTTTATTCACTTTTTCTCTTGAACTTCAAAAATTTCAGCAAAAGGAAATTATGTTCAAGAGGAAGTTTCATGATGGTTCCTCAAGTAAGAAGGGTCTTCGTCTCTCTTTTTGGGAGCCCGAACCTTTTCAACTAAGGGACGCACCGGTACAACCATGTGAATCGCCTTCCGATGAGTTCATGATCGGAGCAGGTTTCAAGGATGAGTTTGATGCACTTGTCCGCAATGCCGGGTTAGAATAATTCCTCTTAGATAAATGTGAACAGTATGCTATGCTCACTGCCTCTTTCGTGCGTAGATTTAAATTTTTAGCTGGCCGTGACTCATCCATACTGTTTGATCTGTACGATAAATCCTATACCGTGGATCTGGAGGATTTCAATAAGATTTACAAGATATCTGATGGGGGTAGTGTTAATGATCCTGCTAAGTCCTTGGTCAGAGACTTTGTCTCCAGTATAATTGTTGGAGAAACCAGAGATATCATGCAAGACACCATAGGAAGCATCCATTTCCCTGCCTTGCACTACCTTGCCCTCTTCATAGGTAGGTGCATTAACGGCAAGGGTGCACATTGTCACCTATGCGCTTCCGACCTTAGTATCCTTAAGAGCGCAGTAACAGGTGACAGGAGCTTCAATATGGGAGCTATAATAGCAAGGAGGCTGAATAAAAATGCCAGTGAGGGGGATTTCTTTGGTGGAGTTTATGCTACACGCTTAGCAAATTTTCTTGGAGTATCCATCCATCCAGAAGACCCTCCTCTCCGTACAGCCTACCTTGATCGTGTCGCTCTAACACACTACCAGATCCTTGAGAGAGATCATGGATCCCTCCTATACCGCTTGATATTTAACCGGCACCGTTATTTCCATATTACCCTTCCTGCTCCTGCTTTCTTTGACTTTCAGGTTAAACGAAGATACTACATAACCATAGGAGAGGCAGAGGAGTATGACAGGGAGGAGACTGCTGCTCGACTTCGTGAGGCAGCTATTCGGGCAGTGGCTGCAGCACTCCCGTATAACACCCATTATGACTTTGGGTTTCGCCAGGATCTTCCATTGGAGTAGACCAAGATAGGCCAAAAGCCTATGCTTGGGGGAGTACGTGTTCTCACCGACTTTACATTCATGCTTATGCTTTCACTTTGTTAGCCGGTGTTTACACTTTGCCACTGTATTATCCATGCTAGTTTCTTTTCGTTTTCTTGTTTTGTGTCCTTTTGAGAAAACCCAAAAAGAGTTTTCTTTCTTCTTTCACTTGTTGGGATCTTTCCCGTGTAAATAGTTTTCTTTTCTTTGGGTCAAGGTAGAAGATATTGGTTACAATGTTTATTGGTTCTTGCATGCTTACCTGTTTAGCTTTCAAAGAGCCATATTACTTTGTCTTCTCCTTTGTGTTTGCCTGCAGATTCAGCTTAGTCCAATGCACGAGCACTCTTATTATTGTTCACATCATTCGATCGTGCTAATATAAGGCAACAATGGTGATATATGATGAAGTGACTGAGACTGAAAAGCTGGTATGAACTCTATCTATTTTGTTTTTGTAAATATGACTAGCTTGTCGACCCAGATTTAGCTTTGTTGTGAGAGAACCATCTCTGCAATGACAACTTAGAGATCATAGTTTCTGATGCCATGCTTATTTAGCTGAGAGCTTATAATGGTTTGTCTTGAATGCCAACATAGATTTTGAGATGACTATGATGTAGTATGATAGGATGGTATTCTCCTTTGAATGTTTCAAGTGGCTTGACTTGGCGCATGTTCATGCATGTATTTGAAACAAAATCAACATAGCCTCTATGATGTTCGTGTTCATGGTGACTTATATCCTGTTCATGCTTGAATTTAATGTTAGTCAAACTCATTGCATCTTGATGACTGTTGTCGCTCTCTAATTGGTCGCTTCCCAGTCTTTTGCTAGCCTTCACTTGTACTAAGCGGAATACTGCTTGTGCATCCACTTCCATAAACCCAAAAGTTTTTTCATGAGAGTCCACCATACCTACCTATTTGCGGTATCTACCTACCATTCCAAGTAAATTTGCATGTGCCACTCTATAAACCTTCAAGAAATAATCTGTTTTGCATGCCCGAACCGCTCATGTGGTGACACGGGGCTATTGGTATCCTCCATGCTAGGAGTATTATTCTCGACATGTGTTTATTCACAGTCATTTACGAGAAAGGGGCCGGTAATTGGAATGCCCAGTTCCACGCTTAAATCGAAAACATAACTGTAAAACAAGACTCCCCCCGGATTGATGTTAGTATGGACGGTACCCGAGGATTCGGCTAGCCGTGGAGTGTGATTGATTGGTGGTGGGGGAGTTAAAACTTTACTTTTCTATTTGGGAACCGCCTATAGCATGAGTAGCATGGAAGATATTGAGAACTCTTGGTCATTGCGTTGACAATGAAAGTATGTCACCCAAAATTATTATCTCTGTTTTCAAAGCTTGAGCTCTGGCACCTCTGCAAATCAATGCTTCCCTCTGCGAAGAACCTGTCTATTTATTTTCCTGTCGAGTCATCCTTCTCTTATATAAGCACCAATTAGAGAGCACCTCTCTCATTTTTATGCTTTGATTTTGATTGATATTGAGTATCACTATGACTGGATCTTCGTTGCTATGAATTACAATATTTAGTCAGACTTTGATCTTTGAAAGTGCTCTGCATTTATGTTTTACGGTCTCAGAAAGAGCTAGCGAGATACTATCCATTCATATTGCTTCATGCTTGTTTTGATTGAAGTGTTGGTATTTGAAACTCATTATTATTTGCTTGTTAGCTGATTATGCCATTGATATTAGTTTACTGTGAGACCTTCGTGTCATTTGCTTTTTTGGTTAACTTGTGATCTTGCTGAAATTCTGGTTATGAGTTAGACATAGTTCCAACAACAAGATCAAACAGAATTTGTCAAAGTTTTTCTTTCTCTCTCAATTTGTCAACTGAGTTGCTTGAGGACAAGCAAGGTTTTAAGCTTGGGGGAGTTGATACTTCTCCATCGTATCTACTTTTCCAAACTCTTTTGCCCGTGTTTTGGACTCTAATTTGCATGATTTGAATGGAACTAACCTGGACTAACGTTGTTTTCAGCAGAATTTCCTTGGTGTTATTTTTGTGTAGAAATCAAAGTTCTCCAAATGTCCTGAAAATTTACGGGGAGCAGTTTTGGAAAATAAGAAAAATATCTGCGCCAAGTTCCACCTCAGGGGGTGGGCTAGTGGGCCACAAGCCCTGGCTGCGCCACCACCCCCCTGGTGGTGGTGGGCAGGCTTGTGGGGCCCATATGGCTCTGCCGCCCCCAATTGCAGCTCTATAAGATCCCTTTCATCCTAGAAAAAATAAAAAGAGAAGTTTTTGTCGTGTTTTCAATATGGAGGCGCCGCCACCACCTGTTCTTCATTTGGAGGGCATATCTCGAGTCCGTCTTGGGCTCCGAAGAGGGGAAATCGTCACCATCGTCATCATCAACCTTCTTCCCTCTCCAATTCCATGAAGGTCTTCGTCGTTCGTGAGTAATCTACTCGTAGGCTCGCTGGGCGGTGATGAGTAGGATGAGATCTATCATGTAATCGAGTTAGTTTTGATGGGGATTGATCCCTAGTATCCACTATGTTCTGAGATTGATGTTGCTACTACTTTGCCATGCTTAATGCTTGTCACTAGGGCCTGAGTGCCATGATTTCAGATCTGAAATTATTATATTGTCACCAATATATGTGTGTTTTAGATCCGATCTTGCAAGTTGTAGTTACCTACTATGTGTTATGATCCGGCAACCCCGGAGTGACTATAACTGGAACCACTCCCGGTGATGACCATAGTTTGAGGAGTTCATGTGTTCACCAAGTGCTAATGCGTTGGTCCGGTTCTTTATTAAAAGGAGAACCTTAATATCCCGTAGTTTCCTTTTGGACCCCGCTGCCACGGGTGGGATGGACAATAGATGTCATGCAAGTTCTTTTCCCTAAGCACGTATGACGACACACGGAATGCATGCCTACATCACATTGACGAACAGGAGCTAGCCACATATCTCTCCGTGTTATAGTTGCTGCATGATGAATATCATCCAAACAAATCACCGACCCATTGCCTACGAGTTAGTCCTACTACTGCGACTAATGTTGCTACGGTTGTTACTTGTTTTGCTCTGCTGCTGCTACTACTGTTGTTACTTGTCTTGCTCTGCTGCTGCTGCTACTACTGTTGCTATTACTGTCGCTTGCTACTGTTGCTACTTGCGACTGCTGTCACTACTGTTGTTCCTTGCCGCTGCTATTGCTCGTTACACTCCAGCTACCTGCTACAATTTTGGTTCGCTGGACGTTGACGGGAACCGAAAACTTCCGTCAACGCGGCAACTTGGCGCCATTGATACAATCGTTAGGAATAGTCTACCGTCAACAAATCGTTTCTGACACCGTTGTTATCATACTACTTTGATGTTACTACTTTGCTTGCAGATACTAATCTTTCAGGTGTGGTTGAATCTGACACATTCAGCTGCTAATACTTGAGAGTATACTCTCACCTACTGCCTGGCTAACCAACAAATTTGGGTCGAATACTCTACCCTCGAAAACTGTTGCGAACCCACGCGCTGGTGGGCCATGAACAACATTCTTCTAGTTTCGTTGTCGGGGAGTGCTGGCAGCATTCTTCTGGTGCCATTGCAGGGGAAGGTTTGTTGTCATCGGCATTCTCTATCCATCGCCAGAGATTGCAATCACTCACCCGTTGGCCTCCTTGGAGGTGGCTTCTGGTTTTCTGTGTCGACTGGAACCTTCCGAGTGAAAGTTGGTTGTTGAGTGAAGAGGAATATCTTCCGAGTGAATTTTTAGGTGTCATGGCCATCTAGTCAGAATCTTCTTTGTGACCCTCCAGCTAATAATGAGGTACCCTTAGGTAGGACACTTAGGTCGGGCCTGTGACCCTACCCTAGATACATATCCCCATCACATGTAGTGCATGAAGAATAAAATGTTGATGCATATTGAAAAAGTACCATCCAATTGAATGAATTGGACATTGTGGTGCTTAAAATTTGTATTAATGTGGTGAAGATGGAGCCATGCCTTGCTAATATAATAAGATGAATCGGGTAAAACAATCTTTGAGAATCGTATACTTTGAAAGATTAATGATTTTGCTTCTTATACCTATAAGTATTCTTGTGTTAATGTTTGCTAATTCATCGTTTCTCAATGAACATACATGCATAAGATTAGATTATGGATTGCATGTCACATCAAAAATTCTGTTTTCATCATTTACCTACTCGGGGACAAGCAGGAATTAAGCTTGGGTATGCTTGATATGTCTCCAACGTATCTATAATTTTGATTGTTTCGTGCTGATAAGTTATCATTCTAGAATACTTTTGGGGTATTTATTTACCAATTTATATTATTTTTTAGCACTAACCTATTGACCTAGTACCCAGTGTCAGTTGCTTTTTTCTGCATGCCTTTCACTTTTCAGGTTTTCCATACCAAACTAAGTCCAATTGACATGAAAACTTTTGGACATTTTTTCTGGGCCAAAAGAAGACCAACAAGCAACGGAGGAAGGCTCGGAGCCACACGAGGGCCCCACAAGCCAACCCGACGCAGCCTGGGGTTCGTTATTGGTTTGTGGGCCCCTGAGACCCTCTTGACTCCATTATCTAGCTTATAAATTCTCTCATACCCTAAAAACTCCAGAAGGAGGCCCAAAACACTTTTTACTCCACCACAAGTCTCTGTTCCGATAGGATCCCATCTAGAGCTCCGTTTCGGCACCGTGTCAGAGGGGGGTCGATCATGGAGGGCTCTTCATCAACCTTGATACCCTCCTGATGATGTGTGAGTATTTCACCACAAACCTATAGGTCCGTATTTAGTAGCTAGATGGCTCTCCCTCTCTCTCTCTCTCTCTCTTGATCTTCAACACAATGATCGTTGCATCTTCACTTTGATCTATCCCATGTAACTCTTTTGTGCAATGCGTTTGTCGGGTTCCTATAAAATGTGGGTTTATGTTCATATTATTCATGACAAATATTTGAGTCTTCTGTGAATACTTACATGATTTTTATGTGCATGATTATGATAGCTTCTTAATTCTCTCTCATCTATTGAAATAATTTTCCCAACGAGATTGCTATTTCTTCGGTGAGAGAGGTGCATTGTAGTAAGTTCAACTTGGCAAATTTATATATTCTAGTAATAGAAGGGGAGAAAATGTGTTTTTCTGTTGCTCCTACTAAGGATAAAATGATGGGGTTTATTCATATTTCTTGAGTTTACTTTGTCAACATCATGTCATTTTTCTCCATGCATTACTCTGTTTTACTTAATAATCTAGATGCATGCTGGATGGCGGTCGATGAGTGGAGTAATAGTAATAGGTGGAGGCAGGAGTCGGTCTATTTTTTTATGGACATGATTCCTATATACACATGATCATTTCCGTGAATATCGCATAACTATCCGCTTTTCTGTCAACTTTCTAACAATAATTGGTTTACCCATCGTTTGCTATTTTTCATGAGAGATGCCATTAGAGAAAACTATGGACCCCGGGTCTATTCACAACATATTTAAAAAACCATCAATACCTTGCTACCATTTCCTTGCTTTTATTTAATTGTGCAATTTCCAATTATATACAATAATCTACACACCTCACTCGCTTGCAAATAACAAGTACAAGAGGATTGAAAACCCTCTTGCCCGCGTTGGGTGAAAGTTGTTGGTTCTTTTTTGTGCAGTTGCTGAAGACGGTTGTGGTTGATATTCCTATTTGTTTGATAAACGTGGTTTCATCACTGAGGGAAATACTTACCCACATTGTGCTGCGATAACCCGTTCCTCTTCACGGAAAACCCAACGCAGATCACAAGTATCATCGCTCCATGAGCGAGAAGAATGCACAAATCAAATGTTTATTTTAATATATAGATGTGGCACGTGTGAATTTACTTGGAACGGCAGGGTAAAACCGCATACTGCGAGTCGGATCTCCACCGCCGGCCACACCACAACACTTACCTCCGTGTTCTCATGTTGCTGCGCCCCACGGCTCCAACCCGCCTCGACCTGTGCAAACCGCCTCACCAACCTCGCCTTGCTCGGCCGTCGCAGTTGTCCCGAGCTGGCTCTCCGCGGCCGGTCATACTGCGCCTACTCGCCGTCCACACTCGCGTGTGCCATGGCTTCGCGTTCGAGACGCCGTCGCTTCCACCTTATACGCACCGCGTCGGGTCCATGCTATCGACGGCTCCGTCCTGCTACACTCGATCCGCCACCACGGCTCAAGCCGCCGCGAGCCAGGCTCTCACTGTTGCCGTCGTCGCCGATTCCGCTTCGCCACGAGGGCCGCCCCGGCTGCTTCTCTTCCAGCTGTTGTAAATGGTGGATGGATGATGGATGGATCGTGCACTGTGCGTGCGTGATGGTCAAGTGCTACCCGTAGTTCATCTACAATGGGGCAGCTAAATAGGCTAAGTCAAATATATCAAGTGATATTCATCCAATATATTTTATTAGTATGTATAATTCTTTCGAAAGGACAATTACTTTGTCTACATTATCTCTCTATGCAGGACATGTACTCGCTACAAATGTGGTATACTATTACTGGCGTTGCTCAATGGACTCATGCGTTGGTTTACAATATCGCGAGCAACTCGTCGTACCATGTCGGTTTACATTTGACGGACAACTCGTCGCCCATGCCTATTTACAAATGATGCGGACAACTGTCACATCTGCGCAATCAATATGCACACAAGCCGTCGTCCCCACGGTCCAATCTACATCAACACATCAGATGGAGCGGGTACCAGCATTTTTCTCCACCGGTTTACGTCGCAGTCAAGTATGGAGACTCTCAAGCCGCCTCCTTGAGTCGACTTAAGACTCGGGGGCTATACAGACATGGCTCGCCAGATCCAACCAGGCTGAATAATTCAAGAACATCGGGTCATTACAGGCAAGATAACCCGGCTCCGAGGGCTATTGCTTCATTGGCGGGCATTTTAAAGTCGCCCAAGAGGACGAGTCGACACAATGCGCAGTTCAAACATGGGTGCCCGGCTTAATGGCAAGAATTCATGGTTAAACCTGCCTATCTGCGTGATGCTACTCCGAATCCCGTGTACTCTGTTTCATGATAAGTCAATCCAGTTGGACCCTGAACTTATCCGGGTTTAAACATCGATTGGTCGCGAGTGCCGGCTTACAGAAAGCAAGGATACTACATTTGCCGTTAAGCCACCTTCTTGGTCAAACCTGCCTGTCTCCATGATGCTACTCCGAATCCCGTGTACTCTCGATATGTCAATCCAGTTGGACCCTGAACTATCGAGGTTAAAACATCGATTGGTCACGAGTGCCGACTGATACGTCCATTTTGCATCATGCTTTCGTGTTGATATTTATTGCTTTATGGGCTGTTATATTACTTTGTGGTACCACATTTATGCCTTTTCTCTCATATTTTGCAAGGTTTATTTGAAGAGGGGGAATTCAGGCAGCTGGAATTCTGGACTGGAAAAGGAGCAATTCTTAGTCCACTATTCTGCACATCTCCAAATGCCCTGAAAAGTTACGTGGATTTTTTGGGATTATATAAAAAATACTGGGCGAAAGAAGTACCGAAGGGGGGCTGCCAGGGCGCCACAAGCCCTGCCACCGCCACCCCCCTTGTGGCGGAGTGGGGGCTTGTGGGCTCCCTGGCGGCCCACTAGCCTCCCCCCTTTTGCTATATGAAGGGTTTTGGTCGAGAAAAAAATCATTCGGGAGCTTTTTCGTGGTTTCGCCCCCACGAGGCGAAACTTGAGCAGATCCAATCTAGAGCTCTCGCAGGACGATCCTGTCGGGGGAACTTCCCTCCCGGAGGGGGAACTCGTCGCCACCGTCATCACCAACACTCCTCTCGTCGGAGGGGAGGCATCTTCATCAACATCTTGATCAGCACCATCTCCTCTCCAATCCCAAGTTCATCTCTTGTAACCAATCTTCGTCTCGCAACTCCGATTGGTACTTGTAAGGTTGCTAGTAGTGTTGATTACTCTTTGTAGTTGATGCTAGTTGGATTACTTGGTGGAAGAGTTTATGTTCAGATCCTTGATGCTATTCATTACACCTCTGATCATGATGATGATTATGCTTTGTGAGTAGTTACTTTTGTTCCTGAGGACATGGGATAAGTCATGCTGATAATAGCCGTTTGAATTTGATATTCGTTCGGTATTTTGATATGTTGTATGTTGTTTTTCCTCTAGTGGTGTTATGTGAACGTCAACTACATAACACTTCACCATATTTGGGCCTAGAGGAAGGCATTGGGAAGTAGTAAGTAGATGATGGGTTGCTGGAGTGACAGAAGCTTAAACCCCAGTCTATGCGTTGCTTCGTGAGGGGCTGATTTGGATCCACTAGTTTAATGCTATGGTTAGACTTTGTCTTAGTTCTTCTTTTGTAGTTGAGGATGCTTGCGAGAGAGGTTAATCATAAGTGGGATGCTTGTCCAAGTAAGGGCAGTACCCAAGCGCCGGTCCACCCACATATTAAACAATCAAAGTAACGAATGTGAATCATATGAACATGATGAAACTAGCATGACAAAAATTCCCATGTGTCCTTGGGAGCGTTTTTCCTCCTATAAGACTTTGTTCAGGCTTGTCCCTTGCTACAAAAGGGATTGGGCCACTTGCTGCACCTCCTATAGAAAGAAACATAGCCAAAACCAATCTAGTTGAAGAGAAAGTCGTTGCTTTTAGTGGTCCTGTTGTTCCTTGTGCTTACACTGAGAAACCACCATACCCTGCTAGGATAAAGGATTATTCTAAAGATCCAACTGTGATATGTAGAGGTTACAATAGACCACTTGCACCCCCTAAGGAGATTAGAGTTGAACCTAGTGTTGCTATTATCAAAGATCTCTTAGCCGAAGACATAGATGGGCATGTTATCAAATTCTGTGAGGACTCTACTAGAATTGCTAAACCTCACGCGAAAGACAAACACGGACTTGTAGTTGGCCTGTCCGTTGTTTCTGTCAAGATAGGAGATCACTGTTACCATGGTTTATGTGATATGGGAGCTAGTGTTAGTGCAATACCCCGTTCTCTATATGATGAAATCAAAGATGAGATTGCACCTGCTGAGTTAGAACCCATTGATGTCACTATTACGCTAGCTAATAGAGACACTATCTGCCCTTTGGGAATTGTGAGAGGCGTAGAAGTCATGTGTGGTAAGACGAAGTATCCTACTAATTTCCTCGTCCTTGGTACTGCACAAGATAGCTTTTGTCCCATCATATTTGGTAGACTGTGGGGACCCCGACTAGCAAGTCGAGTTTGCCGTGCCCAGTGACCCCAAGGATCAATGTTCACTGAACACAGATACTGAATAATAGAGTCTTACATCCAAGTACCGAAATTATTACATCAAACGACCAGAAGGTTGGGTTCAAGAGCGAGGCCTAAAGCCAAATTAAACAGATACATCGAGTAGCGGAAACTCGTAAGGGCTAAGTGGTGCCCATGCCATCAAGCCTACACCGACAGGCATTCTGACTTGGAAGCGTCCTAGATCGCAGGTTCGTCTCCGACGGCGTACTCATTGCCAAACTCCGGTCCTTCCATGTCTGGTCAATAATATAACCACTGGCAAGCCAATGAGTACTTTGAATGTACTCGCAAACAGCCCATGATATGAACATTTATAGTGAAAGATAACAGTAACATGCATCTTTAGTGGAATGCAATTTGGTGGAATGATCAGTTATATGCAACAAGTTAAAGAATTACATTTTAAGAACAGGTTACAGATATCAACATATCTGACAAGGGTTGAACACATCGGGTTCACCCTATATGCCAAGTAATCGGACTTGTCATAATCTCAAGGTATTAATGAGGGCTAAACCATCCGGGTTTACCCTATATGCCAAGTCACCGAACTTGGTCATATTTTATCATGATTATAACAACACCTTTTTAACACCACACACACACTCTCTTGGTTTATGCGGAAACGCTGGACGTAGTTTAAGCAGCACCACCCAACTGTCCTTGACCATGGACACGGCTATTCGAATAGTTTACACTCTGCAGAGGTAGTACGCTGGACCCACGAGAAACGGGAAACTTCCGTGTCATCCACGACTCGCGGTATATCACATATACCCGAGGTAATTACCCGACCATCATCTTTCCCCTGACGATACTAGACAAAGAGGTCCACTCGATTGGTACCCAACCCACATGTTGTACGTCTTACGAACACCGACTCTGGACCGTATCAACCATGCAGGGACCAACGGTGTGCCTGGAACTCATAATAATGGCATAGTCGTCCTACCTGGCACGACCTCATCACGAGAGTGACACCGATCACTCCCGCCACTAGTAATGTGGCTCTTTGCTAGTACCGACCAGAGTAATCAACAAAGCCCCGTCCCATAAAGGGGTATCGTAGTCGTACTGGTAATGTTGGGACGGTCGACACATCATAAATCTAATCCCATTTCCGAAACCATACTCACACAAAACACCGGTGCATCACTTCACCAAAAGTGATCACCAACTCATCATCACCCTCGGGCATTAGTGGCACCCGACTGGGTTTTCATAAACTCTTTATTTTACTCACCATTATGCTCATGATAATATGCTCTATCATTACTTGTCAACATGGTAATAACATGACCCTCAAGGGTAGGGTCAAGCTCAATGTAATGATCGTATAACTTTACTATTCAACATGACAGTAGCATGATCCTCATAGACAGTAGGGTCAGCTCATCATGTTTGTGCTCCGAGGAGCCATGTGAATATTATTACTATCATGCAAGTGCTTCGATGGAGCCTTCGGTACCATCACATCAATGATGAACCGGCACTGTAATCTCATGCAACGAAAATACTTGCTATACTAGCGTGCATCATTTCATATGCTTAAGTCATGGTCAAAGGTCTGCTTGCCTTGGTCAGCTAGGTATCCGGGGTCTTCGAGGTCTTCCGCTCCGGATCCTCCGTCACTCGGTAACTCTACCGTCGAGAAAGGAATAAATAAATAATAGCTCTCACTAAAACAGATCACAAAGTGCTTTTATAAATGTTGCAAAGTTTGAATAAATTCATTTTATTATTTTGGAAAATATTTCCTATAGTTTTTATTAGCTAAGCATATTTATTTAAAAGCAAACAGAAGCAAACAAGTGCTTTTTAATATCATTTTATTATATCAAAATAGTTTCTGTTTTTGATAAATGTCAAACACTACAGATTAAAATACTACTCATTTTTAGAAAATTACTGGTGGAAGAATCATATTTTTCTACTCGCTAAATCTTTTTATAAAAATCATTTAAGTTACTGGATTAAAACAAAAGGAAAAAGTCCAGGGGGTTGGATCCAGTCGGCCCAGCCAGCAGGCCTGGCCACCAGGCGCGCACGGGCCAGGTTCAAACCTGACCAGCGGGCCCCTGGGGTCAGTGTCAGCGGCTGCACGCGCAGGCTGCCCAAGGACACCGACAGGTGGGATCCACCTGTCGGGTCCTTCTCCTACCTCCAGCCACAGAGGTGGAGATGGACGGCGGCGAGGCTGCCGTTGTCCTCAGGCCAATCTAGGAACGGGAACGGGTCCCTCGTGCCTCCGCCTACCTGCTCGTGGTCGGGACGTCACCGGAGGTGGTCTGGGTCGCCGGCGACGAGGTGACCGTGGCGGAAGGGTTTCGGGTTGGTGTTGAACTGGTGGCTAGGGGCATGGATTTGCTCGGGAAGGTTAGGGGAAATGTTCCTGGTGTCAAGGGGAGTGTAATGGGAGGTCGGGCAGCGCAGGAGCCGACGTGTAGCCGGAGATGGACCGGTGCTCCGAGGTGGAGGGGCCTCGGTCGATCTCGATCACCGGGGCTCTGCGAGCTCGACTGGGTGGCTAGGGGGTGTCTACTAGTCGTGTTGAAATTGCTTGGAGGGTGCTGGTGTGCTGGAGGGACCTATTTATAGGCCATCAATGGTGACCCGACTCGGGCGCGCCGGTGACTCACCGTGGCGCGCATGCGAGCACAGTGAGGTGCTGGCCGCGAAACCATGGGTTCGGGACGTGGTTTAGGACCTCCTGGTGCATCGGCCGCACTGGGAAAGCGAGTGGGGTCGAGCCGCAGTGACCGTGCATGCTTGGCCGCGTCGGGCGTGCACGGGCATGCATCGCCTGAGCTCTTGCGCGAGGGGGAGAGGGTCCCTGGGGTAGCTTTGCACCGAATGGTTGTCGGGGGAGCGTTTGGACATAACTGGGGAGGTCGGGACCGGCCGGAGCGTCGTCCCCTTACTGGAGGCTCTCTGCAGCGCGCTCAGAGCGCAGTTTTGGCATGCCACGGCATGCTGGCTCGCTCTGGGGCACTTGGTACGTGTCCTCCATGTCCTGAGTATTGTTGTGAGTGTGCCTAGCCATTGTGGTTTAGTGGAAGCCCGAGCTGGTCAAGGGAGCAAGGAACACTAGTGTTGCCAGTACTGCCCTCCGGCTCAAATTGGAGTTCTTGTCACTTGTGCTTGGAGTTCGGGAGGGGCTGATGGACTGGGTGCTCAGGGTGTTCTGGGGCCCTAACTCACCAAGTTTGGGGTCTTGACATTGGGTAAAACAGTGGTTAGGAGGGTTTTTACCTTCCTGCCAGTAGGTGTTTGACAGTGACTTGGGGTGCTTCCACTCCACCACTGAAAATGAAACTTAACAGGTTTGGTCTTGGGGTAAAAACATGGGGTTTCACCAAATTTGAGCTCCATTGAACCAGTTTGGCTCTGTAAACTTGAAAATGCCTCAAAATGACCAGTACTGTCCTTTACAAAGCAAGTGTGGCCAAACAGAGTCTCACAAATCCCATCTTTGGTGTGGAGTCCTCATTAGGGGTGTCAAACACCTCTGCAAAGTTTCAGCTCCATTGGAGAAACTTTGCAATGTAGAGTTGTTCCAACTCTACTCTGGACAAAGAGGGTTTTGGGCTCATTAGGTGCACTTCCCCACCTTGGATCAAGGTGAGCACCTAATATGGCTTGGGAGGGCTCCTGTAATTTTATGGGAATTTACTGAGGTAATTTCCTTTGGAAACATCTCAACAAGCTAAAACAGACAGAAATGGTTTTCAGGGTTTTACTCAAATAATATTAATATGAAATAGGGTTGAAAATCTTATATATGGAAAATATATGTCCTTCTGAGCTTCCATGAATTTACTGAGAATTTTCTAAGGCAGGAAAGCAATTTTCCTTGTGGGAATATCATTACTGGCCTTAGAAACAGACATAGTTATAAAATAGTAAAATAATATTTTAAATCACCAAATAATGTTTTTAATGAATGAAAATAATACTTGGATCAGATCACCAACTTTGGTTGGAAGTGCCACTTGGCTTCATGAGCTAGTAGTGTATCCCAACATGGTGAAGGTGATCTTGATATAAAGGAAAAAGGGTTTCTGAAGAAAGCAAAATAATAAGTTTTCATGGGTTTGAGTCATCAAACAAGCAAGCATTCACTCATACAAGGGTTCACATTGCACTCACAACATTATTTTAAAAAGTTTTAACAAGCTCTGATTTTTGCAACATAAAATACTTGTGGATAAAAAACAGGGTGTGACAGACCTATCCCTCTTACAAGAATCTCGTCCCCGAGATTCCTAAGCTAGGCGTTAAATAGCTCGGGAAATACTGATCGGAGATAGTCTTCACGTTCCCATGTGGCTTCTGCTTCGGTATGGTTGCTCCACTGAACCTTGAAAAACTTGATGGTGCGGCTTCTGGTGCAACGCTCAGCTTCATCCAAAATGCGGATCGGTCTCTCGTGGTAGGTAAGATTCAGTTGAAGGTCAATAGCCTGATGATCAATGTCCTTGTAAAGATCAGGACGGTTCGGCACTTGCGAGCACTTCCAGAGCTATGACACGTGAAACACGTTGTGCACACCCGAAAGCTCAGGAGGTAGCTCCAACTGATAAGCTACTTCCCCGCGCCTTGTCGTGATCTTGAAGGGTCCAATGAACCTTGGAGCTAGCTTCCCCTTGACGTGGAAACGCTTGGTCCCCTTGAGAGGCGTGACTTGCAAGTACACTTGGTCTCTGGGAACAAACTCCACGTTTCTGCGGTGAGTGTCCGCATGGCTCTTCTGCCTTGACTTAGCTGCCTCCAAGTTTTCTCGGACAAGCTGAACCTTGTCCCCTGCTTCCTGCAGTGCTTCTGGTGCAAAGACTAGTCCTTCACCGGTTTCGGACCAATTGAGCGGGGTGCGGCACTTCCGCCCGTATAACGCTTCGAATGGGGCCATCTGAAGACTGGACTGGTAGCAGTTGTTGTAAGAAAACTCAGTAAACGGCAGGCAGTCTTCCCACTTGGCACCATGAGCCAAAACACATGCACGGAGCATGTCCTCAAGTATCTGGTTTACCCTCTCGGTCTGTCCACCCGTCTGCGGGTGGAAAGCCGTACTGAAGGAGAGTTTGGTTCCGAGGGCTTCTTGAAACTTCTTCCAGAATCTTGAGGTGAATTGCATGCCGCGGTCGGACACGATCTCTTTGGGAACTCCATGGAGACTCACCACTCGTTCAATGTACAGACTGGCCAGCTGGCTGCCATCGTAGGTGGTGTTAACGGGGATGAAATGGGCCACCTTGGTCAAATGATCGACTATGACCCAAATGGAGTTATGACCCTTATTCGACCGGGGCAACCCGGTGATGAAGTCCATGCCGACTTTATCCCATTTCCATTCCAGCACATGAAGAGGTTGCAGCAATCCAGCAGGTCGCTGGTGTTCAGCCTTGACTCGCTGGCATACATCGCATTTAGCGACATAGGAGCCAATTTCTCTCTTCATGCCATGCCACCAGAATCGTTCTCGGATGTCTTGGTACATCTTGGTACCACCTGGATGGATAGAGTACGGTGTGTCATGAGCCTCTTGCACGATCAAGTCCTTAAGTTCGGCCTTGTTAGGCACGCACAAGCGCTTCCCGTACCATAGTACTCCTTGCTCATCAATCGAGAATCATGGGGCTTTGCCTTCTCGCACCTTCCTCTTGAGGCCTTCGATACTCTTGTGCCCCTTCTGGGCTTCCTTGATGTCATCTGCCAGAGTAGGCTTGACCTCGAGGTTGGCCAGGTACCCTGGTTCGACTATCTCAAGCCCGAAGTCTTCCATCTCTTCATACAAGACGGGTAACGTTTCCTTGAGTGTGACGTTCAAGGAGCCTGCCTTCCGGCTTAAGGCATCGGCTACCACATTCGCCTTGCCAGGATGATACTGAATGCTGAGGTCGTAATCCTTGATTAACTCAAGCCATCTCCGTTGCCTCATATTCAGCTCCCTCTGAGTGAAGATATATTTCAGACTTTTGTGGTCTGTATATATCTCACATCGCTTCCCCAGAAGGTAATGTCGCTACGTCTTCAGAGCATGCACTACAGCTGCTAGCTCGAGATCATGGGTGGCATAGTTCTCCTCATGCGGTCGCAGTTGCCGTGACAAGTACGCCACGACCCTGCCATCTTGCATCAAGACTCCACCGAGCCCGGTTCCAGAGGCATCACAATATATCACGAATTCCTTGTTGATGTCTGGGGTAGCCAATACCGGGGCGGTAGTTAGCCTCTTCTTCAACTCCTGGAAGCTTGCTTCACACGCTGGTGTCCACTCGAACTTCCGGCCTTTCCTCAAGAGCTGAGTCATAGGTCGAGCGATGCTGGAGAATCCTTCTACGAACTTGCGATAGTATCCTGCGAGCCCGAGGAAACTCCTGACATCCTTCACGTCCTTTGGTGATTCCCAGTTGGTCACTATAGTAATCTTGGACTGATCTACGGCCAAACCGCGTGCCGTCAGGGTATGACCCAGAAATCCAACTTCGTTCAGCCAGAACTGACACTTGTTGAATTTGGCATAAAGTTGGTGCTCTCGAAGCTTTCCCAGAACTAGCCTCGGGTGTTGCTCATGCTCCTCTTCGGACTTGGAGAAGATTAATATGTCATCGATGAACACTACGACAAACTTGTCCAAATATTCCATGAAGACCTTGTTCATGAGGTACATGAAGTAGGCTGGGGCATTAGTCAAACCGAAGGGCATGACCGTGCATTCATATAGACTGTACCGGGTCACGAATGCAGTCTTGGGTATATCTTCAGGTCGGATCTTCAACTGGTAGTATCCCGATCGAGGATCGATTTTGGAAAATACCCTGGCCCCGTTTAACTGGTCAAAAAGGACTTCGATCTTGGGGAGCGGGTACTTGTTCTTAATTGTGACTTTATTAAGAGAACGGTAATCGACGCAGAGTCGAATGGTACCATCCTTCTTTGAAACAAATAGAACAGGTGATCCCCAAGGTGATGCACTCGAACGAATGAACCCTTTCCTGAGTTGCTCATCCAGCTGCTTCTTCAGCTCTGCCAGCTCTTCGGAACCCATCCTGTAAGGCTTTTTGTATATAGGCCTTGATTCGGGCATGAGCTCGATGATGAACTCGATGTCTCTGTCAGGAGGCATTCTGGGTAGCTCGTTAGGAAAGACGTCCGGGTATTCACAGACTATAGGCACTTGATCAAGCTCTACCTCGGATAGACTGTTGACTCGAGGCACTTGAGCCGATACTGGCTCAGAGACAAACTTGACCTTGACCCCTTGGTTGCTTGTCATAGTAATGGCCCTGTTGGCACAGTCCAAAAGACTCTGGTGCTTGGCCAACCAATCCATGCCGAGGATTACTTCTACACCTTGCGATTTAAGCACAATGAGGTCTGCCAAGAAGCTCGTCCCATTGATAACTATCTCGACCCTTCTACAACCTAGGTTGGTTCGCAATACTTCTCTCGGGGTTTGAATTGCCATCTACCCACGGAGTAGAGTGGGTTTTAAACCACACTTCTCTGCAAACCCTTGAGTAACAAAAGAATGCGAGGCACCACAATCAAACAACAGTGTTGTTGGAGTTGAGTTGACGAGGAACGTACCCAGAATGCAGTCCGGGTCTTCCTGCGCCTCTTCTGCAGTGATGTGATTGATCCGGCCCCTGCCATTGAACTGCTGGTTGCGGGGGGCCTGGTTCCTTCCTGGTGCACCTTGACCGGGGTTGGGTGCATTGGGACGCGGTGCGTCGGGCTTCTTGTTGGGGCACTGCCTAGAATAGTACCCGGTCTGACCACACCCAAAGCAGGTGACATGCCCCGGAGGGTTGGTCTTGACTCCACCGTTGTTCGGCGGGTTGACTGCTGGCTTAGCTTGCTGCTGAAGCTGATAATTCTGGCGGAACACCGGATACTTGTACTGCTGCTGCTGAAAGTTGGGTCTTGCAGGTGCTGACTGCCATGGTCTTGGTCTTGCGTTACTGGGTCCTCCACTACCTATCAGTTTGTGCTTGTGGGTGTCGTCCATTGCACGATGCTTGTCCTCCAGCATAAGCGCCTTGTTAACCAGCTCGCTCAAAGTCTGGCAGTCGCAAACCACCAGCTGGTATTGCAGGGACTGTTGTAACCCTTCCATGAAGTGTTCCACCTTAGCGGCCTTAGTGTTAACATCTTCGGGCGCATACCTCGACAAGAGGTTAAACTTCTGCGGGTACTCCTTAACAGTTCCACTGCCCTGCCTCAAGGCTCGGAATTCCCGCTTCTTAATGGTCATCAGTCCAGGTGGAATATGAGCCGCGCGAAATCCTTCCTTGAACATTACCCAAGTGATGACTTGCCCTACCCGCATGATCTGGAATCCATCCCACCATTCCCTGGCGGTGCCTCCGAGATAGTGAGAAGCATAAAGGACCTTCTCATGATCGTCGGTGCACTTGACCAGCGCAAGGAGGTCTTCAATGGTGTGAATCCAGTCATCGGCGTCCAGTGGTTCAGTCGACTCCGTGAATATGGGGGGCGTAGTCCGCATGAACTCAGAAAGAGTAGAGCGACCACCGCCATTCCCATTCCGCGGCGGGTTGTCCACCAGGACTTGAGTCAGCTGCTGAATAGCGGCATTGCTGGCTTGATGCTCCTCCCGAAGAGCTTGAAGGAACTGAGCCATTGTCAAGTTTTCAGGAGGAGGTGGTGGCGGAAGGTCTCTAGGCTGCTCGTGGTGACCTCCAGCGTGAGCTTCTCCTTCGGTTCCCTGCGGTGTCCCTTAGGAGTCGGCGTCGGGGTTGCCGAAGGTGCTGTTGCGGGTTGCGTTCACCATCCTGTCATAGAAACAGACAGGTCAAAATGCCACCTTGCTCGGGAATACAAGGATTTGCTCCAAGTAAGAGGGGGTCCGATACGTGCATGTGCCAAGTTTTCAAAACCAAGTTTTTGAGAAACTAGAAATTGCATTCATAAAAACTAGGTGATGTAGTCACTTACAGGCTGCCTAAGGCAATATGTGACTTACATCATGCACACATACGCAAATTAGAAACGGATACATGGATACCCTATGCTCGGGGTACTCCTAATTGCCTATGCTAAATCCTACGCGGCGACTTCTCGGTCTCAAAGGCGGACTCAACAGGATCCTCATCTTCATCAACATCTTCCTCCTTTATAGGAGTGGAAGAAAGAATCCGCATATCACGGCATCTCTTAGGTGAGGCGGCGAAGATCTCAGTTTATTCTTCCGCTGTCAGGCGGCGACTCCGAAGAGGAATTGCGTGGATGGGTAACACACCACCCCTAGTGGCAACAGTTGTCCTCCCTTCAGGTGTGCATGCCTTCTTTACTTTGCGGTTCTGCATCTTCTCAGTGTGGAGCAGGCCCTTTACTAGGTGCAGCTCTTGGCGAAGCTTGACTGATTCCTTAACCAGGAAGTGCGTCAGGGTGTCCGACGAGAGACTGAAGTAGGTCTGAAACCTTAATGGCATCCCATCCTCCGTGGCTGGGGTGAGTGTCCAACTCCCATCCACTCCTTCCTTAATGAAAGGTATGTGACGAGTGACAGGCTCATTAGCCATCTCAGGGAGGATCCTGCGGAGTTGCACGAGCGCCTCTCGTGCAGCCTTCTCCACTGCCAACATCAGCTCTCCCATCTGTGGTCCTTCGAAGAACCAACTAGATGGGGAGTCATTAGCCTTCACTATCACGTCCACGTGATATTCCTTAGTGTCGGTGTTGACCCAGTGCTCGTGGTAGAGGAAGATGGGCGTGCGACGTACGTGGAACTTCTCGAGACAATCCACCAGAAGTAGTGGAAAGCCGGTCTCCAGAAGCGTCTCAGGTACGGCAGCCATTTACAAGGCATAGGAGAGAAGTCAGAAGGTTGTATGTGCAAAAGTCTTGTGCAAGGCTGGCGTTCTAACGTTCTTGGCTGACGTCCATGCTATCTAAGGCTTCCTGTAGTCGAGATGGCTCTGATACCAGTTCTGTGGGGACCCCGACTAGCAAGTCGAGTTCGCCGTGCCCAGTGACCCCAAGGATCAATGTTCACTGAACACAGATACTGAATAATAGAGTCTTACATCCAAGTACCCAAATTATTACATCAAACGACGAGAAGGTCGGGTTCAAGAGCGAGGCCTAAGGCCAAATTAAACAGATACATTGAGTAGCGGAAACTCGTAAGGGCTAAGCGGTGCACATGCCATCAAGCCTACACCGACAGGCATTCTGACTTGGAAGCGTCCTAGATCGCAGGTTCGTCTCCGACGGCGTACTCATCGCCAAACTCCGTTCCTTCCATGTCTGGTCAATAATATAACCAATGGCAAGCCAATGAGTACTTTGAATGTACTCGCAAACAGCCCATGATATGAACATTTATAGTGAAAGATAACAGTAACATGCATCTTTAGTGGAATGCAATTTGGTGGAATGATCAGGTATATGCAACAAGTTAAAGAATTACTTTTTAAGAACAGGTTACAGATATCAACATATCTGACAAGGGTTGAACACACCGGGTTCACCCTATATGCCAAGTCATCGGACTTGTCATAATCTCAAGGTATTAATGAGGGCTAAACCATCCGGATTTACCCTATATGCCAAGTCACCGAACTTGGTCATATTTTATCATGATTATAACAACACCTTTTTAACACCACACACACACACTCTTGGTCTATGCGGAAACGCTGGACATAGTTTAAGCAGCACCACCCAACTGTCCTTGACCGTGGACACGGCTATTCGAATAGTTTACACTCTGCAGAGGTACTACGCTGGACCCACGAGAAACGCGAAACTTCCGTGTCATCCACGACTCGCGGTATATCACATATACCCGAGGTAAGTACCCGATCATCATCTTTCCCCTGACGATACTAGACAAAGAGGTCCACTCGATTGGTACCCAGCCCACATGTTGTACGTCTTACGAGCACCAACTCTGGACCGTATCAACCATGCAGGGACCAACGGTGTGCCTGGAACTCATAAAAATGGCATGGTCGTCCTACCTGGCACGACCCCATCACGAGAGTGACACCGATCGCTCCTGCCACTAGTAATGTGGTTCTTTGCTAGTACCGACCAGAGTAATCAACAAAGCCGTGTCCCATAAAGGGGTATCGTGGTCGTACTGGTAAGGTTGGGACGGTCGACACATCATAAATCTAATCCCATTCCCGAAACCATACTCGCACCAAAACACCGGTGCATCACTTCACCAAAAGTGATCACCAACTCATCATCACCCTCGGGCATTAGTGGCACCCGACGGGGTTTTCATAAACTCTTTATTTTACTCATCATCATGCTCATGATAATATGCTCTATCATTACTTGTCAACATGGTAATAACATGACCCTCACGTGTAGGGTCAAGCTCAATGCAATGATCGTATAACTTTACTATTCAACATGACAGTAGCATGATCCTCATAGACAGTAGGGTCAGCTCATCATGTTTGTGCTCTGAGGAGCCATGTGAATATTATTACTATCATGCAAGTGCTTCGATAAAGCCTTCGGTACCATCACATCAATGATGAACCGGCACTGTAATCTCATGCAATGAAAGTACTTGCTATACTAGCGTGCATCATTTCATATGCTTAAGTCATGGTCAAAGGGCTGCTTGCCTTGGTCAGCTAGGTATCCGGGGTCTTCGAGGTCTTCCGCTCCGGATCCTCCGTCACTCGGTAACTCTACCGTCGAGAAAGGAATAAATAAATAATAGCTCTCACTAAAACAGATCACAAAGTGCTTTTATAAATGTTGCAAAGTTTGAATAAATGCAGTTTATTATTTTGGAAAATGTTTCTTATAGTTTTTATTAGCTAAGCATATTTATTTAAAAGCAAACAGAAGCAAACAAGTGCTTTTTAATATCATTTTATTATATCAAAATAGTTTCTTTTTTGATAAATGTCAAACACTACAGAATAAAATACTACTCATTTTTAGAAAATTACTGGTGGAAGAATCATATTTTTCTACTGGCTAAATCTTTTTATAAAAATCATTTAAGCTACTGGATTAAAACAAAAGGAAAAAGGCTAGGGGGTTGGATCTAGTCGGCCCAGCGAGCAGGCCTGGCCACCAGGTGCGCGCGGGCCAGGTTCAAACCTGACCTACGAGCCCCTGGGGTCAGCATCAGCGGCTGCGCGCGCTGGCTGCCCCAGGACACCGACAGGTGGGCTCCACCTGTCGGGTCCTTCTCCTACCTCCAGCGAGAGAGGTGGAGACGGACGCCGGCGAGGCTGCCGTTGTCCTCAGGCCAATCTAGGAACGGGAACGGGTCCCTCGTGCCTCCGCCTACCTGCTCCTGGTCGGGACGTCACCGGAGGTGGTCTGGGTCACCGGCGATGAGGTGACCGTGGCGGAAGGGTTTCGGGTTGGTGTTGAACTGGTGGCTAGGGGCACGGATTCGCTCGGGAAGGTTAGGGGAAATGTTCCTGGTGTCAAGGGGAGTGTAATGGGAGGTCGGGCAGCGCAGGAGCCGACGTGTAGCCGGAGATCGACCGGAGCTCCGAGGCGGAGGGGCCTTGGTCGATCTCGAGCACCGGGGCTCTGCGAGCTCGACTGGGTGGCTAGGGGGTGTCTACTAGTCGTGTTGAAGCTGCTTGGAGGGTGCTGGGGTGCCGGGGGGACATATTTATAGGCCATCGACGGTGACCCGACTCGGGCGCGCCGGTGACTCACCGTGGCGCGCGTGCGAGCACAGTGAGGTGCTAGCCGTGAAACAACGGATTCGGGGGGTGGTTTTGGACCTCCTGGTGCATCGGCCGCAGAGGAAAAGCGAGTGGGGTCGAGCCGCAGCGACCATGCATGCTCGGCCGCGTCGGGCGCGCACGGGCACACGTCGCCCGAGCTCTTGCGCGAGGGGGAGAGGGTCCCTGGGGTAGCTTTGCACTGAATGGTTGTCGGGGGAGCGTTTGGACATAACTGGGGAGGTCGGGACCGGCCGGAGCGTCGTCCCCTTGCTGCAGCGCGCCTAGAGCGCAGATTTGGCATGCCACAGCATGCTGGCTCGCTCTAGGGCACTTGGGACGTGTCCTCCATGTCCTCAGTGTTGCTGGGAGTGTGCCTAGCCGTTGTGGTTTAGTGGAAGCCCGAGCTGGTCAAGGGAGCAAGGAACACTAGTGTTGCCAGTACTGCCCTGCGGCTCAAATTGGAGTTCTTGTCACTTGTGCTTGGATTTGGGGAGGGGCTGATGGACTGGGTGCTCAGGGTGTTCTGGGGCCCTAACTCACCAAGTTTGGGGTCTTGACATTGGGTAAAACAGTGGCTAGGAGGGTTTTTACCTTCCTGCCAATAGGTGTTTGACAGTGACTTGGGGTGCTTCCACTCCACCACTGAAAATGAAACTTAACAGGTTTGGTCTTGGGGTAAAAACATGGGATTTCACCAAATTTGAGCTCCATTGAACCAGTTTGGCTTTGTAAACTTGAAAATGCCTCAAAATGACCACTACTGTCCTTTACAAAGGAAGTGTGGCCAAACAGAGTCTCACAAATCCCATCTTTGGTGTGGAGTCCTCATTTGGGGTGTCAAACACCTCTGCAAAGTTTCAGCTCCATTGGAGAAACTTTGCAATGTAGAGTTGTTCCAACTCTACTCTGGACAGAGAGGGTTTTGGGCTCATTATGTGCACTTCCCCACCTTGGATCAAGGTGATATTTTAGGTGAGCACCTAATATGGCTTGGGAGGGCACCTGTAATTTTATGGGATTTTACTGAGATAATTTCCTTTGGAAACATCTCAAAAAGCTAAAACAGACAGAAATGGTTTTCAGGGTTTTACTCAAATAATACTAATATAAAATAGGGTTGAAAATCTTATATATGGAAAATATATGTCCTTCTGAGCTTCCATGAATTTACTCAGAATTTTCTAAGGCAGGAAAGCAATTTTCCTTGTGGGAATATCATTACTGGCCTTAGAAATAGACATAGTTATAAAATAGGAAAATAATATTTTAAATCACCAATTAATGTTTTCAATGAATGAAAATAATATATGGATCAGATCACCAACTTTGGTTGGAAGTGCCACTTGGCTTCATGAGCTAGTAGTGTATCCCAACATGGTGAAGGTGATCTTGATATAAAGGAAAAAGGGTTTTTGAAGAAAGCAAAATAATAAGTTTTCATGGGTTTGAGTCATCAAACAAGCAAGCATTCACTCATACAAGGGTTCACATTGCACTCACAAAATTATTTGAAAAAGTTTTAACAAGCTCTGATTTTTGCAACATAAAATACTTGTGGATGAAAAACAGGGTGTGACATAGACCCTTTCTCAACACTGTCAATGCTCACATTGATTGCATTAAGCAGACCGTCATTGTTAGTTTCGAGGGTGTGTCTCATGAATTTAACTTCTCCAAGTATGGAAGGCAACCCCATGAAAGAGAGTAGTCTGGTAGGGATGAAATCATTGCTCTTGCCTCTATTGTCGTACCGCCTATGGATCCTTTAGAGCAATATCTGCTTGAGCATGAAAATGATATGCATATGGAGGAGAGAGATGAGATAGATAAAATTGTCTTAGAACAATATCCTATTCTCAAGAATAATCTGTCTGTTGAACTGCTTGGGGATCCTCCCCCACCCAAGGGTGATACTGTGTTCAAGCTTAAATAGTTGCCTGATACTCTTAAGTATGCCTATCTTGATGAGAAGGAGATATATCCTGTCATTATTAGTGCTCTCCTCTCAGAGCACGAAGAGAAGAAGTTACTAAAAACTCTGAGGAAGCACCGTGCTGCTATTGGATATACTCTTAATGATCTTAAGGGTATTAGTCCCACTCTATGTCAGCACAAGATTAAAACCGATCCTGACTTTAAACCAGTTGTTGATCATCAAAGGAGATTAAATCCTAAGATGAAAGAGGTCGTGAGAAAAGAAATATTAAAGCTTCTGGAAGCAGGAATCATTTATCCTGTTGCTCATAGTGATTAGGTAAGTCCAGTACATTGCGTACCTAATAAGGGAGGTTTCACCATCGTTCCTAATGATAAGGATGAACTAATCCCACAAAGGATTATTACCGGCTATAGGATGGTGATAGACTTCCGGAAACTGAACAAGGCAACCAGGAAAGATCATTATCCTTTGTCGTTTATCGACCAAATGCTAGTATACAAACACACACACTTTTGCTTTCTAGACGGTTATTCAGGTTTCTCGCAAATACCTATTGCACAATCTGATCAAGAGAAAACCACTTTCACTTGCCCCTTCGGTACCTTTGCCTATAGACGTATGCCTTTTGGCTTATGCAATGCACCTGCCACGTTTCAAAGATGTATGATGGCTATATTCTCTGACTTTTGTAAAAAGATTGTCGAGGTTTTCATGGATAACTTCTCTGTTTACGGGTCTTCCTTTGATGATTGCCTCAGCAACCTTGATCGAGTCTTCCAGAGATGCGAAGAAACCAACCTCGTCTTGAATTGGGAGAGGTGCCACTTTATGGTTAATGAAGGTATCGTCTTAGGACAAAAAATCTCTAAAAAAGGCATTGAAGTTGATAAGGCTAAGGTTGATGCAATTGAGAAAATGCCTTGCCCCACAGATATCAGAGGTATACGAAGTTTCCTGGGTGATGCTGGTTTCTATAGAAGGTTCATTAAAGACTTCTCTATAATTTCTAGGCCTCTTACCAACCTCTTGCAGAAGGATGTTCCTTTTGTTTTTGATGAGGATTGTGAGGAAGCCTTTGAAATACTTAAGAAGGCTTTGATAACCGCACCTATTGTTCAACCACCTGACTGGAACTTGCCCTTTGAAATCATGTGCGACGCTAGTGATTATGCTGTTGGTGCTGTTCTAGGACAAAGAGTTGACAATAAGTTGAATGTTATTCACTACGCTAGTAAAACTCTAGACAGTTCCCAAAGAAACTATGCCACTACGGAAAAGGAATATTTAGCAGTCGTGTTTGCATGTGAAAAGTTCAGATCTTACATAGTTGACTCCAAAGTCACTATTCACTCTGATCATGCTGCTATTAAGTACCTTATGGAGAAGAACGACGCTAAGCCTAGACTGATCAGATGGGTTCTCCTGCTAAAGGAATTTGATTTGCATGTTGTTGACCGAAAGGGTGCTCATAACCCTGTAGCAGATAACTTGTCTAGGCTAGAGAATGTCATTGATGACCCACTACCTACTGATGACAGCTTTCCTGATGAGCAATTAAATGTCATCCGCACTTCACATAGTGCACCATGGTATGCCGATTATGCAAACTATATTGTAGCCAAATACATACCACCCAGTTTCACCTATCAGCAAAAGAAGAAGTTCTTATTTGATTTGAGACACTACTTCTGGGATGATCCTCACCTTTATAAGCAAGGAGTAGATGGTGTTATTAGACGTTGTGTACGTGAACATGAACAGGGACAGATCCTGCAGAAGTGTCATTCCGAAGCCTACGGAGGACACCACGCTGGAGATAGAACTTCCCATAAGGTATTGCAATCAGGTTTCTATTGGCCCACTCTCTTCAAGGATGCCCGTAAGTTTGTCTTGTCTTGTGACGAATGCCAAAGAATAGGGAACATCAGTAAGCATCAGGAAACGCCTATGAACTATTCACTTGTCATTGAACCATTTGATGTGTGGGGCTTTGATTATATGGGACCCTTCCCGAGTTCCAATGGGTATACTCACATCTTAGTTGTTGTGGATTACGTTACTAAGTGGGTAGAAGCTATCCCCACTAAAAATGTTGATCACCACACCTCTATTAAGATGATTAAAGAAGTCATATTCCCAAGATTTGGAGTCCCTAGATATTTGATGACTGATGGCGGTTCACACTTCATTCATGGTGTTTTCCGCAAGATGCTCGCTAAGTATAATGTCAACCATAGAGTTGCATCTCCTTATCATCCTCGGTCTAGTGGTCAAGTCGAGTTGAGTAATAGGGAGATCAAATTGGTCCTACAAAAGACCGTCAATATATCTCGAAAGAATTGGTCTAGCAAACTTGACGATGCACTATGGGCTTATAGGACTGCTTATAAGAATCCCATGGGCATGTCACCGTATAAAATGGTTTACGGTAAAGCCTGTCATTTACCTCTTGAGCTGGAACACAAAGCTTATTGGGCAATCAAAGAGCTCAACTTTGATTTCAAACTTGCCGGTGAGAAGTGGTTGTTTGATATCAGCTCGTTAGGTGAATGGAGAGCCCAGGCATTTGAGAATGCCAAGTTGTTCAAGGAAAAGGTTAAGACATGGCACGACAAACGAATACAGAAACGAGAGTTCGATGTAGGTGATTATGTCATGTTATACAATTCTCGTTTGAGATTCTTTGTGTAACATCCCAATTTTCCAAATTGGGAATGTTTTACATTGTCGCTAAGCATCTATGCATATTGATTGAAATAAAGTTTGCATTTGAATTCTTTTGACTTTTGATTTTGCATGTCCATTTTTCCTCACACGAGAAATGCCGGGAAAATACTCTCTTCCACGCAAGAGAGAGAGAGAGCGGAGGAAAATGACCCTCCAAAGTTCGGGGCATTTCTGAAATATTTGGAGCCAAGAAATCCAAAGTTTTATCGTGAGAATTTTTGCAAAAAGAAATAAAGCATTTAGGGGATTTTCTGAAAAAAAACATTTTTTTAAAGTTTTTATTTTTGCTTTGGAAAAATGTTAATCGAGTAGAGGATATTTTTCCGATTTTTTGGTATATAATACCCTATATTAAATATTTTATTTGTTTCCTTTTTATTCCTTTTTAATTTCTGTTTCGGAAAAAAGACTAAAATTAGGAAATGTTTTTTTAAAAGGAACCGCAGCCGGCGCTTTATAGCAGTGGGCCGAATCCCACCAGATCCGGGATCCGAAACCTCTTCGGATCGGCCGTCCGCCCGGAGATCCCCCAGCTCCCTCTCCCTGCCGCGTGGGTCCCGCGCCCGACCCCTTCCCCAGCTCGGTCACCTCCCACCTCTCTCCCTTCCAAAAACGAGCCCGAGCCCGAACCTCCCAGGATCGCCGGGATCTCCCTGGATCCTCTGCCCCTTTCCCTTCCCGAGCCCCCACCCCGCCTATAAATGCTGCCCTCGGCCGCCGCACCCCGTTCCCCACTTCGCCCCCGCCGTTCCGCCGCCCCAAGCCGCCCTGCCGCAGCTTCGCCGGAGCACCCGAGCCGGCCGCCTCCGGCCACTCACCGCAGCCGCCTCCGGCCACCCCGACACCTCCCCGACGCCACCATCACGCTCGCCGCCCTCGCCCGCACCCTCTGGAGCTCTCGCCTCCGCCGAAGACCCCCTGCAGCGCCGTCCCCGCCCGCGCCCGCGCCCGAGCCGCCGTCGCTGTCAAGCTCCTGCCGGAGTTCATCTCCACGGTGAGCACCCCCATCCCTCCAACACCGTTGGATCCTACACGAACGTGCTAGATTAGAAGTAGTTACCTGTTCGGTTTAGCTAAGAAAACCGCTCGGTTTTTATTTACTTAACTATTAGCCGAAGCGGGTTCTTGTTAGGCTTCGGCCATTTGCTCCTAACACCAGCAACACACACCCCCGCAGCCATACACAGAGCGCGACGTGTACCCCCCCTGTCCGTTAGTAGTTGTTTTCTTTTTTCTGTTTAGTTCCAAAAACAGAATAGTTTCAGTTTTGTTTTGACCATAGCTTTTGATCCCGAAGTCCATTGATGTTGATTCTTGTTCCAGTAGATCCCAATTTTTCTGTAGTTTTTAAAAACATATAATTTATCTATGTTTGAAATTTTAAAATATGAATTAGATCAGATTTAGTTTAAACCTTGTTTTGCTTATTCCAGGAGTTTAAAAAATGATTTTGAGTTGATTCTTTTTGTTACTGCTTCCTAGTGATTATATCTTACTGTATTAGAAGTTTCAAAAATTTTAAAATATTTTTACTGGGGTTTTTAACAGAAACAAGTTTCTGCCTTAGTGACGTGTATTGAATTCTTCAACTTAGGCCATAGCAAATTTTTACTTGTGATGTTATTTTTACTTGTTGTTTGATTGTAGTGCTTATGGTGTGTATTTGTTTGTATCGGTAGATCACCCGGAGTGCGAAGCTTGTTACTTAGAAGCGCTCGATCAAGACAACTATCATCAAGGCAAGTCATTTTGATCATGCTATTTTCCTATGTTTTTCGATGCATGGTAGTTTCACCTTTCTTTGCCCAATTGCATGCTGCCTAGGTACTTGGAAATTTTAGTATAGGTTGTAGTATCATGTGGTAGGCACACAACAACCCCGATACTTGGCCCCGGGACGACAAATTTCATACTGCTATACTTGAGTAGACGGGATTTCGGTTGAGTGCATAACACGAGTGATGCGAGGTTGATTAAATAATCAAGACCGGTTAAGACAAGATTTTCAAGACCTCGGACGCAATGCAACTCTGGGTGAAGGACGGTTGATTGGCTCCCTGGAGAACCCAGTGGATGACCCGGGATGCTGGAGAGGCCATGACATCCTGCGGAAAGCTTCACCCAGGCTCGAAGAGACGGACGGAGGCTTCAAGACCCAAGGCTTACCTGCACAGCCACAAGTCATTATGGGCTCTGGCTTGGTTGGACAACGCGGCGACTCTGGACAGGCGGTGCTAGCAGATGTAGAAGAACGGTAGGAATGGATGGGCACCGACAGGGATTCAGAGGGACCCGTTGAAAGACCATGTTTTGATCATCCGGTCTTCAAACACCCTGAAGTGCGAGGACATACACGGAGGCGATCAAATCTTGTGGGGAACTTGTGCAAAACTCTGCAAAGTGCCCAACCTAATCAATTAGCCGTGTCCACAGTCATGGACATCTTGAGCCGAAGGCATTGAATTTCCCCTGAACTCTCGACACAACTTAATAATGATGTGGGTGTTAACAACTATTCGGGTACGAGAATTGGTTGGCGGAACCATCTCGTTAACAACAAACAATGTAGTAATATTTTTCTTCCAGCCCCTCTTGTTGTAGGATAAAATTGGCTTTATGCAAAACTTATAGCCCCACCTGCCAAATATGCATGTAGAGATAGTTGATTATTATTTTACCCCTCTCTTTGATGACTTGCCGGCATATTCCATATGCTGACCTACACGGCTGCAACGTATCATGTTGCAGAGTACTTTTCCGACCAGGAGTGAGGCTACGATCTACGCTCAGCGACATGCCTTGGAGTCGGATGGACTCGTCTACCTGATGCTTCCGCTAGTCTTCGTTAGATATCTCATGAGATGGCCTTCAGCCACTTTATTGTAATCCTTTATTGTAATAAAGTACTCTTTATGAGATTTCGTTTAATAAAGATGTGTGATTGAACTCTTGAATATATACATTATGTACTGAGTGTGTACTAGCATGATCTTGGGATGGTACGGAAACACCAGAGGCTTGACTCGTCTTGAGTCGGGTCGCTACAGAAATGGTATTCAGAGCACACGCTGACCATAGGACGTAACCTCTAGGAATGGAAAAGCCTTAGGAAGAAAACTATTCTCTTATGTGTATAAATCCTCTATTTTCTCTTCTGATCATTTCTGACTTCTCTCCAATTTTCCAATGTTTTAGATGGCCACCTTCATCCCTGTTAAGTTCACGGAGTTTTGCCAGCCCGACGCCACTATGCCTTTCGGAAAGGAGCTGGTACAGATCACCAAGTACTTGAGGATTTCTCTGCCGACCATCACAGGGAAGCCGACTTCATCTTACCCGGAGGATTCACGCTACAGGATCGAGGTGCACATTCCCGGAAGGACATTCGAGCCGCGCACTGAGCCGGTGGATTTCAAGTTCATTGCACCCAACTGGATTCTCGGAAGGGACATGGCGGTCCATTGTGCACTCGGATGTATCAAGGAAGAGTACAAAGGCTGCCCTATTTCACGAGACCTATTCACGGTATCCCGGAGAAGCGAAGACGGAGAAATCATCTCAAGCAAGACCAAGGACGCTCTCCTGTCTTATGCCCAGACCTTGGAGAAGCACAGCGGGACTCTGGAGCATCGTGTGATCATGGACGCCAGGAAGATCAAGCAACTGTCGCTCCGCGAACTCGAACTCGAAGAAGCAGCCCGGGAAGCCCACTATGAGCACGAACTGGAGGTGAAGGACTTCCTGAAAAGGATCGAGAAGCTGAAGACTCGAGTTGCATACCTGGAGGAGGAACTGGACATGGGCGAGAACCTTCATCCCGAAGGTGACGTAGCCCCCTTGATCAGCAATGACGAGGACTATGAAGAAAGCTCCACCGAAGGACCCATCACCATGCTTTTCTGAGGACACTTAGACTAGACCACCAAATTTACTTTATCGTTATACGCTTAGGCCGATGTTTAGGATTATCAAATTTTGTATCCCCGTGTGAACCTTTGTGATGGTATTGAATAAAATGTGTGGTGTGATACTTGTTTGTTGCATCTCATATGGGTAGTGTAATTACTCTTAGACCATTGTTCTATGCTAATCTCACCCCTCTACAAACATCAGATGCCTCCGAGATGCACCCCTGAGTCCAACTTTCCGCCGGAACTCACCCAGTTGATCCAGCAACAGAACACCCTGATGCAACTGATCATCCAGAACCAGAACAATAACAACAACCATCATCCACCCCAGGCCGACAATCTCACCCGTTTCCTGAGGTTGAACCCTCCGACTTTCTCCAGCAGCATTGAGCCGATTGTGGAAGATGATTGGCTCTGCAAGATGGAGCGTGAACTTATCACTGCTGGTTGTACTGAAGCTGAGAAGGTGCGCTTTGCCGCGCATCAACTTGAAGGCCCTGCAGCTGCATGGTGGGAGAACTACACCACCACATACCCCATTGCTGGAGTCACTTGGGAGCAGTTCAAGCAAGCCTTCCGTACCGCACATGTCTCAGCTGGTGCAATGAGTCTGAAGAAGCGTGAGTTTCGCAATTTACGCCAGGGGAATCGCTCTGTGGCCCAGTATGTCGATGAATTCAGCATGCTCGCCCGTTATGCACCTCGAGATGTGGCCGATGATGCGGCCAAGCAGGAAAAGTTCTTGGAGGGACTCAATGATGAGCTGAGCATTCAGCTGACTGTAGCCACCTTCAACAACTACCAGGAGCTGGTGGATAAGGCCCTCATCTTGGAGGGGAAACACCAGCAAATGGAGAATCGCAAGCGGAAGTATGGGATTGGAAAGTTCAACTCCGGCACTCAGCAGAAGCCTCGCTACACCCCCTATTCAGGGAATACCGGGACTAGATCCGGTAAGTTTGGAGGACATGTCCAGCATAACCACCCAGTGCACAACCATGGAGGCCACAACCATGGAGGAAATGGGAACCACCGCAACAACAGCAACTTCAAGAATGGTGGTACTGGCACTCAGCAACATTCGGCTCCAGCTCAGAAGGATCTGAATCACATCACCTGCTTCAAGTGTCAGAAGACGGGACACTATGCCACTGAATGTCCCGAGAACAAGCAGGGAAATGGAAACGGCAACGGCAACTCTGTAGCAAAGAAGCCCAATCCTTTTCCTCGAGCTCAGGTGAATCACATTGATGTTGAAGAGGCCTATGATCACCCTGATACTGTGGTTGGTAAGTTTTTGCTAAATTCACGTCCAGTATTGGTACTTTTTGATTCTGGTGCAACGCATTCATTCATATCAAGGGTAGTTGTGGAAAAGTATAGTTTGCCAACTAGAACCCTCAGCCAGCCTATTAAGGTCAGTTCCCCAGGAGGCATGATGACAGCCGGGATAGGATGCCATGCTTTGAGTCTCAACATCGGGAACCATAATTTTCCCACCGACCTCATCGTATTAGAGTCCCAGGGATTGGATGTAATCCTAGGCATGGATTGGTTGGCCAAGTATGAAGGGAATATTGATTGTACCCTTAAGTCTATTTTGCTCACCACCCCCGAGCAGAAGCGGATTAAGTACGTGTCTCAGCACCCGACACGGAGTAAACGAGTAAACTCTCTCACGGGAGTAGTCCAGGAGGAAGTACCGATTGTACAGGAATACCTAGATGTATTTTCGGAGGAATTCCCGGGCATGCCACCTGATAGAGAAATTGAGTTCTTGATTGAGCTATTACCCGGAACAGCCCCGATATCCAAGAGACCCTATCGAATGCCCGCAAATGACTTGGTAGAAATCATGAAGCAAATTAAGGAGTTGTTGGACAAAGGGTATATTCGCCCAAGTTCTTCACCTTGGGGAGCCCCAGTGCTCTTGGTTGAAAAGAAGGATAAGTCCTTGAGAATGGTTGTCGGTTATCGTGCATTGAACGAGGTGACCATCAAGAACAGGTATCCCTTGCCGATGATCAATGATCTGTTTGATCAGTTAGTTGGAGCTCGCATATTCTCAAAGATCGATCTTCGATCCGGGTATCATCAGTTGAAGATTCGTGAACAGGATATGCCCAAGACAGCCTTCACCACTCGGTACGGCTTGTATGAGTACACGGTCATGTCATTTGGACTGACTAATGCTCCGGCATATTTTATGAATCTGATGAACAAGGTATTTATGGAATACTTGGACAAGTTTGTCGTGGTGGTCATCGATGACATACTGATATTCTCCAAGAACGAAGAGGAACACAAGGAACAGCTGCATCTAGTTCTGGAGAAACTTCGAGAGCATAAGCTATATGCAAAGTTTAGCAAATGTGAGTTTTGGTTGAAGGAAGTGGGATTCCTCGGACACGTCATCTCAGGAGAAGGAATAGCAGTGGACCCTGCCAAGGTCGCAGCAGTCACCGAATGGGTAGCACCCACTTCAGTCAAGGAGATCCGCAGTTTCCTCGGACTTGCCGGGTATCACGGGAGGTTCATTGAGAATTTCTCAAAGATCGCCAAGCCCATGACAGAGTTGTTGAAGAAGGAATCCAAGTATGTTTGGACTGAGGGATGTGAAATCAGTTTTCAAGAGTTGAAGAAACGTCTTGTTACAGCCCCAGTGCTGATATTGCCGAACATTCGGAAGGATTTCCAGGTTTACTGTGACGCTTCTCGTCAAGTACTCGGAGGAGTGCTCATGCAAGAAGGAAAAGTTGTAGCCTATGCATCCAGACAGCTCAGATCTCATGAGTTGAATTATGCCACGCATGACTTGGAACTAGCAGCTGTAGTGCACGCTCTCAAGACCTGGAGACATTTCCTGATCGGAAATAGTTGTGATGTTTACACTGATCACAAGAGCCTGAAATATATCTTCACGCAGAAGGAGTTGAACCTCAGACAGAGACGATGGCTAGAGTTGATCAAGGACTATGACATGAGATTGCATTATCACCCAGGCAAGGCAAATGTTGTAGCCGATGCGTTGAGCCGCAAGAGTTATGTGAACACACTCATAGCAGGAGGATTACCCCAGGAGTTAGGCGATGACCTCTGAGAGCTCAAATTGGAAATAGTTCCAAGAGGATTTGTTGCCACACTGGAAATTCAGTCCACTTTGACAGAAAAGATCCGCGAGGCACAAAAAACAGACAAGGAGATAGCTGAGATTAAGCAGAAAATGAAAGACGGGAAGGCTAAAGGTTTTCGTGAGGATGAACATGGAACTTTATGGTTTGAGGATCGCATCTATGTGCCCAATGATCCCGAACTCAGGAAGTTGATACTTCAGGAGGCCCATGATTCCCCGTACTCGATACACCGCGGCAACACCAAGATGTATCTGGATCTGAAAGAAAGTTTCTGGTGGACCGGAATGAAGAAAGACATTGCCGAGTTCGTAGCAATATGCGATGTTTGTCAGCGAGTAAAAGCCGAGCATCAGAAGCCAGCAGGTTTGCTCCAACCTCTGCCGATACCCGAGTGGAAATGGGAAAAGCGTGGTATGGACTTCATCACAGGATTACCCAGGACCCGTTCTGGCTATGATTCTATTTGGGTTGTGGTCAATCGTTTGACCAAGGTAGCTCACTTCATTCCTGTGAAGACTACTTACACGAGTGCCAAGCTGGCCAAGATATATATGACCAGGATCGTATGTCTGCACGGAGTACCGAAGAGCATTGTGTCAGATAGAGGGACTCAGTTCACATCAAAATTTTGGCACCAACTGCATGAAACCTTGGGAACGAGATTGGAGTTCAGTACAGCTTTTCACCCACAGACAGATGGACAGACCGAGAGAGTCAATCATATTCTCGAGGACATGTTAAGAGCTTGCGCACTAGACTATGGGTCTAGTTGGGATGACAATTTACCTTATGCCGAGTTCTCATACAACAACAGCTACCAGACCAATCTGAAGATGGCCCCTTTCGAAGCTCTATACGGAAGGAGGTGCAGAACACCGTTGATGTGGGATGGACTTGGAGACCGACAACTTTTTGGTCCCGACCTTATCCGAGATTCTGAAGAGAAGGTCAAGCTAATTTGTGACTGACTCAAGATAGCTTAGTCGAGGCAGAAGAGTTATGCTGACAACAAACACAAGGAAGTAGCATACGAAGTGGGAGACCGAGCATATCTTCGGGTGTCTCCACTTCGAGGAATCAAGAGATTTGGTGTGAAAGGAAAGTTAGCACCCCGATTCATTGGCCCCTACAAAATTCTTGAACGTAGAGGCAAAGTTGCATATAAACTGGAACTGTCGGAAGGATTGTCCGGAATTCATGATGTCTTCCATGTTTCCCAGTTGAAGAAATGCCACGCTGAGATGGCCGATGTTCCGTTGAGAGATACAGTGCCCCTAGAGGCCATACAGCTTGACAGTGATCTGACGTATGAGGAGCAACCCGTCAGGATTCTCGAGACTGCCAACAGAGTTACCCGCAGCAATATCATCAAGTTCTGCAAGGTGTTGTGGAGCCATCACACCGAGGAAGAAGCTACCTGGGAACGAGAAGAGGATCTTCGTCGAGACCACCCGCACCTATTTTCTAGCCAACCCGAATCTCGAGGGCGAGATTCATCTTAAGGTGGGTAGGTTTTTAACATCCCAATTTTCCTAATTGGGAATGTTTTACATTGTAGCTAAGCATCTATGCATATTGATTGAAATAAAGTTTGCATTTGAATTCTTTCGACTTTTGATTTTGCATTTCCATTTTTCCTCACACGAGAAATGCCGGGAAAATACTCTCTTGCACGCAAGAGAGAGAGAGCGGAGGAAAATGACCCTCCAAAGTGCGGGGCATTTCTGAAATTTTTGGAGCCAAGAAATCCAAAGTTTTATTGTGAGAATTTTTGCAAAAAGAAATAAAGCATTTAGGGGATTTTCTGAAGAAAAAAAATTTAAAAGTTTTTATTTTTGCTTCGGAAAAATGTTAATCGAGTAGAGGATATTTTCCTGATTTTTTTGGTATATAATACCCTACATTATATATTTTATTTGTTTCCTTTTTATTCCTTTTTAATTTCTGTTTCGGAAAAAGACTAAAATTAGGAAAGGTTTTTTTTAAAAGGAACCGCAGCCCGCGCTTTATAGGAGTGGGCCGAATCCCACCAGATCCGGGATCCGAAATCTCTTCGGATCGGCCGTCCGCCCTGAGATCCCCCAGCCCCCTCTCCCTGCCGCGTGGGTCCCGCGCCCGACCCCTTCCCCAGCTCAGTCACCTCCCACCTCTCTCCCTTCCAAAAACGAGCCCGAGCCCGGACCTCCCAGGATCGTCGGGATCTCCCCGGATCCCCCTGCCCCTTCCCTTCCCGAGCCCCCACCCCGCCTATAAATGCTGCCCTCGGTCGCCGCACCCCGTTCCCCACTTCGCCCCCGCCGTTCCGCCGCCCTGCCGCAGCTTCGCCGGAGCACCCGAGCCGGCCGCCTTCGGCCACTCACCGCAGCCGCCTCCGGCCACCCCGACACCTCCCCGACGCCACCATCATGCTCGCCGCCCTCGCCCGCACCCTCTGGAGCTCTCGCCTCCGCCGGAGACCCCCTGCAGCGCCGTCCCCTCCCGCGCCCGAGCCGCCGTCGCCGTCAACCTCCTGCCGGAGTTCATCACCACGGTGAGCACCCCCATCCCTCCAGCACCGTTGGATCCTACACGAACGTGCTAGATTAGAAGTAGTTACCTGTTCGGTTTAGCTAAGAAAACCACTCGGTTTTTATTTACTTAACTATTAGCCGAAGCGGGTTCTTGTTAGGCTTTGGCCGTTTGCTCCTAACACCAGCAACATACACCCCCGCAGCCATACACAAAGCGCCACGTGTACCCCCCTGCCCGTTAGCACTTGTTTTCTTTTTTCTGTTTAGTTCCAAAAACAGAATAGTTTCAGTTTTATTTTGACCATAGCTTTTGATCCCGAAGACCAATGATGTTGATTCTTGTTCCAGTAGATCCCCATTGTTCTGTAGTTTTTAAAAACATATAATTTGTCTATGTTTGAGATTTTCAAATATGAATTAGATCAGATTTAGTTTAAACCTTGTTTTTCTTATTCCAGGAGTTTAAAAAATTATTTTGAGTTGATTCTTTTTTCTACTGCTTCCTAGTGATTATATATTACTGTGGTAGAAGTTTCAAAAAATTTAAAATATTTTTACTGGGGTTTTTAACAGAAACAAGTTTCTGCCTTAGGGACGTGTATTGAATTCTTTCACTTCGGCCATAGCAAATTTTTACTTGTGATGTTATTTTTACTTGTTGTTTGATTGTAGTGCTTATGGTGTGTATTTGTTTGTATCGGTAGATCACCCGGAGTGCGAAGATTGTTACTTAGAAGCGCTCGATCAAGACCACTATCATCAAGGCAAGTCATTTTGATCATGCTATTTTCCTATGTTTTTCGATGCATGGTAGTTTCACCTTTCTTTGCCCAATTGCATGCTGCCTGGGTACTTGGATATTTTAGTATAGGTTGTAGTATCATGTGGTAGGCACACAACAACCCCGATACTTGGCCCCGGGACGACAAATTTCATATTGCTATGCTTGAGTAGACGGGATTTCGGTTGAGTGCATAACACGAGTGATGCGAGGTTGATTAAATAATCAAGACCGGTTAAGACAAGATTTTCAAGACCTCGGACGCAATGCAACTCTGGGTGAAGGACGGTTGATCGGCTCCCTGGAGAACCCAGTGGATGACCCGGGATGCTGGAGAGGCCATGACATCCTGCGGAAAGCTTCACCCAGGCTCGAAGAGACGGACAGAGGCTTCAAGACCCAAGACTTACCTGCACAGCCACAAGTCATTATGGGCTCTGGCTTGGTTGGACAACGCGGCGACTCTGGACAGGCGGTGCTAGCAGATGTAGAAGAACGGTAGGAATGGATGGGCACCGACAGGGATTCAGAGGGACCCGTTGAAAGACCATGTTTTGATCATCCGGTCTTCAAACACCCTGAAGTGCGAGGACATACACCGAGGCGATCAAATCTTGTGGGGAACGTGTGCAAAACTCTGCAGAGTGCCCAACCTAATCAATTAGCCGTGTCCACGGTCATGGACAACTTGAGCCGAAGGCATTGAATTTCCCCTGAACTCTCGACACAACTTAATAATGATGTGGGTGTTAACAAATATTCGGGTACGAGAATTGGTTGGCGGAACCATCTCGTTAACAACAAACAATGTAGTAATATTTTGCTTCCAGCCCCTCTTGTTGTAGGATAAAATTGGCTTTATGCAAAACTTATAGCCCCACCTGCCAAATATGCATGTAGAGATAGTTGATTATTATTTTACCCCTCTCTTTGATGACTTGCCGGCATATTCCATATGCTGACCTACACAGCTGCAACGTATCATGTTGCAGGGTACTTTTCCGACCAGGAGTGAGGCTACGATCTACGCTCAGCGACATGCCTTGGAGTCGGATGGACTCGTCTACCTGATGCTTCCGCTAGTCTTCGTTAGATATCTCATGATATGGCCTTCAGCCACTTTATTGTAATCCTTTATTGTAATAAAGTACTCTTTATGAGATTTCGTTTAATAAAGCTGTGTGATTGAACTCTTGAATATATACATTATGTACTGAGTGTGTACCAGCATGATCTTGGGATGTTACGGAAACACCAGAGGCTTGACTCGTCTTGAGTCGGGTCGCTACACTTTGCAGGCAAGCTTCTCTCTAAATGGGAAGTTCCTTACGTTATCGAGGAAGTATATCGTTCCGGTGCCATCAAAATCAATAACACGGAAGGAAATTTTCCTAGAGTGGTAAATGGGCAAAGAATCAAGCATTACATCTTTGGTACTCCCATAAATGTTGAGACCAATATCATCAATGTCATAACTCCAGAGGAGTCATAAGGGATGTTTATCAGCCTGTTTCAGACCCTGAAAACGAAGAGGTGTCTGTTTCGGTAAGAAATTGGACTCCGATGCTTTTCCAATAGGAAATTTCCTTTGTTTTGGAATTTTTAGAAAATTAGAAAAATAAAAAGCAGTCCGGAGAGCGCACGAGGCAGCCACAAGCCCTGCCACCGCCCCTACCCCCTGGTGGCGGAGGGCAAGCTTGTGGGCACCTCGTGTGCCTCCCGGACTCCGTTTTCTTGCGGAGGACTCCTTATGGGCGAGAAAAAATCAATACTCGCCCGAAGGTTTTGATCTCCGTATCGCGCAGTTTTTCACTGTTTTTGTTTCGAGCTTGTTGTGTGCCGCAGATTTAGAGCAAAGATGTCTGAGGAATCTGTTGGGGAGAATGATCTTCACCAAGTTCATGAGGAAGTAGATGCTGATCTGAAAAGAGTAGAAGTCACGGAAGCCAGGGACCAAGCTAAGGAGAAAACCCAAGCTAGGGAGGAAGTTCAACCTATGTTCAACATTGAAGATGTTGAAGGAGTAGATTTTCTCCAACCCTTCCTCCACGTGATGTCTCCATCCTTGATTGAACTCTTGAGGTTTTGCGAAACAACTCGTGCTCGCAATATTTCCCTTTCTCGTGAAGTTGTTTTGCTGGAAAACCATGTCACAGATCTCAAAGGTATAAATCAAAGATTGATAGCTCTCTTGGAATCAAAGGCGACAACTTCACCACCTTCACCACCAAAGTAATACAACTAAGCATTGGTATGGGCAATCCCCTTGGCTTCTTCCAACCTTGGGGGAGTTGCCCTGGTATCGTATCACCTTTATATCTTTTGCTTTTACCTTTGTTTTAGTTCTTTCCTTTTCAGTTTTCATTTATTCTCTTAGAGGAATAAGTCTTTAGTTTTTAGTTTGAGTCTTTTGCTTTTGCCTCTCCCCCGATGTATTCGAGCTCGCGAGCTATATAATAAAGAGTGCCTTAGTCAAGGGCTTTGCTTTGTGCCATGATCAATAGTATGAAAAGAACGATAGCATGAAAGATCATGAGACGATCTTATGGAAAGTGATAACTTCACTTATGACATGTATGATGATTGAAACTTGTTGAGAATAAATCAACATAGACCTCGGTCATTGTTGCAATTAATAAGAAGTAATAAGGAAAGAGAGGTTCACATATAAATATATCATCTTAGACACTTTTTACAATTGTGAGCACTCACCAAACTATTACATGCTTAGGAGTAGATGTTGGACAAGGAAGACAACATAATGAATTGTGTTTGCTTGGTTCCAAACTATCTTATATGATTAGAGATCCCCTAGAATGTGACGATTGCTTCCACCTCATATTAGCCGAAACTCCCGCACCAAGTAGAGATATTACTTGTGCATCCATAAACCTTCAACCCAGTTTTGCCTTGAGAGTCCACCACACCTACCTATGGATTGAATAAGATCCTTCAAGTAAGTTGTCATTGGTGCAAGCAATAAAATTCCTCTCTAATATGTATGATCTATTAGTGTGTGGAAAATAAGAGTTTTACGAACTTGTGACGAGGAAGACATAAAAGCGACAGACTGCATAATAAACTTCTTTATCACACGAGGCAATATAAAGTGACGTTCATCCGCACTAAGAGGACACGCATTCAAACCTCAAAAGCGCATAACAACCTCTGCTTCCCTCTGCGAAGGGCCTATCTTGTACCTTTACTTTTTGCCCTTGTAAGAGTCATGGTGATCTTCACCAATTCCCTATTTTTGCCTTTGTCTTGGCTACCGTCACATGCTTGGGAAAGATCTATATTCATATATCAACTTGGAGTTGAGTACTTATGCTTTATTGTTGTTAACTTTACCTTTGAGATAAATCGTTGGGAGGCAAAACTATAAGCCCCTATCTTCCTCTGTGTCCAGCTGAAACTTCGACACCATGAGTACCACGTGAGTTGTAACAATTGTGGAAAACAAAAGAGATGATTGAGTATGTGGGTTTGCCTTACAAGCTCTTATTTGACTCTTTCTGATGTTGTGATAAATTGCAATTGCTTCAGTGACTATGGACTATTGTTGGTTACTTCTCGGTAAGGTTTTTGCTTCATGCTTTGCTTTGTGAAGGAATTGTTACTTTCCTATAAGAATCTTTATGATGTATTGTTTTTCTATGTGTGATCATGATGCCCTCATGTCCGTATTATGTCTTATCGACACCTTCGTCCCTCAACATGTGGACATGTTTATGGAACTTGGTTTTTTCTTGAGGACAAATGAGGTCTAAGCTTGGGGGAGTTGATACGTCCATTTTGCATCATGCTTTCATGTTGATATTTATTGCTTTATGGGCTGTTATATTACTTTGTGGTACCATATTTATGCCTTTTCTCTCTTATTTTGCAAGGTTTATTTGAAGAGGGGGAATTCAGGCAGCTGGAATTCTGGACTGGAAAAGGAGCAAATCTTAGTCCACTATTCTGCACATCTCCAAATGCCCTGAAAAGTTACGTGGATTTTTGTGCGATTATATAAAAAATACTGGGCGAAATAAGTATCGGAGGGGGCTGCCAGGGCACCACAAGCCCTGCCACCGCCACCCCCCTAGTGGCGGAGTGGGGGCTTGTGGGCTCCCTGACGGGCCACTAGCCCCCCTCTTTTGCTATATGAAGGGTTTTGGTCCAGAAAAAAAATCATTCGAGAGCTTTTTCGTGGTTTCGCCGCCGCCACGAGGCGGAACTTGAGCAGATCCAATCTAGAGCTCTGGCAGGACGATCCTGCCGGGGGAACTTCGCTCCCGGAGGGGAAATCGTCGCCATCGTCATCACCAACACTCCTCTCGTCGGAGGGGAGGCATCTTCATCAACATCTTCATCAGCACCATCTCCTCTCCAATCCCTAGTTCATCTCTTGTAACCAATCTTCGTCTCGCAACTCCGATTGGTACTTGTAAGGTTGCTAGTAGTGTTGATTACTCTTTGTAGTTGATGCTAGTTAGATTACTTGGTGGAAGAGTTTATGTTCAGATCCTTGATGTTATTCATTAGACCTCTGATCATGATGATGATTATGCTTTGTGAGTAGTTACTTTTGTTCCTGAGGACATGGGATAAGTCATGCTGATAATAGTCATGTGAATTTGATATTCGTTCGGTATTTTGATATGTTGTATGTTGTTTTTCCTCTAGTGGTGTTATGTGAACGTCGACTACATAACACTTCACCATATTTGGGCCTAGAGGAAGGCATTGGGAAGTAGTAAGTAGATGATGGGTTGCTGGAGTGACAGAAGCTTAAACCCCAGTCTATGCGTTGCTTCGTGAGGGGCTGATTTGGATCCACTAGTTTAATGCTATGGTTAGACTTTGTCTTAATTCTTCTTTTGTAGTTGCGGATGCTTGCGAGAGAGGTTAATCATAAGTGGGATGCTTGTCCAAGTAAGGGCAGTACCCAAGCGCCGGTCCAGCCACATATCAAACTATCAAAGTAACGAACGCGAATCATATGAACATGATGAAACTAGCATGACAGAAATTCCCCTGTGTCCTCGGGAGTGTTTTGCCTCCTATAAGACTTTGTTTAGCCTTGTCCCTTGCTATAAAAGGGATTGGGCCACTTGCTGCACCGTTGCTACTACTTGTTACTTGTCACTTTTCGCTTGTTGCGTTTCACCTCGCTACACCATCCCTTGTTACTGCTGATTTCAGTGCTTGCAGTTATTACCTTGGTGAAACCCGTTTATTAGAGCCTTCTGCTCCTCGTTGGGTTCGACACTCTTACTTATCGAAAGGACTACGATTGATCCCCTATACTTGTGGGTCATCACCGGCTTGCGGAAAGCGAGGATATTCCTTGGGCTATTAAGTCGCCTACTTTGAAACTTGGTTAAACCTGCCTGTCTGCATGACGCTACTCCGAATCCCGTGTACTCTCGATATGTCAATCCAGTTGGACCCTGAACTATCAAGGTTAAAACATCGATTGGTCGCGAGTGTCGGCTTACAAAGAGCGAGGATAAACCAGTGGCTAACAAGCTAGTTTCATTGAAGTAAGATTCAAATCTCATAAACCAGCACTATTTTCTCATATACATGCATCATTTTGCATTGCATCATACATCATACATACATATCAAGCCGGTCTTCAAAACCGGGTCAAAGCATAAATTCTTGCAGGTGCAAATAAATCTTTGAATAGCCAATTTGGCTGGATTTTCATCATGGTTTATCATAACCAGTGTTAAATGATTGGGGTTTTTAAGCCATCTCGGAAGAATTGACTATTGTCGAAGAGTCGCCCCATCACATATAATGCCAAGTCATCTAATTGACCGGCCCTTGGATTTCTTCAACTTGTGCTTTGTAGTAAACTACAACACTTATGGATTTCTCAAACATATGGATCTCTCAAGGATATATTTGTCGGGTTACATTGCAAACAACGGTCAAGGATTTTTTTATCACAAAGGCATCATCAGCTCACAGAGTGGATATGATTTTATTCTACAATGGAAGGAATAGCCCCGAGTCACTACAGGCACACAGCCTGGCACTTGGGGGCTACATTATTCAAATCAAGATTACATCAAGGTATGGAAGTCCCATGTCGCTGCGAGCATGCACCATGACACTTGGGGCTAATGCAATCCGCTTTTCAAATCATCACATCATCAACAGACCCGGCTACCTCAAGGAGATAACCCGGCCCTGGGGGGCTACATATCGCTCTTTATTCAAGTATGGATTCAAGAAAGAGTCGGCTCATCATTTTTATAATGACCCGGCCCTTGGGGCTACATATTGCCGCTCAAGTTTACATAGACAGATCTACAAAGTCCCTGCTCAATATTGCATAATGACCCGACCCTTGGGGGCTACATCATATGATGTTTTATTTTCAAAGGAGAAGAACGTGGAAGTCCCGAGTCGTCGCAAGCAATCAACTCGTCACTTGGGGGCTACACTATCCGGATCAAAATTTCTAAAAGTCCCAGGTTGCTGCAGGCAAGACAACCCGGCACTTGGGGGCTACAATACTGAGTTGTTTCACATATCATGAGGTCCAAATTGAAGACCCGACCCATCACACACTCATGAGCCAGCCCTTAGGGGCTACACCAGCTGAAGTTTTATAAGTATAAGATGATTACAAGTCCCAGGCTGCTGCAGGCAAGACAACCCAGCCCTTGGGGGCTACATGGTCAAAAATATTATTGCAAATCTCCAAGTCATCACAAGCTGCTAAACTTGGAGCTTGGGGGCTACAGGTAATATGGATATATCAAAAAATTAAAGAGCACATTTCATTTCATCATGAAGGAGAAGTATTGGGAGACCGGCTCAACATCACACGGATTATCTTTATTCCCAATAATTGGATATAGTCAATTGAAGTTCAACTGTTTGACGGGGCACTACCAATAATCATGACCCACCATTAGCAATCATGACTCACCATTGTCAATCATAACCCGCCGAAGCAAGAGAAGCTGGTTCAACATTGTGTGGATTTCTTATTCCCCAAAAATTTCAAGCCAAAACATTAGAGGCCGACTCAATGGCATATGTATTTATTTTGCAAAGGACATGGATCTGCAAGATGATTGTGAAGACGGCTCGTTCATATGAAGAAGAGGCCGGATTTCTAAGGAAAGTGGAGTTCTGAGGAGCCACTTCATAAACCGGTTAATGGAGAGAACCGGTCACTTAGCATATTTGTTATTCTTATTTCACGAGCTTACCATGAATAAATTCAAGCTAACCTGGGGGCTAATGTTGGGGATATACCTCGCGGTATGACCCGGCAGACGGTTTCCCTGAAGATGAGTCTCGAAGAGAAGCCCGATGCTAAGAAGCCCGATGCTAAGAAGCCCGATGCTAAGAAGCCCGGTCCTGAGCAGCCCGGTCCTAAGCAGCCGAGTCCTAACCAGCCCGGTCCTAAGCCGCCCAGTCCTCAGAAGCCCGGTCCTGAGCAGCCCGGTCCTGAGCAGCCCGGTCCTAACTAGCCCGGTCCTAACCAGCCCGGTCCTCAGCAGCCCGGTCCTGAGCAGCCCAGTCCTAAGCCGCCCGGTCCTGAGCCGCCCGGGACTCAACAATCCGTTTGTAAGTCGCCCGGGACTCAGCAATCCGTCCGTAAGTCGCCCGGGACTCAGAAGCCCACGAAGAGAAGCCCGTGATGGGGAGTCATAATATGCTAAGCCTAAATCCGGCTTGGACTCTATATGTAGCCCGCCCCTTCAGCTTATATAAGAAGGGGCGAGACACCCCAAGGGGGTGAGGTTTTTTAGAGGTCTCAATAGTCAGATCTTAGACAAATAAGTCAAGAAGAGAGATAGATAAGACACCCTCGAGATTAGAGGTAGCGATTCCGCACCCTTGTAATCGAGATCATCATCTTCATCAATGAAACATAAGCAGGACGTAGGATTTTACCTCCATCGGAGGGGCCGAACCTGGGTAAACTCGCGTCTCTCGATTCCGACCAACCCCTTCAAGCCGCCACATGGTTGCGATGGCCTCACACCTAAGCCCTTGTATGAGGACAACTGTCGTGACAAAACCACGACAGTAGGTATGGTGGAATCATGTGGAATAAGTTGGTTTAAGGATATTAGATGCACAAGTAGCATTCCTGCTTAGTACTGGTGAAAGCTAGCAAATGATTGGTTGGCGACCAGCTAGAGAGCGAAACGGCCATAAGCATGCATTGAAAATAACCATCTTTGTACATAGCATGAGTAGGATATAAAAACTTTGAATTTAAATATCATGAAGATTGCATTGGTTTTGAATCAGCTACATGTTTTCACTATGGGCCAAGTCAAACCACTGAAATTACTCACAGGGAAATACCATACTACCATATCACATCATAACCATTTTAATGCATGTTGACACACAAGATATATCATTATCCACTCCTAGCTATTTAAGCATGGCATGATAAACTATAATCTTTAATTGTCATCATAAACATGTCTACTCATGATATACTGAATCAAGATCGAACTGGCTAAAGATATTTGCAAAGACGAAAAGCAAGAAGAGTTCATACCAGCTTCCTTTGCGACGATCACTTCGTCAAATATCATTAGTATTGCCTTTCATTTGCATCACCGAATGTTGTGATAATAAAAGTGCAAGAAAACCATGGACTAAGCTGGAATCTGCAGGGCAGTTTCATACAAAGGAGAAGACAATGTAATATTGGCTCATTATAATATAGACAATAAAGCATAGAGGAGCCACTCAATATTTACATCATGGTCTTCTCCTTTCACAACTCAACAAAAAGGAAACGAAATTCCGATAAACGCACTAGAATATTTTTGGAGTTTTTGTTTTTCTTAAGCAAGTAAAATAAACAAAGGGAAAACAAGAATGAGCAAGACTATTTAGACCAGAAAGCTCCCAACATGCAAGAGGAAATCTTTTTGGGTTTTCTTTTTAATACTACAACCAATTAAATGGAAAAGGAAATCGAAAAGAAACAAGAAATATTTTTGGGTTTTAAAATTTTTCCAAACACACAAGAGGAATGCGGAAAACTAAAGCTAACATGGATATGCAATGAAAGAGGATGAACACCGACAATTTGTATGAAGCGTGTGAACATGAATGAAATGTTGTGAGAAATACGTACTCCCCCAAGCTTAGGCTTTTTCCTAGCTTGGTAATCACCACTGGTAATAGCCGTCAGGTCTAGGAAAGCATTTCTGCGGCGGAACCTGAGCATCCCAATCCTCTGCCTCGGCCTGTGCAGTAGCCAACTCGTTACAGTATGCAATTATGTCTTCTGGCATGATGGTGTATCCGTTATTGGCATGAAAGTCAAACAAAGAGGGTGCATGAAACACAATAATATCACGAGTGTTCTTGCTGTAAACTAAGTTATAGTGGATGCCCTGCGGTAGCTCAGTTTCCGCAGTGAATTGATTTTCTAACATAGATTGGTGGTCGAGATAAACCTGAGGCAACAACTAAATGGTAGGGTGTATAGCAACATTAAAATTATTTGCCAAGCGCGTGGCATAAATACCACCATGAATCTTGCCTTTTGGTCGGTTAATATGTAATCGATGCATGACAATAGCTCCTAGGTTGTAAGTATTATCACCATAGAGTGTGTGGCAAAGAATAGCCACGGTTGGGGCAGTGAGACAACCACCCTTCTCCATAGCAGTTATGAATTTTCCTATAAACAGAGAAAAATATTGCACGGAAGGAAAATGCAAACTAGTGGCCCTAGCATTTGATACGCCCCTTGTTTCCCCCATAGTTAAGGTGAGGAGGAAACCCTAAAATTCCTCAGGCTTTGGCTCGCGTATCCCCCATCATAGGGGAGCAAGAAAATCTCATAAATTTCATCTAAAGGCATTTCAATTTTTTGCATAAAGAGCAAAGCGTACTTTGGGAGCACGAGGCGTGTTTACGAAGTGAAAGTTTTGCATGAACGAATTAGTAAGGAGATAGTATTGGTCACACTCATTTGCGAGGAAGTTGGTCAGCCCGACATTTGTAACAAATCGCATGAATTCTTCATAAAAAACAGTTTCACTCATGAAAGGTGTATGTGGCTATTCACAAGGTCTAACCTCCGTGTTGCGAAAAATGTTGACATCGCGATCTTGAGTCCTCCAAATAACTCCCTTGGGGTTGTGGCTAGAAGAATCTTTCCTTCAAAATTCATTCTCCTAAGCACAAATTTCTGAAAATTTTGAGCCACAAATTTATGTCAATAAAACTTTATGAGATTGATAGAAACTACTCATGTGGATACTTAAAGGCTATATCAAGCATTCGTACTACTTAGAACTCAGAGAATTTAACATGCAAGCTCATTTTTTGTAGCACCAAGTGAAGCAATTTATGAAAAATATAAAATGCTATAGCAAAACTAATTGGATGGATGGAGGAGTCACATACCAAGGATTAATTTCCTCAAAACAGTTTCAGAAGCGGAGTTTCGAGGAAAGAGATAAAAAAATCAGTTTCTAGAGGAAGAACACAGGAGAGAGATATCTAGGGATTTTTTCATGGAGGTAGAGGATGAACTGAGCTGAAATGGTAAGGCAGGGGGGCCTGTGGGCCCCAAAAGCCATCTTGGTGTGGCCTAGGGGGCGCCTTGTTGTCTTGTGGCCCACTGGTGCTTCTCCGCGCTATTATTTTTATTCCATAAGTTCTAATATATTCCACAAAAAGTCATGTTAAAATTTTGTAGCAATCTAAGACTTTTTATTTTTGGGTCATTTTTTATTGCACGGGAAAAATCAGAAAACAGGAAAAGTCAAACTAATTTCTCTTTCTTAACTAATAATAACACAGAACAAACTTGTGATACAAAGAGTTGTGAATACTAAATTCATCAATCACATGTCTTTCAAAAAGGATCCATTAATAAGGTTGATCAGGACTTATTAATAATTGTTTCTGATTAACATTAAACCGAAGAATTTTTATATATCACTAGGTTATCTCAATGGGCATTTGCATCTCCCCAACAATAAGATAATAGTTTTTTCTTTTCTTGGCACTAGGTAGAGGGCTTGTAAAATCTCCAATGACGATTGTGGGAATAGGCATAATGAAATTAATATTGTTAACCAAAGTTTGCATTTTCAGAAAATGCACAGTATGTTGTTTGCCATTAACATGAAAAGTCACCTTGCTTTTGTTGCAAACAATAACAGCCCCTACAGTATTTAGAAAGGGTCTACCAAGGATGATCAACGTATTGTCGTTGTGGGGCATATCAAGAATAACAAAGTATGTTAAGATAGTAATATTTGCAACCACAATGGGAACGTCCTCACAAATTCCAATAGATAAAGCAGTGGATTTATCAACCATTTGCAAAGATATCTCAGTGGGTGTAATCTTATTCAATTAAAGTCTTTCATAAAGGTAGAAAGGCATAACACTAACGGTGGATCCTAAATCATATAAAGCAGTTTTAACATAATTTCTTTTTAATAGAGCAAGGTATTGTGGGTATACCTGGATCTCCTAACTTCCTAGGTACTCCACCATCAAAATAATAATTAGAAATCATGGTAGCAATTTAAGTTTTGGGTATCTTCCTTTTGTTGGTAATATTATCCTTCATATACTTATCATACAAGGGAATTTTCAATATATGAGTCAAGCGAGTACGCAGAAAGACATGTCTAATCATTTCAGCAAAGCGTTCAAAATCTTCATTGTCCCTACTTTTAGAAGGCTTTTGAGGGAATGGCATGGGTTTTTGAACCCATGGTTATTTTCCCTTCCACGTTTTCTAGCAACAAAGTCTCTCTTATCATAATGTTTATTTTTAGGAGGTGGGTTATCAAGACCCTTAGCAGGTTCTATCTCCACATAATTATCATGTTCTTTATTACTATCCCGCGGAAAATCTACATGCAACTTATTACTTTCATCTTCATTTTCATTATTACTAGGTGCATGTTCACTAATGATCGTATCTCAGCATCAGAAATGGAAACATCATTGTGATTCTCAACAGGTTTTTCTATAACAGGTTTACTCGAAGCATGCAAAGTCCTATCATCTTTATTTTTCCTTTTCCTATTAGGTGGACTAGCTGCATCATCATTTATCCTCTTAGAATCTTTCTCAATTCTTTTAGGGTGACCTTTAGAATAAATAGGTTCTTGAATCATTGATACATCTTGGACGTATCAATAATTTATGAAGTATCCATGCCATGTTTTTCTATGTTTACAATACTTTTATATGGTTTTGCCGCACTTTATATGATTTATTTAGAACTAACCTCGACTGACGTTGTTTTCAGCAAAACTACCGTGGTGTTTTTTTTGTGCAAAAATAAAAGTTCTCGGAATTGGATGAAACTTTTTGACGTTTTTTTTGGAAGAAAAGAGAAATACTGGAGCAAAAAACCACGAGATGGGAGCCCTGGTGCCCACTAGACACCAGGCCGCGCTAGCCCCCCCCCTAGTGTGGTCTGATATCTAGTGGGCCCCTCGTGGCCCATCTTGGCATGATTCCAACACCCAAAAATCCTATAAATATAGTAACCTCCATAAATAACCCTAGAACAGAAGTTTCGCCGCTGCGGGCCTATGTATCCATGAAAAACCAATCAAGAGACATTCCAGTACCCTGCCGGAGATGGGAATCTCTCCGGTGGGCATCTTCATCATCTCGGTGGCCACCATGACGAGGAGGGAGTATTCCACCCTCGAGGCTGAGGGTTTGAACCAGTAGTTATGTGTTTAATCTCTGTCTCTTGTGTTCTTGGGATGTCATGATCTTAATATATCACGGGCCTTGTTAATATAGTTAGATCATATGGTGTTTGTCCCATGCTATTGTTGTGATGAATTGAATCTTTCGCTTTAAGGTCTCATTATGTTGGATTGAATACTCAGGTTTGAGAAAACATAATATGTGTCTTGCATGCGGATACCCGTACTGACATTGGGGTATTCAAGTGATTCACTTGATATATGTTGTGGCATCAACTTGTGGATTCCCGAGGTGACAATGGGGCAATCTAGGCATATGGGTTGATTGCATGTTTACATACTTTGTTTTCCGATAGAAAATTTCGTGTGCTCCTTGAAGTTCTTTGTATTGGATTGCGTATTAAGAATGTGAATATGTTATGGTGTTATTTTAGTACAAACTTTTGATAGATCGATCGGAAAGGATAACTTGTTGTCTTAGTACGAACTCTTGGGAAGATTGATCAGAAAGAATAACTTTGAGATGGTTTCATACCGTACAAACAATTTATTCTTATGTGCTCTGCTAGATAGGAACTTTGGAGTGATTCTTTATCGCACGTTGAGGGATTGTTATATGATCCAATTATATTAGCATTGTTGAGAGATCGAACTAGCGAAAGTACAGACCGTAGGCCTCATTTTCAACCATTGCAACACCATTGTGCTCGTTGTTTTACACTTGGTACCTTGTTGTTTTTATATTTTCTGATTACAAGAAACTATATCTGCTATCATTACTCCACTTGTATCACCATCTCTTCGCTGAACTAGTGCACCTATACAATTTACCATTGTATTTGGTGTCTTGGGAACACAAGAGACTTTTTATTATTTTGTTGCGGCATTGTTTGCGAGAGACCATCTTCATCCTACACCTCCCGTGGATTGATAAAATTTAGTTTATCCACTTGAGGGAAAATTGGTACGGTCCTACAAAACTCTGCGCTTGGAGGCCTAACACGAGCCTACAAGAACAAGTTGTGTAGTAGACATCAAGCTCTTTTCCGGCACTGTTGTCGAGGAAGTGAGTGCTTGAGGTATATCTTTAGATCTTGGAATTTTATATTTTAGTTTCTTGTTTTTAACTAGTTTGGTTTATAAAATAAAATTACAAAAAAATGGAATTGAGGTGGTCTCATATTTTTCCTCTTTATCGTGTCTTTCTTGAAAATGATGGAAAGGAAAATTGTGCTCAATTGCTAGAGGAACAATGTACGAAAATGTCTAATGTGAATTCCTTGAATGATGAGCATGATAGTAATATTGTTAGTATGAATGCTCTGAATATCCATCATGCTAATGATATGCAAAGCCACAAGCTTGGGGATGCTATGTTTGATGAAGATGATATTTTTAGTCCCCTACGTTTTGATGAGCAAATTTGTTATGATGAAAGCATGACTCCTATTTATGATGATTATAATGATAAAAGTGGGTTTGGAAGAGTGTCAACTCTAGGAACTAATGATCCCACTATTTCGGAAGAGGTTCTAATTGACTATGACAACAAAGTTGTTATCTATGATATTGTGCTGAAATGTATGCTATAAATAATAATGATAACCATGAAACTTGTCATGATGATTCCACTATTTCGGAAGAGGTTCTAATTGACCATGACAACAAAGTTGTTATCTATGATATTGTGATGAAATGTATGTTATAAATAATAATGATAACCATGAAACTTTTCATCATGATTTTATTTTAAAATTGTATTATACCAATCAAGTGTCTCATGATAGTTATTTTATTGAGTTTGCTCCCACTATTACGAATGAGAAGAAATTTGCTTATGTGGAGAGTAGGAAAAATTATATGCATGTGCATCATGAAAAGAATGATGTATGTGATTGTTATATTGTTGAATTCCTTCATGATGGCAGTGAATATTATTATGAGGGAGGAACATATGCTTGTAGGAATTGCAACAATATCAAGTCTCCTCCCTATGTGTTCACAGTTTTGAAGTTATGCTTGTTTTGCCTTCCTATGCTAGTTGATTATTTTTCCCATAAATTGTTTGCTCATAAAATCCCTATGAATATGAAGTGGTTTAGTATTAAATGTTCTTGCCATGTGATTCGTGATGCTCTCTTTATGTTTCAATTCATTACTTTTATGTGAGCATCATTGAAATCATCATGCCTATCTAAAAGGCATTAAAGAAAAGTGCTTGTTGGGAGACAACCCAATAATTATCCTTACTGTTTTTGAGTGTTCACATGGTTAAGCTATTGTGGTAATCATGTTTTATAGCTTTTATTTCAATAAAGTGCCAAGTAAAGCCTTTGGGATATTGTGGATACTTGCTTGTTTGATTCTGTGGAAAAACGGAAACTTTTACGTCCACTGCGGAATTTATCTGATTTTACTGAAGCATTAAAAAATTATGAAACTTTTACATGGTTTAGGTATTCAATTTTCTGCGTTGTACTAATTTTTGAGAACTTTTAGAGGCAGGTAAGTATGGATAGCATGCAGATCTTCACAAACTGTTCTGTTTTTTGACGGATTTTGTTTTTCATGCATAATTTGCTTGTTTTAGTGTTTTTGTAGCTTATATTTAGTGATGTATATTATGGTAATGATAGAATAGAGTAGTTATTATGTGATAACAATTATGAATCTTGTCTTGATAGTACCTAAGTGAATGATCTATATTTATCATACTAACCCATCTCACAAAGTTCCGTTAAGTTTTGTGTGATTGAAGTTTTCAAGTTTTGAATGATATACCAATATGACGAGAATAAGGAATAGAAAAAACCTACAATTGGGGATGCCCAAGGCACCCCCAAGGTAATATCCAAGGAATACTCAAGCATATAAGCTTGGGGATGCCCCGGAAGGCATCCGCTCTTTCATCTCCAACATTTTCGGTATATCTTACTTGGAGCTATATTTTTATTCATCACATGATGTGTGTTTTTCTTGGAGCATCATTTTATTTTGTTATTCTCTGTTAGATGTTATTTATAATCTTGTTTTTCAATAAAAAAAGTTCCAAGAATGGCCATTAGAATGCTTGAATTGCATGTGTGATGTGTGTTGTATAAAAATAGAAACTTTTGTTGTAGTATTTGAATTATCAGATTTACTTGAATGTGGAATGTTTCTAAAATTTGTACACAGTACTTTCATACAAATGTTTTTATCATGTCCTATATTTTTAGAATTTTTGGAGATATCAAAGTACACGTTTTAAATAGATTACTATAGACTGTTCTGTTTGGACAGATTGTTCTCATAGTTCCGTTATCTACTTATCCTATAGTTTTCATGGCTTATATTGGTAGATATAAATTGTGAAAATTGTAGTATACAGTACCTAATGTTTGAAAATTATTATGCAACTTGTCTTGGTGGTACATAAAGATTTGATTTAGTTTTATGTGTACTAACCTATCTCACGAGTTCTTTTCAAGTTGTTTGTGGATGAAGTTTTTGAGACATAGCTGAAACCCGGATGTGAGGGGATTGAACAAGATACAAAAGCTCAAGCTTGGTGATGAAAAAGGCAGCCCAAGTAAATATTTCAAGAAGTCTCAGGCATCTAAAATTGGGGATGCTACGCATCCCACCTCTCTTCGTCAATAAATATCGGTTAGCCTATGTTGAGCCTAAATTTTTATTTGTCCACATGATATGTGCTATTCTTGGAGTGTCTTTTGTTTTATTTGGTGTTTTAAATAAAATATCATATCTAAAAATTTTATTGCGAGAGTGTCCTCAAATAACTACTTAATTGTTTAACTACTCGCTAGATCTTCACTTATATCTTTTGAGAATAGTTTCATTGAATTGCTCAACTACTTCACTTATATCTTTTTGAGCATGGTGGTGCTGTTATTTTGAAGAAATATGCTCTCATACTTCACTTATATTATTTTTAGAGTTGGTAGAAACTTTGAAGAAATCGTCTCTTGCTTCACTTAGATTATTTTGAGAGTTCAAAATTTTAAAGAAACTTGTGCTCTCATTCTTCACTTATATTTGTTTGAGAGATTGTTATTAGCAATGGCAATTTGCTTTAAATGAAATTGGTCCCAGAGTGATAGATTTCCATGGAGATATAACCAAAAAAATTATGAAGATCATTGGATGTTAAACTTGATTCTTTGCAATAGTTTTGCAATATGAAGATAGTGATATGTGAGTTATGTTGATGAGTAATTATGCTTTAGTAAGAATATTGGTGTTAAGGTTTGTGATTACCTATGCATGCACATTAAGTCAATAATTATGCTATGAAATTACATCCTACTTGTGTTGCATTATTCGGTGTTAGTTATGTTTAATGTTCTCTTATGATGGTTTTCGTTCCTTGGTTGGACGCTTCTCAATCTATTTGCTAGCCTTCACTTGTACTAAGCAGGAATGTTTCTTGTGCATTCAAATCCTAAACACAAAGTTGTGCCAAATGAGTCCACCATACATACCAATATGCAGTATTTCAATGTTGTTCTAAGTAAATTTGTATGTGCCAACTCTAATGTTCAAAATAAACTTCTGTTTTGTGTGCTTGTACCGCTCATGAAGCGGCAGGGGTGGCCGGAATCTTCCATGTTAAATAGGTTGTTCTCAATATGAGTGTTTATTCACTTATCATTGCACAAGAGTATGGCGGTAATAGGGATGCCCAGTCCCAAAATGCAACGAAAATTTATTTTCTATTGTGAAATAACAAATTCCTTGGAAAGTGGTGGTATGGACGGTACCCGTGGGTGCGGCTAATAGTGGAATGTGAAAGAATGGTGGAAAAAGAATAAATTTTATTTTAAGTTTGGGAACCGCCTATGATTTGTTTAGCATGGGAGATATTGGAAACTCTTAGTCGTTTTCGGTGACAGCAAAAGCATACCACCCAAAATACTTTATCTCTAATTTTTTCACTCTGAGCTCTCGCACCTTTATAAATCTTTGCTTCCCTCTGCGAAGAGCCTATCTATTTACTTTATGCAATTTTTATTTTGAATTTGAGTCTCCATCTTCCCTTATAAAGCACCAACTAAGGAATAGTATTATCATACTTGAGCACTGGACGTAGTTAATATTATGGTGTGTTGCATGAATGGATCAATAATGGATCATGATGGGCTAGGGATAACGTTCTTTAGCATTAATATTTTGAAAGACTTGGTTGCTTGTTGATATGCTTGAGTATTAAAGTTTTCAAGTCAAATTATAGACTATTGCTTTGAATCATCTACAAGTCCACATGTCCATGCTATAAAGAAAAGAATATGATGAATATGATAGATAGCATTCCACATCAAAAATTATGTTTTCAATTGCCACTCTATCATGATGAGTTTTATCACAAAGAGTTAATGTTATGATGCTAGGAAAAGTGATTGAAGTTATCATTGATCAAACTTATGCACTATGCTAGCATTCACACTTCATAAGTTATTTCTTTTATCATTTACCTATTAGAGGACAAGTAGGAATTAAGCTTGGGGATGCTGATACGTCTCCAACGTATCGATAATTATGATGTATTCTGCCATGTTTGCCTATCTTTACAATACTTTCATATGGTTTTCTACCATTTATAAGATTTATTTAGAACTAACCCGTACTGACACTGTTTTCAGCAGAACTAGCATGGTGTTGTTTTTTGTGCACAAATAAAAGTTCTTGGAATTGGACAAAACTTTTTGATGATTTTTTGGGAAGAAAAGAGAAATACTGGAGCAAAGAGCCACCAGAGGGGGGGCTGGTGCCCACTGGACACCAGGCCGTGCCAGCCCCCCTAGTGTGGGCTGGTGTCTAGTGGGAACCTCGTGGGCCATCTTAGCGTGATTCCAACGTCCAAAAATCCTATAAAAATAGAAACCTCCAGAAATAACCCTAGACGAAAAGTTTCACCGTCGCAGGCCTCTGTAGCCATGAAAAAAATAATCTAGAGACATTCAATACCCTGCCGAAGAGGGGAAATCATCTCCGGTGGCCATCTTCATCGTCCCGACGGCCACCATGATGAGGAGGGATTAGTCCACCCTCAGGGCTGGCGGTTTGTACAGGTAGCTATGTGCTTAATCTCTCTCTCTCTCTCTCTCTCTCTCATGTTCTTGAGATATCATGATCTTGATATATCACGGGTCTTGTTAATATAGTTGGATCATATGGTGTTTTTCCCATGCTATTGTTGCAATGAATTGAGTCTTTCACTTTAAGATCTCGTTATGTTGGATTGAATATTCAGGTTTGAGAGCACATGATATAAGTCTTGCATGAAAATACCCGTAGTGACATTGGGGTATTCAAGTGATTCACTTGATATATGGTGTGGCATCAACTCGCGGATTCCCAAGCTGATAATGGGGTAATCTAGGTATAGGGGTTGATTGCACATTTTCATACTTTGTTCTTTGATAGAAATCTTGGTGTGCTCCTTGGAGTTCTTTGTGTTGGATTGAGTATTAAGAATCTGAATACGTTATGGTGTTATTTTAGTATGAACTCTTGATAGATCAATCAGAAAGGATAACTTGTTATCTTAGTACGAACTCTTGGAAAGATTGATCGGAAAGAATAACTTTGAGGAAAGGACAACCTGTGTGTTATAGGTCTACTAAAATAAAACATCGTTGAAACTATTGATTAGAAAAGAGAGATTGCACCGGTACAAATGAAAACTTGATGAGGTGAGACCCTCAAAATAATTGAAAGGATTGAAAACAAGAAACTTCTTAGATATCTTCAACACTCCGGATAGAACAGAGAGTGATGAATGAATACGAAAAGATTGAATGAGAATTTCCAACATAGAAATCATATAAGAAGGAAAGGATATGATGAACACAGATAGCTTGAATTGACTTCACCAGAGAAGAAAACAAGAATTAAGAAATGATGAGTTTGAAACTACTCAGAATCTTCACAATCAATCACTCGATACGACACGGAAGAGAAGATAGCGGAAGCAACAATGAAATGAAATGAACTTGGATGATAATTGTGTTGAAAATGTGCCCTAGAGGCAATAATAAAGTGGTTATTATTATATTTCCTGTTCATGATAATTATCTATTATTCATGTTATAAGTGTATTAACCGGAAACGGTAATACATGTGTGAATACATATATCACAATGTGTCCCTTGTGAGCCTCTAGTTGGCTAGCTCGTTGATCAATGGATGATCATGGTTTCCTGATCATGGACATTGGATGTCATTGATAACGGGATCACATCATTAGGAGAATGATGTGATGGACAAGCCCCAATCCTAAGCATAGCACTAGATCATGTTGTTTGTATGCTAAAGCTTTTCTAATGTCAAGTATCTTTTCCTTAGACCATGAGATTGTGCAAATCCGGATACTGTAGGAGTGCTTTGGGTGTATCAAATGTCACAACGTAACTGGGTGACTATAAAGGTGCACTACGGGTATGTCCGAAAGTGTCTGTTGGGTTGGTACGAATCGAGACTAGGATTTGTCACTCCGTGTGAACGGAGAGGTATCTCTGGGCCCACTCGGTAGAACATCATCATAATGAGCTCAGTGTGACTAAGGAGTTAGCCACGGGATGATGTGCTACGGAACGAGTAAAGAGACTTGCTGGTAACGAGATTGAACAAGGTATAGAGATACCGACGATCGAATCTCGGGCAAGTATCATACCGATAGATAAAGGGAATTGCATACGGGATTGATTGAATCCTTGACATCGTGGTTCATCCGATAAGATCATCATGGAACATGTGCGAACCAACATGGATATCCAGACCCCGCTGTTGGTTATTGGCCGGAAAGATGTCTCGGTCATGTCTGCGTGTCTCCCAAACCCGTAGGGTCTACACACTTAAGGTTCGACGACGCTAGGGTTATATGGGAATAGTGTATGAGGTCACCGAAGGTTGTTAGGAGTCCCGGATGAGATCCATGACGTCACGAGGAGCTCCGGAATGGTCAGGAGGTGAAGATTGATATATAGGATGGGGGGTTTTGGACACCAGAAATGTTTCGGGCGTCACTGGTAACGTACCGGGACCACCGGAAGGGTTCCGGGGGTCCACCGGGAGGGGCCACCAGCCCCAAATGATGACATGGGCCAAAAGGTGGAAGGGAACCAGCCCAGAGTGGGCTGGTGCGCCTCCCACCAAGGGCCAAGGTGCAGGTTGAGAGGGAAGGGGGGAACCCTAAAGCCGATGGACCCTAGGCCCATCTGGGGTGCGCCACCACCAGCCCTAGATGGGAGCTGTCGCACCCCTTGGGGGTGGGAACCCTAAAGGGGGCACCCCCTCCCTCTCCCCCTATATATAGTGGAGGTTTTGGCCTTTGGAGAACACACAGAAATCTCTCCCTCTCTCTCAGGCAGCCCAGTTCCTCTTCCTCCTCTTCCGCACAAGTTGGAGAAGCTCCACCGAAGTACCTCGTAGCTCCATCGCCACCGCGTAGTCACGCTACCGGAGCTCTTCCTCAAACCTCTACCTCCTCCTTGCTGGATCAAGGTGCGGGAGACGTCCCCGGGCTGTACATGTGTTGAACGCGGAGATGTCGTGGTTCTGCACGTAGGTCGGAATCACACCATGATCTGAATCGCTGCGAGTACGACTCCATTGACTGTGTTCCAGTAACGCTTCCGCTTAGCAATCTTCAAAGGTATGAAGATGCTCTACCCCATTACTCGTTGCTGGTTTCTCCATAGATAGATCCTTGTTTGGCGTAGGATTTGTTTTGAAATTACTATGTTCCCTAACAAATTGATTCGCTGAAGAAAAAGGGCGGGAGGGAGGGAAAAACAAGACAACTTGGGATAGATGATACAAACTCCGAAAAGAATTGAGAGATTGATCTTACGAAATTGGAGAGGATAGAATTCACTTGAAGAGAAGCACATCGGTTGAAAAGAATAGATGTGACGACTCCGGTTGAAAAGAATTGATAAGACAACTTGATTGAGAAAAAGAACTAATTAGCATTCACATAGAATATGAGAAGAACACTTGGAAAAGATATGAATTCACCACTTGACATCGAAGCAACCCGAATTACCATACTCTAACACAACAAAGGATGAGGCTTGCGAATTAGCCAGAACAAACATATGACGGAGATTTCGCTCGATATTTTTGTGGATAGGATCGCACGAGCTCTATCCTACAGTAGACATCATGTACAAGGCAGTGCACACGATATACGAAGCAACCCCGAGTCATAGCAGCCTACAAGGACTCTTTAAGACACAACGAGAACCATTGTAAGACGACCGTGAACAAACGAATCCACTAGATGTCGAACCCCAACCTCACATCATGCATCTATTGGAAGATTGTCCTATAAGTAACTAATTGAATTTCCACCTAAGAAATCCCAAAATTTTGGTCATGCAATCAGGTCCATGGATATAAGGAGAAAATTTCACTCAACTCCTAGCATCTAACCCGTCCAGTGTATCACATCCGCCGACACATAACCAGAATCTCGGAACCTCATCTATCTCAGACCCTCGTAATCACAACAATACTAAGTATGGCAGTACCCTCGAACTCTGTGCACCAGTACTGGGGATGCCAGGCTTATCGCGCCACTACTAGTATTAAAGCAATATCAAACATCCTTCGTCCTGAGATACTAAGAAATATGAATGATAGTGATGTGCTCAAGAATCCCCTGGAGCTCAACTCCTCGGAATAAAATCAACACAGCAGGAGGCACCAAGTGAGAACTCCGTCACATCGACATCATATAGATTCCAAAAATATCCGCATGATCCTAAAAAAATTGAGTGAGAAGAGGAGTATAATTAAAATTATTATGTCAAGATTCCTCACCAGAGCATAGAAGAGAAGAAAAAAGAATCCTACTCTCCGATATATATCTAGACTCAAAGTAGTTTTTCACTAGACTCGACTCGGCCAAGTTTGATCAATCAAGGGGCTCCTAGGTCAGTACTGCTCTAATACCAACTTGTAACGTCCAAGATGCGATCTTATCCTTATTTTTGGCGTGAGGGCCTCGACGGGGATATAAGCGCATCTCGGCGTTTTGCAAAAATGGATATCATTACAACTACATGTACATAATAGAAGAGTATATGGAATTGGCTTACACTCGCCACAAGCTACATCAGAGTCACATCAATACAACAACATAATCATTCATCATGAAGAAGAGCAGGGTCTGACTACGGACTAAAAAAACGATAATAGAAACACGTCCATCCTTGCTATCCCAGGCTGCCGGCCTGGAGCCCATCCTAGATCGATGATGAAGAAGAAGAACTCCAAAGCACAATCATCATGCTCATGTCATAATATCACTCTACATGTACCTGCAACTGTGTTGTAGTAATCTGTGAGCCACGGGGACTCAGCAATCTCATTTTAAAAGGTATCAAGACTAGCAAAGCTTAATGGGTGAGGTATGATTAAGTGGTGAGGCTGCAGCAAGCTGATGAGCCACAAGTGTAGGGGATCTATCGTAGTCCTTTCGATAAGTAAGAGTGTCGAACCCAACGAGGAGCAGAAGGATCTGACAAGTGGTTTTCAGCAAGGTATTCTCTGCAAGCACTGAAATTATCGGTAACACATAGTTGTGTGATAAGATGATTCATAGCAAGTAGCAAGTAACAATAGTAACAATGTTGCAACAAAGTGGCCCAATCCCTTTTGTAGCAAGGGACAAGCCTGGACAAACTCTTATAGGGTGTAAAGCGCTCCCGATGACACATGGGAATTTCTTTCAAGCTAGTTTTCATCATGTTCATATGATTCGCGTTCGCTACTTTGATAGTTTGATATGTGGGTGGACCGGTGCTTGGGTGCTTCCCTTACTTGGACAAACATCCCACTTATGATTAACCACTCTAGCAAGCATCCGCAACTATGAAAGAAGAATTAAGACAAAGTCTAACCATAGCATTAAACTAGTGGATCCAAATCAGCCCCTTACGAAGCAACACATAAACTAGGGTTTAAGCTTCTGTCACTCTAGCAACCCATCATCTACTTACTACTTCCCAGTGCCTTCCTCTAGACCCAAATAATGGTGAAGTGTCATGTAGTCGATGTTCACATAACACCATTAGAGGAAAAACAACATACAACGCATCAAAATATCGAACGAATACCAAATTCACATGACTACTTATAGCATGACTTATCCCATGTCCTGAGGAACAAAAGTGACTGATACGTCCATTTTGCATCATGTTTTCATGTTGATATTTATCGCTTCTTGGGCTGTTATTTCACTTCACGATACAATTCTTATGCCTTTTCTCTCTTATTTTGCAAGGTTTACATGAAGAGGGAGAATGCCCGCAGCTGGAATTCTGGCCTGAAAGTGGAGCAAGTTTGAGATACCTATTCTACGCAACTCCAAATGCCGTAAAAATCAATGAGGACTTTTTTTCCTGATTTATAAAAAATACTGGGCCGAAGAAGTTCCAGAGGGGCGCGTGCAGGTGCCCACAAGCCTCCACGTCGCGGCCACCCCCAGGTCGCGCCATGATGGCTTGTGGGCAGCCTGCTGGCCCACTGGCCCCCCTCTTCTGCTATATGAAGGGTTTCGTCCAGAAAAAATTTAGGGAGGGTCTTTTTCGTGGATTCACCACCGCCACGAGGCGGAACTTGAGCAGAACCAATCTAGAGCTCCGGCAGGACGATCCTGCCGGGCAAACTTCCCTCCCGGAGGGGGAAATCGTCGCCATCGTCATCACCAACACTCGTCTCATCGGAGGGGACTCGTCACCATCAACATCTTCATCAGCACCATCTCATCTCCAAACCCTAGTGTCGTGGATATAAGTCTGCCGGTAGAAGTATGGGGTACGAAAGTATATGGACAGAGCCTTAGCTACGGGGAGGATGTATGAGTTCAGGCCCCTCTACGGTGGAGGTAAAAGCCCTATGTCTCAGTGCTCTTGGGAGCTTTGTGTCGAGTGTATTGTGGATTACAGCAAGTGCCAACCCTAGTACCAGTGGTGAAGGGCGGCTTATATAGAGTGCGCTGCCCTTCATAATGGCCCGGTGGACAAGGGTGGAGTAGTGGCGAGTAAACGATTACGTTACCAGTAACGTAAGCTTTAAATGCTAATAATGGTGTATGAAAACGTATGACCGTTGCCCTCCTGGGAGGTTATGATGTATAGAGTGAATTCCAGTCGGTACGTTAGATATGCTCCGAGTGGATCGTCGCCGACTGGATGATGGGGGCGCCCTTAGTTCAGTCGGAACTATCTAAGGGCCTTGTCTTCTATGAAGGGTAGTCCTTGGGTAGGACTTATAGGGCAGACCTATGACCCTACCCTGGGACTACAACCCCATCACCTAGTTCATCACTTGTAACCAATCTTCGTCTCGCAACTCCGATTGGTACTTGTAAGGTTGCTAGTAGTGTTGATTACTCTTTGTAGTTGATGCTAGTTGGATTACTTGGTGGAAGAGTTTATGTTCAGATCCTTGATGCTACTCATTACATCTCTGGTCATGAATATTATTATGCTTTGTGAGTAGTTACTTTTGTTCCTGGGGACATGGGATAAGTCATGCTAATAGTAGTCATGTGAATTTGGTATTCTTCGATATTTTGATGTGTTGTATGTTGTTTTTCCTCTAGTGGTGTTATGTGAACATCAACTACATAACACATGACCATTATTTGGGCCTAGAGGAAGGCATTGGGAAGTAGTAAGTAGATGATGGGTTGCTAGAGTGACAGAAGCTTAAACCCTAGTTTATGCGTTGCTTCGTAAGGGGTTGATTTGGATCCACTAGTTTAATGCTATGGTTAGACTTTGTCTTAATTCTTCTTTCGTAGTTGCGTATGCTTGCGAGAGGGGTTAATCATAAGTGGGATTCTTGTCCAAGTAAGGGCAGTACCCAAGCGCTGGTCCACCCACATATCAAACTATCAAAGTAACGAACGCGAATCATATGAACTTGATGAAAACTAGCATGACAGAAATTCCCGTGTGTCCTCGGGAGCATTTTTCCTCCTATAAGTCTTTGTCCAGGCTTCTCCCTTGCTACAAAAGGGATTGGGCCACCTTGCTGCACCGTTGCTACTTTTGTTACTTGTTGCTTGCTACGAATCATCTCACCACACAATCACTTGTTACCGACAATTTCAGTGCCTGCAGATTTTACCTTGCTGAAAACCGCTTGTCAGATCCTTCTGCTCCTCGTTGGGTTCGACACTCTTACTTATCGAAAGGACTACGATTGATCCCCTATACTTGTGGGTCATCAAGACTCTTTCTGGCGTCGTTGCCGGGGAGTGAAGCACCTTTGGTAAGTGGAACTTGGTAAGGAAACATTCATATAGTGTGCTAAAATTTATTGTCACTTGTCACTATGGATACTAATCCTTTGAGGGGATTGTTCGGGGTATCTTCATCTCGAACGGAAGCACAAAGAGTTGCTCCTCAACCTGCTGCACCTACTGAAAATATTTGCTTTGAATTTCCTTTGGGTATGCTTGAGAAACTGCTGGCTAATCCTTTTAGAGGAGATGGAACATCACATCCAGACTTGCATCTAATCTATGTAGATGAATTTGTGGTTTATTTAAGCTTGCAGGTTTGCCGAGGATGAGGTCAAGAAGAAGGTCTTTCCTTTATCTTTGAAGGATAAGGCGTTGACATGGTATAGGCTATGTGATGATACTGGATCATGGGACTACAATCGGTTGAAATTGGAATTTCATCAAAAGTTTTATCCTATGCATTTAGTACATCGTGATCGGAATTATATTTATAATTTTTGGCCTCGTGATAGAGAAAGGATCGCTCAATCTTGGGGGAGGCTTAAATCAATGTTATATTCATGCCCCAATCATGAGCTCTCGAGAGAAATTATCATTCAGAACTTCTATGCTCGGCTTTCTCATGATGATCGCACCATGCTTGACACTTCTTGTACTGGTTCTTTTATGAAGAGAGATATTGACTTCAAATGGAATTTATTGGAGAGAATTAAACGCAACTCTGAAGATTGGGAGCTTGAAGAAGGTAAGGAGTCAGGTATGAATTTCACGTTTGATTGCGTTAAATCCTTTGTTGAGACAAATACTTTTTTGTGACTTTAACGCTAAGTATGGACTTGACTCCGAGATAGTAACTTCATTGTGTGAATCCTTTGCTGCTCATATTGATCTCCCCAGAGAGAAGTGGTTTAAATATCATCCTCCTCTAGAAGTCAATGTAGTTAAACCCACTCCAGTTGAAGAGAAAGTCATTGCCTACAATGATCCTGTTGTTCCCAGTGCTTACATGGAGAAACCACCTTTCCCTGTTAGGATAAAGGATCATTCTAAAGCTTCCATTGTGATACGTAGAGGCTACATTAGAACACCTACACCCCTGAGCAAATTAGGGTTGAACCTAGCATTGCTATTATCAAAGATCTTCTGTCCGACGATGTTGAGGAACATAATATTCACTTGTGTGAAGATGCTGCTAGAATTGCTAAACCTCACATTAGAGACAAACATAGGCCTATTGTTGGCATGCATGTGGTTTCTGTTAAGATGGGAGATCATTGTTATCATGGTTTATGTGACGTGGGTGCTAGTGTAAGTGCAATACCTCAATCCTTATACGATGAAATCAAAGATGAGATTGCACTTGTTGAGATAGAACCTATAGATGTCACTATTCAGCTTGCCAATAGAGATACTATCTGCCATGTGGGAATTGTTAGGGATGTTGAAGTCTTGTGTGGTAAAACGAAGTATCCTGCTGATTTCCTCATTCTTGCTACCGCACAAGATAGCTTTTGTCCCATCATATTTGGCAGACCTTTTCTTAATACCGTCAATGCTCATATTGATTGTGAGAAGCAAACTGTCACTGTTGGCTTTGAAGGTGTGTCACATGAGTTCAATTTCTCCAAGTTTGGTAGACAACCTCATGAGAGTTTCCTAGTAGGGATGAAACTATTGCCTTAGCTTCTATTGTCGTGCATCCTACTGATCCCTTAGAGCAATACTTGCTTGAGCATGAAAATGATATGCATATGGATGAAAGGGATGAGATAGATAGAGTTGTCTTAGAACAATACCCTATCCTTAAGAATATTCTGCCTATTGAACTGCTTGGGATCCACCCCCACCAAAGGGTGATCTTGTGTTCGAACTTAAACAGTTGTTTGATACTCTTAAGTATGCCTACCTTGATGAAAAAGAGATATATCCTGTTATTATTAGTGCTAGCCTCTCAGAGCATGAAGAAAAGAAGTTACTAAAAACTGTGAGGAAGCACCGTGCTGCTATTGGATATACTCTTGATGATCTTAAGGGCATTAGTCCCACTCTATGCCAGCACAAAATTAAAACTGATCCTGATTTCAAACCAGTTGCTGATCATCAAAGGAGATTAAATCCTAAGATGAAAGAAGTAGTAAGAGAAGAAATACTAAAGCTCCTGGAAACAGGTATTATCTATCCTGTTGCTCATAGCGATTGGGTGAGTCCGGTGCATTGCGTCCCTAAGAAGGGAGGCATTACCGTTGTCCCTAATGATAAGGATGAATTGATCCCACAAAGGATTATTACTGGCTATAGGATGGTGATCGATTTTAGGAAATTGAATAAGGCCACTAGGAAAGATCATTATCCTTTGCCTTTTATCGACCAAATGCTAGAAAGACTGTCTAAACACACACACTTCTGCTTTCTAAATGGTTATTTTGGTTTCTCCCAAATACCAGTTGCACAATCTGATCAAGAGAAAACCACTTTCACCTGCCATTTCGGTACCTTTGCATATAGACGTACACCTTTTGGCTTATGTAATGCACCTGCCACCTTTCAAAGATGTATTATGGCTATATTCTCTGACTTTTGTGAAAAGATTGTTGACGTTTTCATGGATGACTTTTCCATTTACGGGTCTTCCTTTGATGATTGCCTCAGCAACCTTGATCGAGTCTTACAGAGATGTAAAGACACCAATCTTGTCTTGAATTGGGAGAAGTGCCACTTTATGGTTAATGAAGGCATCGTCTTAGGACATAAAATTTCCAAAAGAGGTATTGAAGTTGATAAAGCTAAGGTTGATGCAATCGAGAAAATGCCATACCCCACAGATATCAAAGGTATAAGAAGTTTCCTTGGTCATGCTGGTTTCTATATAAGGTTCATTAAAGACTTCTCTAAGATTTCTAGGCCTCTTACCAATCTCTTGCAAAAGGATATTCCTTTTTTTATGATGATTGTGAGGAAGCCTCGAAATACTTAAGAGGGCTTTGATAACTGCACCTATTGTTCAACCACCTGATTGGAACTTGCCTTCTGAGATCATGTGTGATGCTAGTGATTATTCTATTGGTGTTGTTCTAGGGCAAAGAGTCGATAAGAAGTTGAATGTTATTCACTACGCTAGTAAAACTCTAGACAGTGCCCAGAGAAACTATGCTACTACGGAGAAGGAATTTTTAGCACTCGTGTTTGCATGTGAAAAGTTCAGGTCTTACATAGTTGATTCCAAAGTCACTATTCACACTGATCACGCTGCTATTAAGTACCTCATGGAGGAGAAGGACACTAAACCTAAGCTTATCAAATGGGTTCTCTTGCTACAAGAATTTGATTTGCACGTTGTCGACAGAAACGGTGCTGATAACCCCGTAGCAGGTAACTTGTCTAGGTTGGAGAACGTTCTTGATGACCCACAACCTATTGATGATAGCTTTCCCGATGAGCAACTGAATGTCATCAATGCTTCACGTAGTGCCCCGTGGTATGCTTATTATGCAAACTATATCGTTGCCAAATACATACCACCTAGTTTCACGTACCAGCAAAGAGAAGAAATTCTTCTTTGACTTGAGACACTACTTTTGGGATGATCCTCACCTTTATAAGGAAGGAGTAGATGGTGTTATTAGACGTTGTGTACCTGAACATGAACAGGGGTAGATCCTACAGAAGTGTCACTCTGAGGCCTACGGAGGACACCTTGCGGGAGATAGAACTGCACACAAGGTATTGCAATCGGGTTTCTATTGGCCCACTCTCTTCAAGGATGCCCGTAAGTTTGTCTTGCCTTGTGACGGATGTCAGAGAATAGGTAATATTAGCAAACGTCAGGAAATGCCTATGAACTCTTCACTTGTCATTGAACCATTTGATGTCTAGGGCTTTGATTATATGGGACCTTTTCCAAAATCCAACGAGTATACTCATATCCTAGTTGTTGTTGATTACGTCACTAAGTGGGTAGAAGCTATCCCCACTAGTAGTGTTGATCAGAACACCTCTATCAGGATGCTAAAAGATGTTATCTTCCCTAGATTTGGAGTCCCGAGATATCTAATGACCGACGGTGGTTCACACTTCATTCATGGTGCTTTCCGTAAAACGCTTGCTAAGTATGATGTCAACCATAGAATTGCGCCTGCTATCACCCTCAGTCGAGTGGTCAAGTAGAGCTAAGCAATAGAGAGATTAAACTAATTCTGCAAAAGACTGTCAACAGGTCTAGAAAGAATTGGTCTACGAAGCTCGATGATGCACTGTGGGCTTATAGAACTGCCTATAAGAATCCCATGGGCATGTCTCCGTACAAAAGCGTACGATAAAGCATGTCATTTACCTCCTGAGCTAGAGCATAAAGCTTATTGGGCAATCAAAGAGCTCAACTTTGATTTCAAACTTGCCGGTGAGAAGAGGTTATTTGATATTAGCTCGCTTGATGAATGGAGAACTCAGGCATATGAGAATGCCAAGTTGTTCAAAGAGAAGGTTAAGAGGTGGCATGATAAGAGGATACAAAAGTGTGAGTTCAATGTAGGTGATTATGTCTTGCCATATAACTCTCGTTTAAGATTCTTTGCAGGCAAGCTTCTCTCTAAATGGGAAGGTCCCTATGTTGTTGAGGAAGTATATAGTTCCGGCGCTATCAAGATCAACAACATGGAAGGTAATTGTCCGAGAGTGGTAAATGGGCAGAGAATCAAGCATTATTTCTTAGGTACTCCCATAAATGTTGAAAGCAATATTATCAATACCATAACTCCGGAAGAATACCTAAGGGACATTTATCAGCCTGTTTCAGACTCCGAAAACGAAGAGGTATGTGATTCGGTAAGAAAAGAGAGTCCAAAACTTTTCCAGTAGGAAATTTTCCCCGTTTTGGAATATTTGAAAAAATTACAAAAATTGGAAGTAGTCCGGAAAGTGCGCGAGGAGGCGACAAGCCTGCACGGCACGGGCCCACCCCCTGGCCGCGCCGTGAGAGCTTGTGTCCATCTCGTGCGCCTCCTGGACTCCGTTTTCGTGCAGGGTGCTCTTTCTGGTCTGGAAAAAATCATTATATATACTTCCGTTTGGTCTGACCCCTGCATCACGCAGATTTCCTCTGTTTTTCGTTTCGAGCGTGTTTTCTGCCGCAGATCTAGGTCAAGATGTCTTCTCAGGATTCAGAGGGGGAGAGCTATGTGGCTGATTACCTTGCTAACCCCAAGGTCTATGGGGACTTTGATCCTTATGGCTGGACCTCTGATGAGGAAGAAGATTATGATCCCAAGGGGAAGGAACAAATGAGTTCCGATGAAGAGGAGGCTCCTCTACCTCAACCTCGACGCACGCATGTGGAGTTCAAGAAGTCGAGCCTCCCTCACTCAAGGAATAAGCCTAAGACCTTGTTTATCCCTTCTCGTTTCTTGCAGGAGAGTAAGCAGGAATTATGCCAAAGGGTGTTGAAGCTTGAAGAGGAAAATGATGATCTGAGGGAGCAGAATTTTATGCTCAAGTGGAAATTAAACAAGCTCAAGACCTCTGCAACAACTCCTCCACCATCACCACCAAAGGAACACAACTAAACATGGGTATGGGCAATCCCCTTGGCTTGTTCCAAGCTTGGGGGAGTTTCCCCGGTATCGTATCACCATCACATCTTTTGCCTTTACCTTTGTTTTAGTTTTCCTTTTCAGTTTTCTCTTTCTCTAGTAGACTAAAAGTCTTAGTGTTTTAGTCTTGAGTTTTGCTTTGTGTCACCCCCGGTGTATATGAGCTCGTGAGCCATATAATAAAGACTGTCTTAGTTGAAGGGCTTTGCCTCTTGACATGATCAAAAGAGTGAGAATAGAACAAAAGCATGAAAGATCATGTAATTATCTTATGGGAAGTGATGGCTTCACATATAAAAAGAATGAGGATTGAAACTTGTTGAGGGTATGCAAACGTAGACCTTGGTCATTGTTGCAATTAATAGGAACTGATAAAGAAGGAGAGGTTCACATATAAATATATCATCTCCGACACCATCTATGATTGTGAACACTCACTAAACTATTGCATGCCTAGAAGTAGATGTTGGACAAGGAAGACAACATAATGAATTGTGTTTGCTTGGCTCCAAACAATGTTATATGATTAGAGATCCCTTAGCATGTGACGATTGCTTCCACCTCACATTAGCCAAACCTCCTGCACTAAGTAGAGATACTACTTGTGCATCTATAAACCTTCAAACCAGTTTTGCCATGAGTGTCCACCATACCTACCTATGGATTGAATAAGATCCCTTAAGTAAGTTGTCATCGGTGCAAGCAATAAAAATTGCTCTCTAATATGTATGATCTATTAGTGTGTGGAAAATAAGCTTTGTACGAACGTGTGATGAGGAAGACATAAAAGCGATAGACTGCATAATAAAGTTCTTTATCACAAGAGGCAATATAAAGTGACATTCCTCCACACCAAGAGGACACACATCCAAACCTCAAAAGCGCATGACAACCTCTACTTCCCTCTGCGAAGGGCCTTTCTTGTACCTTTACTTTTTGTCCTTGAAAGAGTCATGGTGATCTTCACCAATTCCCTATTTCGCCTTTGTCTTGGATAACGTCATATGCTTGGGAAAGATCTATATTCATATGTCAACTTGGAAGTAAGTATTCATGAATTATTATTGTTGACATTACCCTTGAGGTAAGCAGTTGGGAGGCAAAACTATAAGACCCTATCTTTCTGTGTGTCCAGCTGAAACTTTGATCTCATGAGTACCACGTGAGTTGTAGCAATTGTAGAGAATGAAAGAATGATTGAGTGTGTGGATTTGCTTTACAAGCTCTTATTTGACTCTTTATGATGTTGTGATAAATTGCAATTGCTTCAATGACTAAAGGCTATCGGTTGTTACTTCTCAGTAAGGTTCTTGATCCATGTTTTACTTTGTGAAGGAATTATCACTTTAGCATGAGAGATTATATGTTGTTATTGCTGTTCTGATCATGATAATGATGCATGCATGTTCGTATCTCGTTTTGTCGACACCTCTCTCCCTAAACATGTGGACATATTTATTGAGCTAGGCTTTCGCTTGAGGACAAGCGAGGTCTATGCTTGGGGAATTGATACGTCCATTTTGCATCATGTTTTCATGTTGATATTTATCGCTTCTTAGGCTGTTATTTCACTTCACGGTACAATTCTTATGCCTTTTCTCTCTTATTTTGCAAGGTTTACATGAAAAGGGAGAATGCCGGCAGCTGGAATTCTGGCCTGAAAGTGGAGCAAGTTTGAGATACCTATTCTGCGCAACTCCAAACGCCGTAAAAATCAACGAGGATTTTTTTTCTGATTTGGGGTCCATGTTGCAGAAGGATGGAGATATCGATGAAGACGTGGGCCACCGAATCAAGGCTGGGTGGATGAAGTGGCGCCAAGCTTCTGGCGTACTCTGTGATAAGAGAGTGCCACAAAAGCTAAAAGGCAGGTTTTATAGGACAGCTATCCGACCTGCGATGTTGTATGGCGCGGAGTGTTGGCCAACCAAGAGACGACATATCCAATAGTTAGGTGTAGCAGAGATGCGCATGTTGAGATGGATATGTGGCCACACAAGGAAGGATCGGGTACGGAATGACGATATACGAGAGAGACTTGGGGTAGCACCGATTGAAGAGAAGCTGGTCCAGCATCGTCTCAGATGGTTTGGACATATTCAACGGAGGCCACCGGAAGCGCCGGTGCATAGCGGATGGATAAAGCGTGCTGAGAATGTTAAGAGGGGTCGTGGTAGACCAAACTTGACATGGGAGGAATCCATTAAGAGAGACCTGAAGGTTTGGAATATCGACAAAGACTTAGCCATGGATAGGGGTGCGTGGAAGTTAGCTATCCACGTTCCAGAGCCATGAATTGGCTTCGAGATCTTATGGGTTTCAACTCTAGCCTACCCCAACTTGTTTGGGACTGAAAGGCTTGGTTTTTGTTGTTGTTGTTGTTGTTGTTGTATAAAAAATACTGGGCCGAAGAAGTGCCAGAGGGGCGCGTGCACGTGGCCACAAGCCTGCACGGCGCGGCCACCCCCAGGCCGCACCATGAGGGCTTGTGGGCAGCATGCTGGCCCACTGGCCCCCTCTTCTGCTATATGAAGGGTTTCGTCCAGAAAAAATTTAGGGAGGAGCTTTTTCGTGGATTCGCCGCCGCCACGAGGCGGAACTTGAGCAAAACCAATCTAGAGCTCCGGCGGGACGATCCTGTCGGGGAAACTTCCCTCCCGGAGGGGGAAATCGTCGCCATCGTCATCACCAACACTCCTCTCATCGGAGGGGACTCGTCGCCATCAACATCTTCATCAGCACCATCTCATCTCCAAACCCTAGTTCATCACTTGTAACCAATCTCCGTCTCGCAACTCCGATTGGTACTTGTAAGGTTGCTAATAGTGTTGATTACTCTTTGTAGTTGATGCTAGTTGGATTACTTGGTGGAAGAGTTTATGTTCAGATCCTTGATGCTACTCATTACCTCTCTAGTCATGAATATGATTATGCTTTGTGAGTAGTTACTTTTGTTCCTGAGGACATTTGATAAGTCATGCTAATAGTAGTCATGTGAATTTGGTATTCGTTCGATATTTTGATGTGTTGTATGTTGTTTTTCCTCTAGTGGTGTTATGTGAACGTCGACTACATAACACTTCACCATTATTTGGGCCTAGAGGAAGGCATTGGGAAGTAGTAAGTAGATGATGGGTTGCTAGAGTGACAGAAGCTTAAACCCTAGTTTATGTGTTGCTTCGTAAGGGGCTGATTTGGATCCACTAGTTTAATGTTATGGTTAGACTTTGTCTTAATTCTTCTTTCGTAGTTGCGGATGCTTGCGAGAGGGGTTAGTCATAAGTGGGATGCTTGTCCAAGTAAGGGCAGTACCCAAGCGCCGGTCCACCCACATATCAAACTATCAAAGTAACGAACGCGAATCATATGAACTTGATGAAAACTAGCATGACAGAAATTCCCGTGTGTCCTCGGGAGCGTTTTTCCTCCTATAAGACTTTGTCCAGGCTTGTCCCTTGCTACAAAAGGGATTGGGCCACCTTGCTGCACCGTTGCTACTTTTGTTACTTGTTGCTTGCTACGAATCATCTCACCACACAATCACTTGTTACCGACAATTTCAGTGCGTGCAGATTTTACCTTGCTCAAAACCACTTGTCAGATCCTTCTGCTCCTCGTTTGGTTCGACACTCTTTACTTATCGAAAGGACTACGATTGATCCCCTATACTTGTGGGTCATCAATGACTACTCACAAAGCATAATCATATTCATGATCAGAGAGGTAATGAATAGCATCAAGTACTTGAACATATAATCTTCCACCGAGTAATCCAACTAGAATCAACTACAAAGAGTAATTAACACTACTAGCAACCTTACAAGTACCAATCGGAGTCGCGAGACGGAGATTGGTTACAAGTACCAATCGGAGTCAACTTTGCATGCATGTGGATCATGAAAATAATATCCTTTGTGATAGCTATTTTGTTGAATTTTATTATGATCCCATATGTAATTGCTATGAGAGAGGAAAATATTGTGGTAGAAACTTTCATGTTACCAAATTACCTCTCGTTATGTGGAGATTGCTATTGTCTCTTTCTTCTTCCTTGCATATGGCAACTATTGGTTGTCTTGCCAATTTGTTTTCCTATAAAATGCCTGTGCATAGGAAGTATGTGAGACTTAGATGTGATTTTCACATGCTTCATCATGCTCTCGTTGTGCTTCAATTCTTTTCTTTTGTGTGAGCATCATTGAATTATCAATGCCTAGCTAAGGGCGTTAAACAATAGCGCTTGTTGGGAGGCAACCCAATGATTTTATCTTTTTTATTTCTGTTTTGTTGCGTCCACACCATCATAATTATGTTGTGATTGTGTTTTTTGTGTTTCTTTTTGTGTTTGAGCCAAGCAAAACCTTTATGACTAGTCTTGGTAATGGTTGTTTGATCCTGCTGGAAAAAGACAGAAACTTTTCGCTCACGAGATGATTTTTCATTTTTATTCAGAAAGATCTTTTGAGTTGATTCATTTTACTGCTGGTTGATATGCCTTTTTCCCAGGCAGTCGTAATGTTTCAGAATTTTTGAGGTACCAGAAGTATACGAAGTATACAGATTGCTACAGACTGATCTGTTTTTGACAGATTCTGTTTTTGTTGAGTTGGTTGCTTGTTTTGATGAAACTATGGTTAGTATCGGGGGGTACTAGCCATGGAAAAGTGAGAATACAGTAGCCCAACACCAATATATATAGAATTCAAGTTTGCTACAGTACCAAAAGAGGTGGTAGTTTGTTTTCTTGTGCTAATGATATCACGAGTTTCTGTTTAAGTTTTGTGTTGTGAAGTTTTCAAGTTTTGGGTGATGTTCTCATGGACAAAGAGCTAAGGAGTGGAAAGAGTTCAAGCTTGGGGATGCCCAAGGCGTCCCAAGTCAAATTAAAGGACAACAAAAAGCCTAAGCTTGGGGATGCCCCGGGAAGTCATCCCCTCTTTCATATTCAATCCATCGGTTACATTACTTGGAGCTATATTTTTATTCACCACATGATATGTGTTTTGCTTGGAGCGTCTTGTATCGTAGGAGTCTTTTCTTTTTGTTGTGTCACAATCATCCTTGTTGCACACCTTTTTGAGAGAGAGATAGACATGCACTCATCGTGATTTTGCTAGAATGCTCATAGTGCTTCACTTATATCTTTTGAGCTAGATAATTTTGCTCTTTGTGTTTCACTTATATCTTTTAGAGCATGGCGGTGCGTGACTTGGTAGTTGGCTTATGCTATGAAAGTAGTCCCAAAGGTGATAGGTACCCAAAGAGGATACAAAAACCTCCATCTTCATGTGCATTGAGTAGAAAGATAAGTCTTGATTCCTCTCAATTAGTTTTGGGACATGGATTTGGTAATATTAAGAGTTATGTTAGTAGGGTGTTGTGAATCTAGAAATACTTGTGTTGAAGTTAGTGATTCTCGTAGCATGCACGTATGGTGAACCGCTATGTTAGGAAGTCGGAGCATAATTGATTTATTGATTGTCATCCTTTGTGTTGAGGTCGGGATCGCGCGATGGTTAACACCTACCAACCCTTCCCCTAGGAGTATGCGTTTAGCACTTTGTTTCGATTACTAATAAAAACTTCCACAACAAGTATGTGAGTTCTTCATGACTAATGTGAGTCCATGGTATAGATGCACTTTCACCTTCCACCTTTTCTAGCCTCCCTAGTGTCGCGCAACTTTCGCCGGTACACAAACCCACCATATGCCTTCCTCAAAACAGCCACCATACCTACCTACTATGGCATTTTCATAGCCATTCTGAGATATATTGCCATGCAACTCCCACCGTTTCGTCTCATGACTTGTGTCGTCACTCTCATATTTCCATTGCATGATCGTAAGATAGCTAGCGAGATGTTTTAACGTCATACGCCAAGCTAGATCGTTGCACATCATGGTACACTGCCGGAGGCATTTCCTATAGAGTCATCATCGTTCTGAGCTTTGAGGTGTGAGTAAATAAAAGTGTGATGATCATCATTATTAGAGCATTGTGCCATGTGAGGAAACAAAAATTAAAAAAAGAGGCCAAAGAGCCCAAAAATAAAAAAAAGGAGAAAAGAGAAAAAAGAGAGGCCTAAGAGCCCAAAAAAAAGATAAAAAGAGAGAAGGGACAATGCTACTATATTTTTCCACACTTGTGCTTCATAATAGCACCATGTTCTTCATGATTGAGAGCCTCTCGTTGCGTCACCACCATATGCTAGTGGGAATCTTTATTATATAACTTGGCTTGTATATTCGAATGATGGGCTTCCTCAAAATTTCCCTAGGTCTTCGTGAGCAAGCAAGTTGGATGCACACCCACTAGTTCTCCTTTTGAGCTTTCACATACTTATAGCTCTAGTGCATCCTTTGTATGGCAATCCCTACTCATTCACATTGATATCTATTAATGGGCATCTCCATAGCCCTTTGATATGCCGAGTCAATGTGACCATCTCCTCCTTTTTGTCTCACAACCACCACCACACTCTATTCCACCTATAGTGCTATATCCATGGCTCACGCTCATGTATTGCGTGATAGTTATTAAAAGTTTGAGAAAGTAAGAGTGCGAAAACAATTACTTGGCCAATACCGGGGTTGTGCATGATTTACATTAGTTGTGTGAGGATGATGGAGCATAGCCAGACTATATGATTTTGTAGGGATAACTTTCCTTGGCCTTGTTATTTTGAAAGTTCATGATTACCTTGCTAGTTTTCTTGAAGTATTATTGTTTTCATGTCAATAGCAAACTATTGTTTTGAATCCTATGGATCTGAACATTCATGTCACTCAAAGAAGTTGCAAAGGACAACTATGCTAGGTAGCATTCCACATAAAAAATTCAGTCTTTATCATTTCCCTAATCGAGGACGAGCAGGAGTTAAGCTTGGGGATGCTTGATACGTCTCCAATGTATCTATAATTTTTGATAGTTTCATGCTATTATCTTGTCAAACTTTGGATGTTTTGCATGCCTTATATATAATTTTTTGGACTAACTTATTAACTCAGCCAAGTGCCAGTTCCTATTTTTTCCATGTTTTTGACCCCTTTCAGAGGAGGATTTTGAACGGTGTCCAAACGGAATGAAACTGCCAAAAAGAGTTTTTCAAAACAGAAAAAGATCGAGAAGCCGGAGAATCAAGGCAGGGGCCCTGCAGGGACCCCACAAGCCCTCATGGCGTGGCCAGGGGGGCCGCGCCACCCTGGCTTGTGGGCTCCCTGGGCCACCTCTGCCCTAGGTTTTGCGCCTATATATTCCCTAAAATCCCAGAAAAAATCAAGAGATCATCGAAAGTACTTTTCCGCCGCCGCAAGGTTCTGTCTCCGCAAGATCCCTTCTGGGGCACATTCTGGTGCCCTGCCGGAGGGGGGATTCGGATACGGAGGGCTTCTTCATCAACACCATGACCTCTCCGATGACGCGTGAGTAGTTCACCATAGACCTACGGGTCCATAGCTAGTAGCTAGATGGCTTCTTTTCTCTCTTGGATCTTCAATACAAAGTTCTCCATGATCTTCATGGAGATCTATCTGATGTAATCTTATTTTGCGGTGTGTTTGTCGAGATTCGATGAATTGTGGATTTATGATCAAATTATCTATGAATCTTATTTGAGTTTCTTCTGATATCTCTTATGCATGATTTCATATCCTTGTAATTCTCTTCGAGTTGTGGGTTTTGTTTGGCCAACTAGATCTATGATTCTTGCAATGGGAGAAGTGCTTGGTTTTGGGTTCATACTGTGCGGTGACCTCACCCAGTGACAGAAGGGGTAGCGAGGCACGCAATTGTGTTGTTGCCATCAAGGGTAAAAAGATGGGGTTTTCATCATTGGTTTGAGATTATCCCTCTACATCATGTCATCTTGCTTAAGGCGTTACTCTGTTCGTCATGAACTCAATACACTAGATGCATGTTGGATAGCGGTCGATGTGTGCAGTAATAGTAGTAGATGCAGAAAGTATCGGTCTACTTGTCTCGGACGTGATGCCTATATGTATGATCATTGCCTTAGATATGGTCATGAATTTGCGCGGTTCTATCAATTGCTCGACAGTAATTTGTTCACCCACCGTAATACTTGCTATTTTGAGAGAAGCCTCTAGTGAACACTATGGCCCCCGGGTCTACTCCACACCATATTTTCAGCCTTACACTTTTTACTTCGTTGCACTTTCCGCCTTCAGATCTCACTTTGCAATCAATCTTGAAGGGATTGACAACCCCTTTAAAGCGTTGGGTGCAAGATCTTTTGTGTTTGCGCAGGTACTCTGGACTTGACGAGATTCTCCTACTGGATTGATACCTTGGTTCTCAAACTGAGGGAAATACTTACTGCTCCTGTGCTGCATCACCCTTTCCTCTTCAAGGGAAAAACCAACGCAAGCCCAGTCTCCATCAACGTGTCAATCTCTGGCACTGTTGTGTGTTGCCGTAGCAATCAGCAACTGGTCTAGAATCAGGATCGGTTTTAATTTTGTGCTGGCATAGAGTGGGACTAATGCCCTTAAGATCGTCAAGAGTATATCCAATAGCAGCACGGTTCTTCCTCAGAGTTTTTAGTAACTTCTTTTCTTCATGCTCTGAAAGGCTAGCACTAACAATAACAGGATATATCTCTTCTTCATCGAGATGAGCATACTTAAGAGTATCAGACAACTGTTTTAGCTCGAACACAGGATCACCCTTTGGTGGGGGTGGATCTCCAAGCAGTTCAACAAGCAAATTATCCTTAAGGATAGAATATTGTTCAAAGATAACTCTATCTATCTCATCCCTTTCATCCATATGCATATCATTTTCATGCTCAAGAAAGTATTGCTCTAAGGGATCAGTAGGAGGCACAACAATAGAAGCTAGGGCAATAATTTCATCCTTACTAGGCAACTCTTTTTCATGAGGTTGTCTACCAAACTTGGAGAAATTGAACTCACGCGACACACCTTCAAAGCCAACAGTGACAGTTTGCTTCTCACAATTAATATGAGCATTGACAGTATTGGAAGGTCTGCCAAATATGATGGGACAAAAGTTATCTTGTGTGGTAGCAAGAACGAGGAAATCAGCAGGATACTTCATTTTACCACACAAGACGTCAACATCTCTAACAATTCCCAAAGGGCGGATAATATCTCTATTGGCAAGCTGAATAGTGACATCAATAGGTTCCATCTCAACAGGTTTAATCTTGTCTTTAATTTCATCATATAAGGATTGAGGTATTGCACTAACACTAGCACCCACGTCACATAAACCATGATAACAATGATCTCCTATCTTAACAGAAACAACAGGCATGCCAACAACAGGCCTATGTTTGTCTTTAGCATGTGGTTTAGCAATTCTAGCAGCATCTTCACAGAAGTGAATATCATGGCCATCAACATTGTCGGACATGAGGTCTTTGATAAGAGCAATGCTAGGTTCAACTCTAATTTTCTCAGGGGGTGTAGGTGTTCTAATGTAGCCCCTACGTATCGCAGTTGAAACTTTAGAATGATCCTTTATCCTAACAGGGAAAGGTGGTTTCTCAATGTAAGCACTAGGAACAATAGGATCATTATAAGCAATGACTTTCTCTTCAACTGGATTGGGTTTAACTACATTGACTTCTAAGGGAGGATGATATTTAAACCACTTCTCTTCAGGGAGATCAATATGAGCAGCAAATGATTCACACAATGAAGCTACTATCTCAGAGTCAAGTCCAAATTTAGCGCTAAAATCACAAAAATTATTTGTTTCAACAAAGGATTTAACGCAATCAAACTTGAAATTCATACCTGACTCCTTACCTTCATCAAACTCCCAATCTTCAGAGTTGCATTTAATTCTTTCCAATAAATTCCATTTGAAGTAAATATCTCTCTTCACAAAAGAACCGGTACAAGAAGTGTCAAGCATGGTGCGATTATCATGAGAAAGCCGAGCATAGAAGTTCTGAATGATAATTTCTCTCGAGAGCTCATGGTTGGGGCATGAATATAACATTGATTTAAACCTCCCCCAAGCTTGAGGTATACTTTATCTGTCACGAGGCCAAAATATATATATATAATTCCGATCACGATGTACCAAATGCATAGGATAAAACCTTTGATGAAATTCCAATTTGAATCGGTTGTAGTTCCATGATCCAGTATCATCACATAGCCTATACCATGTCAATGCTTTAACCCTCAAAGATAAGGGAAATACCTTATTATTGACCTCATCCTCGGGCAAACCTGCAAGCTTAAATAAACCACAAACTTCATCTACATAGATTAGATGCAAGTCTGGATGTGATGTTCCATCTCGTGTAAAAGGATTAGCCAGCAGTTTCTCAAGCATACCGGAAGGAAATTCAAAGCAAATATTTTCAGTAGGTGCAACAGGTTGAGGAGCAACTCCTTGTGCTTCCGTTCGAGGTGAAGATACCCCGAACAAGCTCCTCAAAGGATTAGTTTCCATAGTAACAAGTGACAATAAATTTCAGCACACTATAGAAATGTTTCCTTACCTAATTCCACTTACCAAAGGCGCTTCACTCCCCGGCAATGGCGCCAGAAAAGAATCTTGATGACCCACAAGTGTAGGGGACCTATCGTAGTCCTTTCGATAAGTAAGAGTGTCGAACCCAACGAGGAGCAGAAGGATTTGATAAGTGGTTATCAGCAAGGTATTCTCTGCAAGCATTGAAATTATCGGTCACAGATAGTTGTGTGATAAGATGATTTGTAGCAAGTAGCAAGTAACAATAGTAACAACGGTGCAGCAAAGTGGCCCAATCCCTTTTGTAGCAAGGGACAAGCCTCGACAAACTCTTATAGGAGGTAAAGCACTCCCGAGGACACATGGGAATTTCTATCAAGCTAGTTTTCATCATGTTCATATGATTCGGGTTCGCTACTTTGATAGTTTGATATGTGGGTGGACCGGTGCTTGGATGCCGCCCTTACTTGGACAAACATCTCATTTATGATTAACCCCTCTCGCAAGCATCCGCAACTACGAAAGAAGAATTAAGACAAAGTCTAACCATAGCATTAAACTAGTGAATCCAAATCAGCCCTTTACGAAGCAACACATAAACTAGGGTTTAAGTTTCTGTCACTCTAGCAACCCATCATCTACTTAATACTTCCCAGTGCCTTCCTCTAGGCCCAAATAATGGTGAAGTGTCATGTAGTCGACGTTCACATAACACCACTAGAGGAAAACAACTTACAACGCATCAAAATATCGAACGAATACCAAATTCACATGCCTACTTATAGCATGACTTATCCCATGTCCTCAGGAACAAAAGTGACTGCTCACAAAGAATAATCATATTCATGACCAGAGAGGTAATGAATAGCATCAAGGATGTGAACATATAATCTTCCACCGAGTAATTCGACTAGCATCAACTACAAAGAGTAATTAACACTACTAGCAACCTTACAAGTACCAATCGGAGTCGCGAGACGGAGATTGGTTACAAGAGATGAACTAGGGTTTGGAGATGAGATGGTGCTGATGAATATGTTGATGGTGATGAGTCCCCTCCGATGAGAGGAGTGTTGGTGATGATGATGGCGACGATTTCCCCCTCCGGGAGGGAAGTTTCCCCGGCAGGACGACCGTGCCGGAGCTCTAGATTGGTTCTGCTCAAGTTCCGCCTCGTGGCGGCGGCGATTCCTCATGAAAGCCTCCTCTTGATTTTTTCTGGAACGAAACCCTCCTTATAGAAAAAGAGGGGGGCCAGAGGGCCAAGTGGGAGCCCACAAGCCCCCTATGCGCGACCAGGGGGTAGGTCGCGCCTAGCAGGCTTGTGGCCTCCTGGTGGCTCCCCTCTGGTACTTCTTTCGCCAAGTATTTTTTATAAATTCCAAAATAATTCCTCGTTGATTTTCATGGCCTTTGGAGTTGCGCAGAATAGGTATCTCAAACTCGCTCCTTTTTCAGGCCAGAATTCCAGTTGCCGACATTCTCCCTCTTCATGTAAACCTTGCAAAATAAGAGAGAAAAGGCATAAGTATTGTATCGTGAAGTGTAATAACAACCCAAAAAGAGATAAAAAAACAACATGAAAGCATGATGCAAAATGGACGTATCACAAGCGACTAAACATTTATTTGTGGTGGTTAACTTACAAGTACAAGAATACAAGAGGGGGGATGATCTGCGCACGGAGAACGCGAATTAATGATGATCAAATGAATGATCCTGAACACCTACTTACGTCACACATAACCCCACCGTGTTCTTGATCGGAGAGGAGCTCAAGAAAGAGACAGTCACGGTTACACACTAAGTTGGCACATTTTAATTGAGCTTACTTCAAGTTATCTAGAACTGGATGTTAAACAAAGTTTCCAAGTTTGCCACATAACCGCGGGCGCAGCTTTACGAAAGATTTAACCCTGCAGGGGTGCTCCAATTAGTCCATCACAAATTACCACAAACCGCATAGAAAATCTCAACCACGAAATTCGTGATCTTCTCGGATTCCTTAGTGGAAAAACCTCAACTCTGAGATAACCCAAAGCATCACTGGGATCCCGATGCACAAGATATTTCGCCAAAGGTAAAACTAATCCAGAAAGGCCGCCCAACGTGTCGACGAACCTGATAGAGCCGTGTATCTCGTTCTCAAGACACGACAAATGAGCTATGGTTACCACGCCTAAACACCGGGTTAACCCGGGGGGCGTTAATAAACTGCTCCGGGTTGGACCAACACTCATGAGGAGCACTCGTCCGGGGGTTGATTAAATTTCCTCGAGTTAATTACTCCCTATGTGGTTCATTAGTTATTAGGCAAATGTAGTACCAAAGTTGGGCCTTGCCAGACCAGTTTTAAACTAAGACGAATTATCAAGGGGGTCCCGATAACAACCCCGATCGTGTTAGGAGCGCTCAATTATGCAATATAACACCGGTAGCCGAATCTAAGGCGGCAGAGGTGGAACAAAACATCAGGCTAGAAAGCCGAGCCTTCCACCTTTCACCAAGTATATAGGTGCATTAATTTAAATAGCATTAATATGGTGATATATCAAGGAACACATGTTTTCACATGGAAGCAACTGCACCTGCAACTAGCAACACTAACACATGGTTAAGCAAGCGGTAACATAGCCAATCAGTGGTTTTCTAGGTTGTAGAACAGTTGAAGGTTTCACGGCAATGTTGAGAGGCTGACATTTAACACGTGGTAGGCAACGAGACATAACGAAAGAAATGAGACAACTAGCATGGCATTGATAGTAATGCTATCTAGGGAAATGGTCATCTTGCGTGAGATCTCGTTTGGTAGAAGAATGATTCCGTGAAGCAAACGAACCAACGTAGTCGAAAGGATCCTCACAATAGGAAACCCTTGCGGAACTCTATCGAGATGAAACAAACCGAAACAACAATCAACACACGATATTCACCACGACACATGCATGATATGATGCACAACCTAATATAATGCATGTCCATTTCAATTATGCAAGGCATGGCATGGCACATCGCAACAATCAAACACTACACAATAAGTGAATATCAATATGCAACGAGTTGCGTATTGACGAAACTCCAAGTACGAATTATTTAGTTCACTCCCGTTTAGGTACACGACAACTTTAAAATGTTTTTAAACATGGCAAGAGGTGAAGCATTTGATTCTACATGACATACTAGCCGGTTAACACCTAAGAACATAGAACGGAGGCACGGTTAAAAGATACGTGCAACACAGGATATTATGCCATGAATGCAACATGCATGCAATTGCAATTTTATGAAAACACATGTAAGAAGGATATGAAGCATGTGTCGCCATGGCAAACGAAAGGGAACCATGGCGGCAAAACGGAAATGATGCGACGGCAATGTTCCGGTCCCGGTAACTCGATGAGATATCGGTGCCAACGAATTGGGAGCGTGTGCGTGTCATGCCAAAGAATGATGGAGTGATTCGGGTTACCGGTTCCCATGTGTCGGTGGCATGGCCAAAGAGGGACAACGCACAACGAGCAAACATATAAGGTACAAAACATAGGGTTCAACTCATACATCACATGCATTCGGTCCACATGCATCGTCTCAACGGTTATACCTTTGAAGCGTGCCTCTCGGAGCGGATCAACTCGTGGCAGTGTAGTTGTACATGGGTTGTCGTGGACGTCGTGGAAGTAGTGGTACTCGCGATTTGTCAACGGTAATCTTACACTTGGCATAGTGGTACACGGGTCTTCGGCGACGGTAGTCGTACACGCCGATGGTATTCGCACTCGTTCCGTAGTCGTTCAGGGTCGTTGGTCTTGTCGATGGGGTACTTGACAAATCTGCGTAGTCGAACACTTGTGATCGTCGAGGCAGTTGCAGTCTCGAGGCTTGGGGATTCAACGAGCATGAGGCAACAAGGCTGGGTGTGCTAAATCCTGCGATCAAGGGGGGTGAAGCCCGCAGGCACGGGGAAACAACAGGACGATGACAGAGCATTGGAACGCAGAGCAAAGGGAGAAGGCAGGGCATGGGGAGCTGTCAGTGGCCAGAGGCATGGAGGGCACATGCTCCTCTGCTCGGCTCGGGTTCAGAAGGTGCAAGGAAAGGAGGAGGTGAGCGTGGTCAACGCGGTCGGACTCGAGGGCTGCTACTCGAACCCCACGTGCGCGGGACCAACAGGAAAGGTGATGGTGCAGGTCAACGATGCAATGAGAGGTAACCTCCGGCGAGGAATGGAATGGACGGGTCGGATCCGTGCCAGGGGAGGCTCGATCTGGTGGTCCTGATGTCGTTCCCCAATGGAGCGGCTTGGCAGAGCTCCTTCAGAAGGAGAGAGAGAAGGAAACAACTCAGAGAAGGAGGAGAACAAAGGGAGGAATAAGAGGGGTTGGCGCAGGCGAGGGAACCGGCCTCAGCGCTGGTTGGTGGAGACAGTTCCACCTCGGGCATACTGAGGGGTCTGGCTGCGGAGCGCCATGGGAGCGAGCGCGGGGGATTTGGGGACCTGTTGCTGCTGGCTGGGGCGCAGAAGGTGGTGGTGTGCGCCCCCGCGGTGGCTCGAGGCGACGATCCCGACGCTGGAGTGGCGGGGAGCAGCTCCGACGAAACCAGACAACCCTCCGGCGGAGGCGCTAGGAGGTCGGCAGCGTGCTCCTGGGCAGGTGCAGGTGGCCGGGATCAACGACGGGGCTGGGCAGGTGGAGAAGAGGCTGAGGAGGACGGGGCACTGGGTGGGTTTGACCAGGAGCGGCGCTAGGCATCTCTGGCCGCGTAGAGGTGCTCGGGCACGCGCTGGAGCTCAGGCTGGCCCGCGGCTGCTGTTGGCTGGCTGGATCGCGCAGGAGGAAGGAGGAGACGTGTGCTAGTGGCTCGATGGGGAAAACCAGGTGGGTGGCGGCGTTGTCGGGAGGGAATTGGTTAGCTAGGGTTAGGGTAGGATTAGGCTACATTCATATATAAATAGACACTATTTTCTACACGGGGTCTAGCGGCCCTCTGATCTTAATTGAACGGTCGCGGAAAAATAGGCTAGGGGGTCCTATTGAAAATCTGATGACGGTTTGTGGTAAAACGGGGTTGATCCGGATCCAACGGCCACGACTGCCCGGTCTGGACTCCGGGAGGTTTTCGGACAAGGCTGCGCGTAGGGTTGGTGCACTCTGCACACGGGCTAGGCGGAGATGAGAGGGAAAATAGGTCACCCGGCGACAGAGTTTTGAAACCGAAAACGTCCGACGAAATGAACGACTATTGTGCCGCTATGGGTTTAACGGTTGGGGTATCAAACGAACTCGACGAAATTTGGTAGGCGGCCTACCTACATTAAAATAAGACCACACGCCAAGTTTCAACCCAATCCGAGAAAGTTTTATACACACTTTTAAAAACAAGATTAAAAGATGTCGCGGGCGCGTGCGTGTGTGGTTGATCTCAAATGGTCAATGACACGGAGAGAGCCGACAACTAATAATGAATGCAAGTTTGAAAACCTACGGCAACAGAGTACCGATGCAATGCGGATGATGGGAATGATGTGATGATGAGTGCAACCCACAAATAACTCACACGACGGCAACGAATAAAAAGGGGAATCTTTTGGAGCGTCGGTCTCGGGCTGTTACACTTTTTCCATCGGTATGTTACTTTCCAGAGTTTCGATCGTCGGTATCTCTATACCTAGTTCAATCTCGTTACTGGCAAGTCTCTTTACTCGTTCCGTAAATCAAGATCTCGTGGCTAACTCTTTAGTCACATTGTTTGTAAGCTTGTTGTGATGTTGTATTACTAAGTGGGTCGTGAGATACCTCTCCGTCACATGGAGTAACAAATCCCAGTCTTGATCCATGCCAACTCAAAAACGCCCTCGGAGATACCTGTAGAGCACCTTTATAGTCACCCAGTTACGTTGTGACGTTTGATACACACAAGGTATTGCTTCGGTGTCAGTGAGTTGTGTGATCTCATGGTCATAGGAACACATACTTGACATGCAAAAAACAATAGCAATAAAGTGACACGATTACGTTTATTGTTTGGGTCTTGTCCATCACATCGTTCTCCTAATGATGTGACTCCGTTATCAAATGATAACTCATGTCTATGGCTAGGAAACCTTGACCATCTTTGATCAACGAGCTAGTCCTTTTAGAGGCTCACTAGGGACAATGTGTTGTCTATGTATCCACACATGTATTTGAGTTTCCAATCGATACAATTCTAGCATGGATAATAAATGTTTATTATGAACAAGGAAATATAATAATAATAACCACTTTATTATTGCTTTTACGGCATATTTCCAATACACCCTTCATCCACGCTATAAAAGCAGTGCCTCGCCGCCGCTCGCCGTACTCTCGCCATACATCCCCTCCCCATCTCTCTCCCTTCCACCGGCAGAAAATCTCTCTTCCCTGGGGACATGGCGGAGTGATTCCTCGGCGACGGAGCGGCGGCCAACGGCTTCGGCCGCCGCTTTTTTGCACGAGCAGGAGGCGCGACTCCTTCATGAGGCCAACTACCAGAGCTGTTGAACATGTGCGTGCTGGGCGCGTGGCGTCTGGTCGCCGACGGCGTCCCCGTGCCACGACCACACTCCGACGGAGCGACACGTCGAGATCGCGCGGATGAGGGAGTCTCTACCTGCTGACGTCGGCGAGCAGCCCAGGTACGCCGCCAACAACTAGCCCCTGTGGACGACATGCTTCCAATGCCGCCACGAAGAGCAGTTGGGCTCCACCAACGGTGCCCCTACGGTGAGGGGGCGCCACAACTCCGACGGCCGCCGTCAATGGTGGGGCGTCCTAGGATGCGCGCTCCACGCCGTCCTCGCGTACCTCGAGGGCGGCAACAAGCCGCCGTGAGAGTACCTGTCATCGTCTTCCTCGCGCCTAAGTGGGAGCTCGTGACTGCCCAAGCGCATGGCGGCCACATCATCATCGTCCTAAGGCTCCCGCTCCTCCGATGCGGCGAAGCCTCCCGTCGCCATCATACCCGAGCCCTAGGAGACACCACTCTGCCGAGGCAGCCACAGAGGCAACCTCGTCATAAACGAGGGCCACCATCCTTCTCCTCCCCGCGGCCACCTTTGCCTTGTCAAGCCGAAGAAGGAGCCCACAACGACTGTCATCATGAAGAAGGAGCATGAGGCCATGGCCGTCGACCTTGAAGCCGACCTCAAATGGTTGCACGACGACTACGTGTGGAAGGAGATGGAGCGCGAGTGCTGCGCGCCGGAGGAGATCGTCGAGCGGCGCCGTGGCCACGAAGAGGGCATTGTCATTGTCCTCTCCGACAGCGACGATGACGCGATCGAGCCGACCCGCCAGTCCACAACGGCGACCGAGGAACGACGCGAAGCTAGGACGACGACGCGTAGCAAGGACGACGGCGACTACACCGCCTTCTAAAAGCTCCTCGGCACGATCTAGGCTCGAGGCGGCGACGACGACGGCGATGACGTAATATTTTTAGTGATGTTTTTAAATTTGTATAAATATGAATGTAACCGCCTATATTCCGTCCAAATTTGAGTAATTTTCTTTCGAATTTGAGTTTAAAATCGGCGATTGGGGGTCGAACTTGGGGCGGCGGCTGGGAACGAGAGTCCTCTCCCCCGTGGGCGAAAATATCGCTGGTTAACCCCCAAGAGGCGATATTTCAAGCCCTGGTGGTGGTGGTGGGGGGGGGGGGACGGGGACGGATGGAGATGTTCTAAGATGATGGTTTCAAACCACCTGACGTATTACTTTGTAAGTTTTTTTATGAATTATCAATAAAATTATTGCATACATCGCCGAGATGCAGATGCGGGGTAATCCTTCTTTTCTAAAAATCTACAATAAGAATTGCCCGGCTCGAGCGAGGAAGGGTTATAACGGCTGTACGCGCCGTTGCTAGATTGTCTATGAATTTTGATGTAATTTTTATTATTTTTTATGTTTCTTGTATTGTCATGACTAAAAAAAAAATCAGATGTTTTACCGCAAAAGAAAAATCCACCGTGCTCACCACCATGCCAGGACACGTTCCATTTTCAGGCTACGGCCGAAACAACCGGGAAAAAGGCTCAGCAGTTCACAAGATAGAAATGCCTTACTATATGTTTTATTTACCTGTAGCAAGTCGCCGCGATAAAAAGGAAAGAGTATCACTGCCACTGTTCCACATAAACGTCCGTAAGCTAGTAATCTTTCTCTTTAGATGTATAGAACGCAAGAGTTAAAGCTAAGAAGAACAGTGGTTAAGCAACTGAGCCCTTGCTTAAGGCATGGTGGGTCCTACGTGTCAGCGCGTACTTTATTACACCGCACGGTGTGCCGCATTATTTGTCACGCTAAAGCATCGCACCATCCACCATGGATGCCTGGGAGAACATGACGGATAAACAATCCCGCTGGACAATGACACGCGGGCCCAGCGCTATAGTATTTTCCAATTAATTCGGCCCACTTTCCGGAGGAGACCCCCTCGAAACCTCAGAATTGCCCGATCGGGCTTGGTACGCGGTGCTTCCATTTCCGAAGATTTTAAAAAGCGAACCAGATAAAGAAAGTGGGCAGAAAAATGGGGAAGAAAAAGACGAAAAGATGGGGGCCGAACCAGAACCAAAACCTAGACGAACCACACAGAGATAGATAGGCAGAGAGGGGAAGGGAATAGGCGGGCGGGACGAGGCCAAAACAGACCAACCAAACCCTAGCGCACCTCACCGTCCATGGAGGCGGCGCTATGAGCCCTCGCCGTGGTCACCGCGTCGACGTGGCAGCGATTGGGCGGAGGGGAGGCGGATGGCGGCCAGATCGGACGATCCCGATGTCTCGCCGGAGTCGTCGTCGCCGGCGGCGGCGGCCGGCGGCGAGATCTGGGGGACGCTCGAGGAGCTGCTGCTGGCGTGCGCCGTGAGCCGCCACGGCACCGCGAGCTGGGAGTCGGTGGCGTCGGAGGTGCAGTCGCGCAGCCCGTCCGCCGCCGCGCGCCTCACGCCCACCAGCTGCCGCCTCCACTTCCGTCTCCTTCACCGTCGGTTCGCCGCCGGCGCCGGCGAGGACGGAGGCGGGGAACCCGACCCTTCCGCCGCCGTCTACGACGCGTGGGTGGATGAGCTCAGGAAGTTGCGGGTCGCCGAACTCCGCCGCGAGGTCGAGCGATACGATCTCTCGATCGGGTAAAAAATAACAGCCCGAAAATAAAAAAGAAACGTCAAACGCCTTTAGCTTCATCCTGTTCGTCCAGTGCGGCTTCTCGTGGGCCGTCCGATGCTGATCTGTCGGTAGCTGTTTATTTTTCTTTGAAAAAAATTGCTTATTATTTATTTTCGTTGGCACGGCCAGGTCGTTGCAATCAAAGGTGAAACGGCTAAAGGAGGAGCGGGAGAGGAGCCTCTCCGGCGAGACCACGCCGGCGTTCAAGGATGAACGGGAGACAGGGAACGAGTCGCCGGAGGAGGCCGGCGGTGAGAACGGCCTCTCCGGCGAGGTGTCTGCCCGGTCATGCAAGGAGTCAAACTCGTCAGATCTGAAGGCACCACCGGGGCACGACTCCGGCGGTGCCGCCGCCGACGGCGACGCGGAGGTAAAGGATGAGCCGGCCGAGGGCGAGGTGGCCGCGAAGGACGAGGCCTCCGGCGAGTCGGCGGCCGGGTCTAAAGAAGCCGACGCGGGGAAGGAGAGCAGCGACGTGCAGAGCTCGGCCAGCCCTTCCCGGAAACGGCGTCGCCGGCTACGGAAGGTAGGAGGCGGCGACGTGGCATCCACGTCGGCGCCCGTGCCCCTCCCCGCTGCGGAGGCCGAGCCGCTCCTCGCACTCCTCGAGTCGGTCCGGACCAGCAAGTCCGGCGCCGTGTTCGAGCGGCGGCTCGAGAGCCAGGTAATTTTTTTTTTCTCGTTTTCTTTTCTTTTCCCGGAAGAAATATCTTATTTTCCATTTTCCCACACCCTATCACCTTCCTTACCCTCGGTAAAAAAAAGGAACAAATGCTCAGTTCCCCATCTTGTTCAGCGAAATAATTATCCCGGTTAATTAAGTAAATTAACAATTAATACTTCAATCTTGTGCCAGCGTTGGCCGGCAGTACGTAATCGCGACACGATTATTTTGCTGAATAGGCAACAAAATACAACAGCGACCGTACACGGTTTGCTTTGCTTCCAAACTGGAACAATCCCGCCTCTACGCATCGTGGAATCTGGCTGTTCGCACGGTCTCGTCTCGTTCGTTATGTACTGGCACGAACGCGATCGATCTGGACCGTCTAACACGCGGTGAGCTGGAGATATGCCGGGCAGGTTGTGCGCGTGGCCTGGTGGTGGGGCCCTCGTCCCGAATATCGATGTCTTCGTTGGCGATGCTCGAGGGCCCTCCGTGTCGGCCACTTGGTACTAGTTGCCGTCTGCCCCCGCCAGACAACACAATCCAATCTAACCTTCTCCTCCAAATTGGCTGCTATTTTCTCCACTAGGAAAATGAGGAACAAATCGCGTTGTATCACATGCGCGCTTTGTTGGGTTTCCTATTTGAAACTGATTTTCTTACTAACTTCTATTTTCGTATGTATTATAGTCGATTTTTTTAGAACAACATAATAATCGTTGGTGCCTCTCTCTTTCCCTACTTACCGACCCACCGATACTATGTGCAGGAGAGCGGCAAGTACAAGGGCACCATCAGGCGCCACGTGGATCTGGAGATGATCAGATCCAGGCTGGAATCCGGTGGGGCCGCTTGTGGGCCTGACAGCGCGTGCTACGCGTCGGCCTCCGAGTTCTACCGCGACCTGCTGCTGCTATGCGCCAACGCGCTTGTCTTCTTCCCGCGCGGCTCGCCGGAGCACGCTGCCGCGACCAGGACCCGCGCGCTCGTCTCCAAGCGCATGTCCGCGACTCTTCACAGAGACGGCCTCGGGACGGCGGGGAAAGCTACTGCCCTGGTCGGCGGCGCCTCCTCGGCTGACGGCGCCAAGAAGGCCAAGGCAGATGCTGAGGTCGCCGGTTCGCTCCTTGAGAAGGCTGCGCCGATCATTGTTTGCCGGAAGCGGAGCTCCATCGCGAAGGCTGCTGCTGCTAACAAGGAGAAAGTGGAGAAGGAGGACACGGATGAGGATGAGGAGTTTGACGACGGAAAGAAGAAGGGAAGCGCCAAGGACAAAACCAGGGGTATGAGGACCAACAAGGGTCGGGCTCCTGTCAGGAACGCAGCTCCTAATCAGAAAACGGGGAAGGCTTCGGAGAGTGCGGCTGCCGAGAGGACGAAGAAATCTGACAAGATGGTTGGCAGTGGAAGTGGCAGCGGAAGCGGTGGTGGCAAGGCGGCTGCAGCAGCTGGTGGCGTCATCAAGAAGCGGAATGCGGTGGACTTCCTGAAGCGGATGAAGCAGAACTCAGTGCCGTCGACGGAGAGAGTGTCTCTGCTAGAGACACTGAAGCTCTCCGCGACAGAACAGAAGAAGGCTGCCAAGGCCGATGGTCGGAAAGAGCCGGGCAGCTCCTCCGGCTCCAAGAAGGCTACTGCCGAGACAGCGTCAGGAGGGAGGAGAAGCGTTGGCCGGCCGCCGAAACGGGCCGCTGCGCCTCCGACGCCTCCACCATCCAAGAGGGCGAAGGACGACCGGCCGACGAGGAAGCGCGGGAAAAAGTGAGTTAGTGGAAGACGTCAGGAAGCGACGGAGTCTCAGCTGTGTGTACATGTTGTAGGGTAGGAGCTCCTGGGTCTTTTGATTCCAGTGTTGTAGGAGATGGGGCGATGGATGGGTTCTACTCTTTTGTTTTGGAATGGGGGGTGTACGAAACTGAGTTGCGCGTCTCTCTTCTCGTGGGACTCGGGAAACAGTGCTCCCCTTTGAACTGTTGTCCTGTATGTTTTGGGCTAGAATTCGGAAATTTTATACTAGAAGCACAACGATCAAAAGATTGAAAAAAAGATTCTTTAATCACCTGTATTCATGTCAATCCTTTTAGCCGATCGACCGGCAAACTCCCTTGCCGATCGCATGTCAGATCAAAGCCTGGCCGTGTGAGGCGACCGACTTTGAAGCACCACCGGCTCGCCGCCCTTGCAGCACTCGTCCTCATCAGTTTTCAGGACACCGCCGCTACACACAATAATTGCTCCACGCCGTCTCTACAAACAATAGTCGTCCCCATAGCAAACATCATCGTCTTTAGCGCGCACCCGCCATTGTCGTAGCACATCTTCGCAGCACCGCCCTGTCATTGGATGCAACTCTCGACGTTATTGATGAAAGCACGTATGCTTCCTTAGCTTTCGACGTCATTGCTAAAAGCACATATTCATGATAGTCCCTCCAGCACAGTATATTGGACGTATCTTACAGGGCTCTCGGACATACAAGTTTTTCTATTGATAGGAAAAACCGAACCGACGGGCTGTAAAAGCATCTAATTAATCGCAAAACTGACGCATTAGTAACCCCCGTCTACTAAACGAGCGACTTTCTTGCATGCATTGGTGGAAACGGTTTTCAAAACACCCCAATTAATAGGCTAATTAATGTCATGCACCTTATTTCCTTCTAATTATGAAAAATTATCGTTTCGAAGATACGCCTAATATACTGTGATGGAGGGAGTAATATATATTGTCTTTTGGACTAATAGCTTTACTTAGTTTATTTCAGATATAATTCATAAAGAGGATTGGCTAAGGATTATGAGGAGAATCCCCCAAAAAAAGGAAGAAGGAAAGAAATAGGATTAACCAAGCTTCAAGACTCTACATTTTGCTCTTATGTGAGAAATCACAATTGAGTCCATAGTAAAATCAGTACTGTTAAAAGGGGACGAGGTATCTATGATGATCCGGTTGCTTAAGTGCTTAGAGTTAGCCATCATAAATCATGATGAAATTCTCCCATAAATATTCTTTCCAAACCCCAAAGTCCAAATTCGGTGTCACCAACACTTGCAAATCGGTCCTACCGAGTTCGACCCTAGACATATCCTATGCCAAACCCTAAGGTCTCGGTGACACCAAGTTCCATTTCGATGAAACCGAAATCAGTGACAAACTTTCTGTTGTTCCATTTCTAAAAATTGGAATTTCTGAGTTTTAGGAATCGATGACACCGAAACAGGTAACTACCTAGGCCAGCCAAAATCGGACCCACCGAGATTTGCATACCGGTCTCACCGAAATGCCAAAAGTTGCCACATTTTGCACTAGTTGGTGCAACCGGGTTTTACTTCGGTTTCATCGAGTTGGGAAATAATGTTGTAACGGTTGAATTTTTGGAGATGCTTATATATACCCCTCCACGTGCCTCTCATTCAAAAAGGAAGCGCTCAGAACGAACCAACACTTGCCCTATCCATTTTTCTGAGAGAGAGCCACCTACTTATGTGTTGAGATCTTCCATTCCTACCATATGAATATTGATTTCTAGCCTCCCCAAGTTGTTTTCCACTCACTCAATCTCTTCTACCCAAGCCAAATCTGTGAGAGAGTGATTGCGTGTTCAGGAAACTATCTTTTGAAGCACAAGAGCAAGGATTCATCGTACTACCACATCTATTACCTTTTGGAGAGTGGTGTCTCCTAGATTGTTAGGTGTCATTTGGGAGCCTCCAACTTCGTGTGGAGTTGAACCAAGAAGTTTATAAGGGCAAGGAGATCGCCTACTTCGTGAAGATTTACCTCGAGTGAGGCTAGTCCCTCATGGACGTAAGCCATGGTGGAATAGACAAGGTTGCTTCTCCATGGACCCTTCGTGGATGGAGCCCTGCGTGGACTCGCGCATCCATTACTCTCCGTGGGTTGAAGGCTACATCAACGCGATCGTACAATAGCACCATCTATCGGAACCACGCCAAAAATCACCGTGTCATATTTGTGTTTGATCTTCCTACCTCCACTCCTTACTTACATATACATGTCTTTACTTTTCGCTACTATACTCATAGAATTGCATGTGTAGGGTGTGCTTGACTTGCTATAATTGCTAAAGTCTGCCAACTATTAAATTTGGGAAAAGGCTAGTGCCGTGGTTTTGTCATGACAGATGTCCTCGTGAAGGGACTTAGTGATGAGGCCATCACAACTCTATGGCGACTCAAAGGGGTTAATCGGGAATGGGAGGTGAGTTTACCCAGGTTCGGCCCCTCCGATGGAGGTAAATGGCTACGCCCTGCTTTGTGTGTATTGATGATGAAATCGATTACAAGGGTGCGGATTCGCCTGACCTAGCTCTCGATCGATTGTTACTTGAATCTATTGGCCCTAGAGACTCGCCTTTATATACAGGTCGAGACCCTAGGTTTACAAGAATCCGGGTCACGTTATGATTCGTGAACCGGTATGTCTCTAACTCGCCTTGCCTTTCAAGCAAGGTCATCCTCTGCCTATCTTCTACCTCGCGGGCCTTGACCCGCCACCTTCATAGTAGAGAGCCGCCACGTGACTTGTTGGAACATGCCGCCTTGCACCTTTGGTCTTCTTCGTCAGGGCCCATCCTATGTATAGTCTTAATCCACCATAATCATTACCCGACCCCATAGGGCGGGTTATACGGTGGGGGTAATATCCCCAACATTAGGCCCCAGATTGACTTGAATTTATTCATGTCAATGTTCTTTACTTTAATCTTGGCAGCTTTTCTGCAATTTCTGTCTTGTCTCTCGAGGTAGAAATGCTGGCTTCAAAGATCTTCATGAGCTCTTGCCCTGTCCCCCAGTGACGTCACCCGCCCGAGAATTTTAGGGACTTAATGATGTCATCGTAACGGCTCTTTGTACTTATTCGTTTAGCCTGAAAATCAAGGCGCCTCTGGCTCCGAAATTTACTACACATCCTTGATTCCCGCGCCTATCGTCTCCACTTCGGCACCTGGCCTTTAAATACCCATGAGGGCCCTTTCCATTTTTACCTTGTTCCCCCGCTTCTTCTTCTTGCTCCAGCTCGGACTTTCATTGCGCCGCCGTCGTATTATTCCCATCATCGACCTACCAGGTCCAGGAACGCCGCATCGCACGGCTTCACCTCCACACTGCGGGTCTTCTCCGCCACCATCAGCGTTGTCAGGTAAGTTCCTTTCTCCTCCCCAGATCTTCCTGTTAATCCATTACAGTTAATAGAGTTCGTCGGAGTTCATCCTGTGTTCATCGCCATTGCCGACCTGCTTGATCCTCCACAGAACCTTTTCCACCGATAGATTGCGGTAGATGTAGTGATTCTATTTCATGCATATACCCTCTAGATGCCTTGTGAGATTTGTAAGTAAAACTGTCGCTGCTTCCATACCTTGCTGTCTTCTAGGGTTACCGAATTCTTCCCTTTCCGAATCATTTGTAGATCCATATTTTTAGGAAATTTGGTAGAAACATGTTTGTCCCACACTTAGTAGAAAATCTGAAATCTTTATCCGGGTGTAACCGCCTTTACTTTATGCCGGTTTCGTGGATAGGATTGTAACCCTCCTGCTTTTATAGGTCACCTATTTTTTAGATGGCGACTTACGTTAAGGTGGTTTGAACTTTGTAGATTGCTCTGTCACTGTAAACTGGAATCACCCAAACTAGTTTCTTCTTGAATCCCTTGTTCGTCACATAACTTGTTTATCGTTTTAATAACCCGCGAAGTACACTTCTGCAACACCTTTCCTCCTGAATCCACCACCATGTCAAAGCATGTTTCATGCAACTGGCAACCTTTCGAAATTTCCGATGCCACACTCTAGAATTATGTGACTTTAGGGGCCTTGTCACCCAAAGAGGATATTGGTTGGCGAGCCGCCTTTGGGGAGGAACGTTCGCAACCAGGCGAAGGAGAAGCAGTAGTCTTCACAGATCACCTTGAGTGAGGCTTTACACCTCCCGGGTCAAAATTCTTTCGAGATGCTCTACACTTCTACAATCTCCACCCTCAAGATCTGGGCTCTAACTCTATCAGCAACTTATGCCAATTCCAAGTCTTCTGTGAGGTGTACTTGGGAATAGAGCCCACAATTCTTTTCTTCAGGGAATTCTTTTACCTCAACCGCCAAACAGAGTTTGCTGATGGGACCAGTTTGGAACTTGGTGGAGTGAAAATTCAGAGGCGAAGAGATCGTGGTTTTCCCGCTGCCACCTTGCCGAGTCACCCAAAGGTTGGGGAAAAACTTGGTTTTACTGCAAGAACACTTCACATACTGATGAGAACCCCGTGTCGGATTTTAAAGCGGAACGCCTTCCAATGGATTTTGTACTTCCCGACTCACTAACTTCGGAAGAACGTGCCACCATCGCCTCTGTATTTCCCAAACTCAAAGCCGTGAAATCCAATGGTTTAGTTGGGATTGATCTGACCTGGTGTTGGGTAGATTGGTAGATCATGCCCCTGAGTCATCATGGCGCCTTGATGTGTGAATACGATGGCGACTTGAAAAATGCGCATCGCTTCAATAACATCATGCTTGATTTAGATGAAGTCAACAAAATTGTAAAGAAGCTATCGGGTGAACCCAAATAAATTTACAATAAAATTGGACTGAAACTGTTCTATACTCCGAACCCGGCTCCTGAGGTAAATAACCTTTAACATCTTTTTTCTTTGCTCATGCATTCCTTTAGTGCTTTAAAACTCCCCTTTCTTTGTCAATACTGTTGCAGAAGAAGAACAAGGCGACTCTTGAGGAGTCACCGACCATGAGCGAGTCACAAACCGTTGATGACTAGTCTGAGGTAAACCTTTATCTTCACCATGTTTCTAACTTATACTTACTAATCACTTCTTCAGTTTCAGGATGATGATGCTGATAGCCAGAATGAAGATGTTGAGGTAATTCAATCTCTTCCGACTCAGATCTCTCCTTTCCAAGGCTACCAAGGCGGGTTGTTAGGAAAATTCCTTTGTCTCACCTGGAAGCTTATTTGGCTCCCAATTTCCTTTTGAAGACGACTTTATTGGCCCCAAGGCGCCAGACCCGAAGCTCTTCAGGTGATCTTGCGACAGGTTTACCTGAGAAAACCACCACTCGTAAACGATGGAAAGAGGTATCTGATAACCCATTTCCTTTCTTTTAAAACTAGCCTCATTCAACAGCCTCTTGAATCTTTTGACTCAATTTATCAGGAAATCACCACCTTCATCGGGCGGCTCAACTGTGTCAAAACTGACACCTCTTGTTTTTCTTCCAGGGTAACTTTTGCTTTTGTGTCTAATACTTTCCTTAGTACTTTTAATCTGTTCTATATGTCTCAATATCTACCCTTCAGGGCTAAGGCTAAGAAGAGGAAAGCTGATGGGTCATCAAACAATCCTGAAGCGCATGAACAAAAGGAACTGGACTTTACTATCCTTGATGCTCATGTTGAGTCGGCTCACGCACGTGCTGAGCTTCCTAAAACTCATCAAGGCACCGTTGATGATTGTGCTGATGTCCATGCTGAGCCGGCGAATGCTGATGACACGACCATGGAGACAAGTCCGAAGGCCAGCCGTAACTCTACTAATCCTCTGAAAACATCCAAAGATGATGTGTCTGGAGAGGAGAGGGTTGTTATTACTGGAACGGGTTACACAACACCTGTTTCCACTGTGTTGGCCAAGCACACTACTAAAGGTGCAGCACCTGAACTAGAGAAAGGGAAATCTAAGCTTGAGCTTCCCAATATCGAAAAACTTAGCTTCGAAGAACTGCACTCTGGATATCTAAGCCGCCTCACCACCAGTCAGGATACGGAGGCCAGTTTGGTTGGTATGATGAAGAAAAGATATGAGGTATTTTGAACTTAATCATCTACTCCATATATCCTTACGTAGCCCCCAAGGACTGAGTCATCTTCTTGAAGATGAGTCGGGTCTTGATGAATTTCTAAAGAAGCAACCTATAGCCCCCAAGGGCCGAGTCATCTTCTTGAAGATGAGTCGGGTCTTGATGAATTTTTAAAGAAGCAACCTGTAGGCCCCAAGGGCCGAGTCATCTTCTTGAAGATGCATCGGGTCTTGATGTATTTTTAAAGAAGCAACCTATAATCCCCAAGGACCGAGTCATCTTCTTGAAGATGAGTCAGGTCTTGATGAATCTGTAAAGAAGCAGCCTGTAGCCCCCAAGGGCCGAGTCATCTTCTTGAAGATGAGTCGGGCCTTGATGAATTTGTAAAGAAGCAACCTGTAGCCCCCAAGGGACGAGTCATCTTCTTGAAGATGAGTCGGGTCTTGATGAATTTGTAAAAAATAAGAAGCAACCTGTAGCCCCAAGGGTCGAGTCATCTTCTTGAAGATGAGTCGGGTCTTCATCATTTTTATTTCTGAAATTTTGACCTATAGCCCCCAAGGACCGAGTCATCTTTTGAAGATGAGTCGGGTATTCAATATTCTTATTTGCGAAATTTCGACCTGTAGCCCCAAGGGCCGAGTCATCTTCTTGAAGATGAGTCAGGTCTTCACGTATTATATATGGTTGTCAAAGCTGATATGAATTAGCCCCAAAGTGTCAAGTATATTCCTTGCAATCTGCTTGAGACTGGATATCAATCTTCTTGGCAGTCTCCAATTTTTTTATAGACCATGTCGGTGGCTCAGAGTTTGGCTAATATCTGTTGGAAATAGCCCTAGAGGCAATAATAAATTGTTTATTATTATATTTCCTTGTTCATAATAATCATTTATTATCCATGCTAGAATTGTATTGATTGGAAACTCAAATACATGTGTGGATACATAGACAACACACTGTCCCTAGTGAGCCTCTAGTTGACTAGTTCATTGATCAAAGATGGTCAAGATTTCCTGGCGATAGGCAAGTGTTGTCACTTGATAACGAGATCACATCATTAGGAGAATGATGTGATGGACAATACCCAAACTTTAAACGTAGCATATGATCGTGTCAGTTTATTGCTACTGTTTTCTGCATGTCAATGTATCTGTTCCTATGACCATGAGATCATGCAAATCCCGGACACTGGAGGAATACCTTGTGTGTATCAAACGTCGCAACGTAACTGGGTGACTACAAAGGTGCTCTACAGGTATCTCCGAAGGTGTCTGTTGGGTTGGCATGGATCAAGACTGGGATTTGTCACTCCGTGTCACGAAGAGGTATCTCGGGGCCCACTCGGTAATACAACATCACAACAAGCCTTGCAAGCAATGTGACTAATGAGTTAGTTATGGGATCTTGTATTACGTAACGAGTAAAGAGACTTTCCAGTAACGAGATTGAACTAGGTATGAAGATACCGACGATCAAATCTCGGGTAGGTAACATACCGAAGGACAAAGGGAACATCATACGAGATTAACTGACTCCTTGACATAGAGGTTCAACCGATAAGATCTTCGTAGAATATGTAGAATCCAATATGGCATCCAGGTCCCATTATTGGATATTGATCAGAGAGTGTCTCAGGTCATGTCTGCATAGTTTTCGAACCCGCAGGGTTTGCACACTTAAGATTCGGTGATGTTTCAGTATAGTTGAGTTATAGGTGTTGGTAACCGAAAGTTGTTCGGAGTCCCGGATGAGTTCCAGGATGTCACGAGGAGCTCCGGAATGGTCCGTAGGTAAACATTAATATATAGGAAGTCCTGTTTTGGTCACCGGAAAAGTTTCGGGCTCATCGGTAGTGTACCAGGAGTGCGGGGGACCATCGGGAGGGGTGTCACGCCCGAAGGGGTCTCATGGGCTATGGGAAGAGATAAACCAGCCCCTAGTGGGATGGAATAAGTTCCCACTAAGGCCCATAAGGTTTGAGAAGGAAAACACAAGGTGGAAGGAGTTTCCAAGTGGGAAGGTGGAATCCTACTCCAAGTAGGATTGGAGTAGGACTCCTCCACCTCCAATTTCGGCCAAACCTTGAGGTTTTGAGGCTGCCTCCTCCCGTGCCTCCCTCCTATATATAGTGGTGATTTAGGGCTGATTTGAGAATTTTTTTTGCCACGTGCAACTCAGATCTAGACACCATAGTTCTTCCTCTAGATTGTATTTCTGCGGAGCTCGGGCGGAGCCGTGCAGGATTAGATCGTCACAACCACCGGAGCGCCGTCACACTGTCGGAGAACTCTTCTACCTCTCTGCCCCCTCATGCTGGATCAAGAAGGTGGAGATCGTCATCGAGCTGTACGTGTGCTGAACGCAGAGGTGCCGTCCGTTCGGCACTAGATTGGACGGATCGCGGGACGGTTCGTGGGGCGGTTCGAGGGACGTGAAGACGTTCCACTACATCAACCGCGTTTCTTAACGCTTCCTGCTGTGCGATCTACAAGGGTACGTAGATCCAAATCTCCTCTCGTAGATGGACATCACCATGATAGGTCTTCGTGTGCGTAGGAAATATTTTGTTTCTCATGCAACGTTCTCCAACAGTGGCATCATGAGCTAGGTTCATGCGTAGATGTTATCTCGAGTAGAATACAAAGGGTTTTGTGGACGATGATGTTCGATTTGCTGCCCTCCTTAGTGTTTTATCGATTCGCCGATATTGTTGAATTGAAGCGGCCCAGACCGACATTATTCGTACGCTTACGAAAGACTGGTTTCATTGATTGACATGCAACCTCGTTGCGTAAAGATGACTGACGGGTGTCGGTTTCTTCAACTTTAGTTGAATTGGTTTTGACCGAGGCGGTCCTTGGAGAGGTTAAATAGCAATTTGCACATCTTCCTTGTGGTTTTTTGCGTAAGTAAGATGCGATCATACTAGATACCCATAGCAGCCACGTACAACATGCAACAACAAATTAGAGGATGTCTAACTTGTTGGGTATGCTTGTGATATGATATGGCCAATGACGTGATGTGATATATTGGATGTATGAGATGATCATGTTGTAATAGTTAATATCGACTTTCACGTCGATGGTACTGCAACTGACAGGAGCCATAGGGTTGTCTTTAAACTAACGTTTGTGTTTGCAGATGCGTTTACTATATTGCTAGGACGTAGCTTTAGTAGTAATAGCATAAGTAGCCCGACAACCTCGATGGTGACATGTTGATGGAGATCACGATGATGGAGATCATGGTGTGGCGCCGGTGACAAGAAGATCGTGCCGGTGCTTTGGTGATGGAGATCAAGAAGCACAAGATGATGGCCATATCATGTCACTTATGCATTGCATGTGATGTTAATCCTTTATGCAAATTATTTTGCTTAGAACGACGGTAGCATTATGAGGTGATCTCTCACTAAAATTTTAAGACGAAATTATGTTCGCCCCTACTGTGCACCGTTGCGATAGTTCTTCGTTTCGAGACACCACGTGATGATCGAGTGTGATAGACTCAACGTTCACATACAACGGGTGCAAAACAGTTGCACACGCGAAATACTCGGGTTAAACTTGACGAGCCTAGCATGTACAAACATGGCCTCGGAAGATAAGAGACCGAAAGGTCGAGCATGAATTGTATAGTTGATATGATTAGCATAGAGATGCTTACCACCGAACCTATTCTCAACTCACGTGATGATCGGACTTGTGTTAGTGGATTTGGATCATGTACCACTCAAATGACTAGAGAGATGTACTTTTTGAGTGGGAGTTTATTAAGTAATTTTATTAGTTAAACTCTAATTATCATGAACATAGTCAAAAGGTCTTTGCGAATTATGATGTAGCTTGCGCTATAGCTCTACTGTTTTTATATGATCCTGGAGAAAATTTAGTTGAAAGTTGATAGTAGCAACTTTACCGACTAAGTCCGTAAAACTGAGGATTGTCCTCATTGCTGCGCAGAAGTCTTATGTTCTTAATGCACCACTCGGTGTGCTGCACCTCGAGCGTCATCTATGGATGTTGCAAACATCTGACACACATGTTTTGATGACTACGTGATAGTTCAGTGTGTGATACTTAATGGCTTAGAAGCAAGGCGCCGAAGACGTTTTGAAACATCGGGGAACATAAGAGATGTTCTAGGAGATGAAATTGAGATTTCATGCTCGTGCCCTTGTTGAGAGGTGTGAGACCTCCGACAAGATTCTTTGTCTAAAAAGTAGAGGAGAAAAACTCAAATTATTGAGCATGTTCTCAGATTGTCTGAGTACAACAATCGCTTGAATCAAGTGGGAGTTAATCTTCCAGATGAGATAGTGATGGTTCTCCAAAGTCACTGCCACCAAGTTGCTAGAGCTTCGTGATGAACTATAAACATATCAAGGATAGATATGATGATCCTTGAGCGATTCACAATGTTTGACACTACAAGAGTAGAAATCAAGAAGGAGCATCAATTGTTGATGGTTAGTGAAACCACTAGTTTCAAGGAAGGCAAGGGCTAGAAGGGATACTTCATGAAACGAGAAACCAGTTGCTGCTCTAATGAAGAAACCCAAGATTGAACCCAAACCCAAGACTAAGTGCTTCTGTTATGAGGGGAACGGTCACTGAGGCGGAGCTACCCTCGATACTTGGTAGATAAGAAGGCTGGCAAAGTCGACAGAAATATATTTGATATACATGATATTGATGTGTACTTTACTAGTACTCCTAGTAGCACGAGGGTATTGGATACCGGTTCAGTTGCTAAGTGATTAGTAACTCGAAGTGAAAGCTACGATATAAATGGAGACTAGCTAAAGGCGAGGTGACGATAAGTGTTCGAAGTGTTTCCAAGGTTGATGTGATCAAACATCGCACGCTCCCTCTATCATCGGGATTGGTGGTAAAACCTAAATAGTTGTTATTTGGTGTTTGCGTTGAGCATGAACATGATTGGATCGTGTTTATTGCAATACGATTATTCATTCAAAGAGAACAATAGTTGTTCTATTTGCTTGAATAATTACCCTTCAATGGTTTATTGAATCTCGGTCGTAGTGCTACACATGTTCATAATATTGGTGCCAAAAGATACAAAGTAATAATGATAGTACCACTTACTTGTGGCACTGCCACTTGAGTCATGTTGGTATAAATGCATGAAGAAGCTCCATAGAGATGGATCGTTTGGTCTCACTTGATTTTGAATCACTTGAGACATGCAAATCATGCCACATGAAACAAGAGAGTAACTTGTTGGGAGTAATACATTTTTGATGTGTGCAGTCCAATGAGTGCTGAGGTACGCAGTGGATATCGTTATGTTCTTACTTCACTGACGATTTGAGTAGATACAGGAGTTTTACTTGATGAATCACAAGTCTGAAATATTGAAAAGTTCAAAGCTATTTCAGAGTGAAGATCATCGTGACAAGAGGATAAACTGTCTACAATATGATCATAGAGATGAATATCTGAGTTGCGAGTTTTGGTACACAGTTAAGACAATGTGGAAATTGTTTTGCAATACATGCCACCTAGAACACCATAGTGTGATGGTGTGTCCAAACATCATAGCCACGCCCTATTTGATATGGTACATACTATGATGTCTCTTATCTAATTACCACTATCGTTTATGGGTTATGCATTAGAGATAACCACATTCACTTTAAATAGGGCACCGCATATTTTCGTTGAGATGACACAGTATAGACTATGGTTTGGAGAAACCTAAGTTGTTGTTTCTTAAAAGTTTGGGTTACGATGCTTATGTGAAAACGTTTCAGTTTGATAAGCTCGAACCAAAGCGGATAAATGCATCTTCATAGGATATCCAAAACAGTTGGGTACATCTCCTATCTCAGATCCGGAAGCGAAGTGTTTTTTTTGTAGAAACGGGTCCTTTCTCAAGGAAAGGTTTCTCTCGAAAGAATTGAGTGGGAGGGTGGTGGAACTTGATGAGGTTAGTGAACCGTCACTTCAACCAGTGTGTAACAGGGCGTAGGAAGATGTTCCTGTGGAGCCTACACCAATTGAAGTGGAAGCTGATGATGGTGATCATTAGAGCTTCGGATCAAGTTACTAGAAACCTCGTAGGTCGACAAAGGTCGCGTACTACTATAGAGTGGTACGGTAACCCTGTCTTGGAGGTCATGTTGTTGAACAACAATGAACCTACGAGTTATGGAGACGCAATGGTGGGCCCGGTTTCCGACAAATGGCTGGAGGCCATGAAATCCGAGAGAGGATCCATGTATAAAACAAAGTGTAGACTTTGGAAGAACTACTTGATGGTAGTAAGACTATTAAGTAAGGATGGATCTTTAAAAGGAAGACATACGATGATGGTGATAAGTCACTATTAAGAAAAGCTCGACTTGTCGCAAAGATGTTTTCGACAAGATCAAAGAGTTGACTATGCTGTGACTTTCTCACTCGCAGCGATGCTAAAAGTCTGTTGGAATTATGTTAGTAGTTGCTGCATTCTTTGTGAAATATTGCACATAGGAAGTCAAAAAATTGTTTCCTCGATGGTTTCCTTGAGGAAAGATTGTATGTGATACAATCAGAAGGTTTTGTCGATCCTAAGGATACTAACAAGTATGCAAGCTCCAGCGATCCTTTTATGGACTGGTGCAAGCATCTCGGAGTTGGAATATACGCTTTGATGAGATGATCAAAGCTTTTGGGTTTGTACAAGGTTTATCAGAAACTTGTATTTCCAAAGAAGTGAGTGGGAGCACTATAGTATTTCTGATAAAGTATATGTGGTTGACATATTGTTGATCGGAAGTAATGTAGAATTTCTGTAAAGCATAAAGGTTGTTTGAAAGGGTTTTTTCATAGGAAAACCTGGATTGAGCTACTTGAACATTGAGCATCAAGATCTATGGAGATAGATCGAAACGCTTAATAGAAGTTTCAACAAAATGCATGCCTTGACAAGTTTTTGAAGGACTTCAAAATAGATCAACGAAGGAGTTTTGGGCTGTGTTGTAAGGTGTGAATTTGAGTAAGACTCAAAAGCCCGACCACTGCAGAAGAAAGAGAAAGGATGAAGGTCGTCCCCTATGCCTTAGCCGTAGACTCTAAAGTATGCCATGCTGTGTACCGCACCTGATGTGTGCCTTGTCACAAGTATGTTAAGAGGTACAGAGAGTAATCCAAGATTGAATCACTGAACATCGGTCAAAGTTATCCTTAGTAACTAATAGACTAAGGAATTTTTCTCAAGTATGGAGGTGGTTAAAGAGTTCGTCGTAAAAGGTTACGTTGATGCAAACTTTGACACTAATCCGAATAACTATGAGTAGTAAAACGGATTCGTATAGTAGAGTAGACATGTGGAGTATTTCCGAATAACACGTAGTAGCAACAGCTATAAGATGACATAAAGATTTGTAAAGCACAAATGGATCTCAAAGATTCAGAACCATTGACTAAAACCTCTCTCACGAGCAAGACGTGATCAGACCCCAGAACTATATGGGTGTTGGATTCATTGAAATCACATGGTGATGTGAACTAAATTATTGACTCTAGTGCAAGTGGGAGACTGTTGGAAATATGCCCTAGAGGCAATAATAAATTGTTTATTATTATATTTCCTTGTTCATAATAATCGTTTATTATCCATGCTAGAATTGTATTGATTGGAAACTCAAATACATGTGTGGATACATAGACAACACACTGTCCCTACTGAGCCTCTAGTTGACTAGTTCGTTGATCAAAGATGATCAAGATTTCATGGAGATAGGCAAGTGTTGTCACTTGATAACGAGATCAAATCATTAGGAGAATGATGTGATGGACAAGACCCAAACTATAAACGTAGCATATGATTGTGTCAGTTTATTGCTACTGTTTTCTGCATGTCAATGTATCTGTTCCTATGACCATCAGATCATGCAACTCCCGGACAATGGAGGAATACCTTATGTGTATCAAACATCGCAACGTAGTTGGGTGACTATAAAGGTGCTCTACATGTATCTCCGAAGGTGTCTGTTGGGTTGGCATGGATCAAGATTGGGATTTGTCACTCCGTGTGATGGAGAGGTATCTCGGGGCCCACTCGGTAATACAACATCACAACAAGCCTTGCAAGCAATGTGACTAATGAGTTAGTTACGGGATCTTGTATTACGTACGAGTAAAGAGACTTGCGAGTAACGAGATTGAACTAGGTATGAAGATACCGACGATCGAATCTCGGGTAGGTAACATACCAAAGGACAAAGGGAACATCATACGGGATTAAGTGAATCCTTGACATAGAGGTTCAACCGATCAGATCTTCGTAGAATATGTAGGATCCAATATGGGCACCCAGGTCCCTCTATTGGATATTGATCAGAGAGTGTCTCAGGTCATGTCTGCATAGTTCTCGAACCCGCCGGGTCTGCACACTTAAGGTTCGATGATGTTTCGGTATAGTTGAGTTATAGGTGTTGGTAACCGAAAGTTGTTCGGAATCCCGGACGAGTTCCAAGATGTCACGAGGAGCTCCGGAATGGTCCGTAGGTAAATATTAATATATAGGAAGTCCTGTTTTGGTCACCGGAAAAGTTTCGGGCTCATCGGTAGTGTACCGGGAGTGCGGGGAGGGGTGCCGGGGACCATCGGGAGGGGTGTCATGCCGCAAGGGGTCTCATGGGCTATGGGTAGATATAAACCAGCCCCTAGTGGTCTGGAATAAGTTCCCACTAAGGCCCATAAGGTTTGAGAAGGAAAAAACACAAGGTGGAAGGAGTTTCCAAGTGGGAAGCTCGAATCCTACTCCAAGTAGGATTGGAGTAGGACTCCTCCACCTCCAATTTCGGCCAAACCTTGAGGTTTTGAGGCTGCCTCCTCCCATCCCTCCCTCCTATATATAGTGGTGATTTAGGGCTGATTTGAGAATTTTTTTGCCACGTGCAACTCAGATCTAGACACCATAGTTCTTCCTCTAGATCGTATTTGTGCGGAGCTCTGGCGGAGCTGTACAAGATTAGATTGTCACCACCACCGGAGCGCCTCACGCTGTCGGAGAACTCTTCCACCTCTTCGCCCCCTCTTGCTGGATCAAGAAGGTGGAGATCATCATCGAGCTGTACGTGTGCTGAACGCGGAGGTGCCGTCCGTTCGACACTAGATTGGACGGATCGCGGGACGGTTCGTGGGACGGTTCGTGTGGCGGTTCGAGGGACGTGAAGACGTTCCACTACATCAACCGCATTTCTTAACGCTTCCTGCTGTGCCATCTACAAGGGTACGTAGATCCAAATATCCTCTCGTAGATGGACATCACCATGATAGGTCTTGGTGTGTGTAGGAATTTTTTTGTTTCCCATGCAACGTTCTCCAACAATATCCACCTGGTTGTTTTATTGTATAGGAAACTTTGAACCAAGCCGATCCAGATTTAATGGAAATGAAGAAAAGTCTGGCACAACAATAAGACGCCAGAGCTCAATCTGAGGAGAAAGTTAGAATCTCCCTAGAAGAAATGGAGAAGATGAAAGCTGAGTTCACATCATATAAAAAGCTGCCGAAACCGACAAAGCCGCCTTGGTTAAACGCGTGGAAGACACCGAGGGTCAATTGAAGCTGGTTAGTGAAGAGTTAACTGGTCTCAAACGACATATATCCAGGATGACCACGACTGTATTTGGTAAGCCTTTGTTCGCAAGACTTTCATTCTTAATCTTTGTAGAAAACATGACCCGCCGGGCGACTTATATTCTTGAATTATTTGAACGCCCTCAATTTGCCAACCTTCAAGACAACTGTGTACTGAAGCTGAAAGATTTGTATACTTTAACGGAGCAACTCTATGCTGGCGGTTTCTTCACCATCAATGCTGTGATGGGAGACAAAGACCCGGTGAAGTTCATCAGTGATATGCTAAGGCGCCTGTCGACCATGCCCAAACAAATTGAAGAATTGAAGAAATCAGCTGCTCATAAACAGGTGATCACTGCTTTGAGCCGGGCTCTGGCTTATGCACCAGAACTTAACCCGGAGGAGATAGCTGGCAGGTTTCCTGAATATAAAGACGACCGATCAGAGTTCACCCAGGAAGATTATGCCCGTTGCATGAGGGCGTCTCGCCTACCAGCTAGTCAACTGGCTGAAGTTGCCGATGTGAAGACATACCAAACGGCTTATGATGAAAACAACAAACGTGTGCAGCCACCCACTTTTGAACTGGTGGATCTAACTCCTCAGCGCCGTAAGCATCATTTTGCCCCTGATGTTGACCCGCCGCCCATCTTGAGTGAATAAGCTGAATTCCGCGCTTTAATCCATTGCAACTAGGATATGGGCAACCTCCAGGTTCAGGACCCAGAAGGTTCAGTGCAGGATAACTCGAAAGCGTCTTATCTGATAACCCACAAGTATAGGGGATCGCAAAAGTTTTCGAGGTAGAGTACTCAACCCAAATTTATTGATACGACTCAAGGGGAAGCCAAAGAATATTCTCAAGTATTAGCAGTTGAGTTGTCAATTCAACCACACCTGAAAGATTTAGTATCTGCAGCAAAGTATCAGTATCAAGGTAGTATGATAGCAGCAGTAGCAACAGTAACCAGTGGCAGCAAAGTGACAGCAGTAACATCAAAGTAACAGCAGTAGGAACAGAGTAACAGTAGCAATAGTGACAGTAGTAGCAGCAAAGTAACAGCAGTAGCAACAGAGTACAAGTAGGGAAGACTCGTAGGCATTGAATCGGTGATGGATGATTATGCCGGATGCTATTCATCATGCAACAGTTATAACACGGAGAGATAAGTAACTAGCCCCAGTTCGTCAAAATAGTGTAAGCATGTATTCCGTATGTAGTCATACGTGCTTAGGGAAAAGAACTTGCATGACATCTATTGTCCATCCCTCCCGTGGCAGCGGGGTCGTAATGGAAACTACAGGATATTAAGGTTCTCCTTTTAATAAAGAACCGGACCAACGCATTAACACTTGGTGAATACATGAACTCCTCATACTATGGTCATCTCCGGGAGTGGTTCCAGCTATTGTCACTCCGGGGTTGCCGGGTCATAACACATAGTAGGTGACTACAACTTGCCAGATATGATCTAAAACACACATATATTGGTGACACCATAATAGGTTCAGATCTGAAATCATGGCACTCGGGCCCTAGTGACAAGCATTAAGCATGGCAAAGTAGTAGCCACATCAATCTCAGAACATAGTGGATACTAGGGATCAATCCCCGTCAAAACTAACTCGATTACATGATAGATCTCATCCAACCCATAACCGTCCAGCAAGCCTACGATGAGATTACTCACGAACGGTGAAGAGCATCATGGAATTGACGATGAAGGAAGGTTCATTATGACGATGGCGACGATTTCCCCTCTCCGGAGCCCAAAACGGACTCCAGATCTGCCCTCTAGAGGAAGAACAGGAGGTGGCGGCGCCTCCGCATCGTAAAACGCGATGAAATCTTCTCCTGATTTTTTTCGGACGAAAGAGGATATATAGAGCTGGAATTGGGGGCGGCGGAGCCCCGAGGGGCTCACAAGCCTGCCAGGCCTGGCCCGGGGGGGGGGGGGGCTGGTGGGCTAGTGAGCTCCTGGCTTCGTCCCTCCAGTTGATTCTTGCGCCAGTATTTTTTATATATTCCACAAAAAATCCTCGTAGATTTCCAGGTCATTCCGAGAACTTTTATTTCTGCGCAAAAACAACACCATGGCAATTCTGCTAAAAACAGTGTCAGTCCAGGTTAGTTCCATTCAAATCATGCAAACTAGAGACCAAAACAAGGGCAAAAGAGTTTGGAAAAGTAGATACGACGGAGACGTATCAACTCCCCCAAGCTTAAAGCCTTGCTTGTCCTCAAGCAATTCAGTTGACAAACTGAAAGAGACAAAAGAAAAACTTTTACGAACTTTGTTTGATCTTGTTGTTGCAATTATGCCTAACTCATATCCCGAATTTCAGCAAGATCATAAGCAAAGCACAAAAGCAAATGACATCTAGGTCTCACGGTAAACTCATATCAATGGCATAATCAACTAGCGAGCAATAATAATAAGTTTCAAACGTCAACACTTCAATCAAAACAATCATGAAGTAGTACAAATAGATGGTATGTCGCTAGCTCTTTGTGAGACCACAAAACATAAACGCACAACACCTTCAAAGACCAAGGGCTGACTAAACATTGTAATTCATGGCAAAGATGATCCAGTCATAGTCATACTCAACACAGTTAAAAGCTAAGCATAAAAATGAGAGAGGTGCTCTCTAATTGGTGCTTTTATAAGAGGAGGATGACTCAACAGGAACATAAATAGACAGACCCTTCGCAGATGGAAGCATTGATTTGTAGAGGTGCCAGAGCTCAAGCTTTGAAAATAGAGATAATAATTTTGGGTGGCATGCTTTCATGTCAACGTAATGACTAAGAGTTCTCACCATCTTCCACGCTACACATGCTATAGGCGGTTCCCAAACGGAAAAGTAAAGTTTTGACTCCCCCACCACCAATCAATCACACTCCACGACTAGCCGAATACTCGGGGTGCCGTCCATACCAACATCAATCCAGGGGGAGTTTTGTTTGCAATTATCTTGTCTATTTGAGCATGGAACTGGGCATTCCAATTACTGGCCCCTTTCTCGTGAGTGATAGTGAATAAACACATATCGAGGATAACACGTCTAGCATGGAAGATACTGATAGCGCCCTGTCACCACATGAGTGGCTCGGGCATGCAAACCAGATTATTTCTTGAAGATTTAGAGAATGGCACATGCAAATTTACTTGGAACGGCAGGCAGATACCGCATATAGGTAGGTATGGTGGACTCATATGGAACAACTTTGGGTTAAGGGAAGTGGATGAACAAGCAGTATTCCCGCTTAGTACAAGTGAAGGCTAGCAAAAGACTGGGAAGCGACTAACTAGAGAGTGACAACAGTCATCAAAATGCATTGAGATTAACTAACATTGAGTGCAAGCATGAGTAGGACATAAATCACCATGAACATGAATATCATAGAGGCTATGTTGATTTTGTTTCAACTACATGCGTGAACATGCGCCAAGTCAAGCCACTTGAATCATTCAAAGGAGTATACCATCCTATCATACTACATCATAGTCATCTCAACATTCATGTGGGCATCCAAGACAAACCATTATAAGCTCCTAGCTAATTAAGCATGGCATCAACAACTATGATCTCTAAGTTATCATTGCAAACATGTTTTTATTACAACAAAGCTGAATTAGGAACGATGAGCCAATCATATTTACAAAAACAAAATAGATCAAGTTCATACCAGCTTTTCCAGGCTCAGTCACTTCATCATATATCGTCATTATTGCCTTTCACTTGCACGATCGAACGATGTGAACACTAATAAGAGTGCTCGTGCATTGGACTAAGCTGGAATATGCAGGCAAACACAAAGGAGAAGACAAAGTAATATGGCTCTTTAACAGATAAGCAGATATGCATGCGAGAGCCACTAAACATTGTAACCACGATCTTCTACCTTGACCCAAAGAAAAAGAAAAGTATTTACATGGGAAAGCTCCCAACAAGCAAAAGAAGAACAAGAAAATCTTTTTGGGTTTTCTCAAACTAGACAGACACACGAAAAGAAAACGAGAAAAAGAAATAAACTAGCATGGATGATATAGTGGAAAAGTGTGAACACCGACGAACAAAGTGAAAGCATAAGCAAGAATATAAGGTCGGTGAGAAACACGTACTCCTGCAAGCTTAGGCTTTTGGCCTAAGTTGGTCTACTCCCAAGGAGGGAAATAACCAGCTCCGGGGTACTCCGGAGTGGACTCAGGATGCCACTGCTGTGTGAGCTCCTCTAGCTCCCACTGATAAACCGGCGTCTGGTACTCGACTGGTGGCTCGGGCACGGGCACCTGTGGTTGGTCTAAGCCCCAATATGCGTAGATGTCCGAGGGCATAATAATGTACCTGCCTGCATGAAGATTGAACAAAGAAGGAGCAGGCAAAGTAATAGTCTCACGAGTACCCTGACTAAATACCAGGTTATAAATCATCCTTCTATTTATATCTCTATCAAGAAAGTCATGGCGAACCATGCTATCATAATCTAGATATCTCTCGGGAAGAAGAATCTCTTCTTCCTTGTATAGTCTAATGGTATCTCAAAATGTCTAGCAAGACGAGTAGCATAGATACCTCTGTAGACAATGCCTTTAGAACGGTTCGTGTTCAACCGTTGAGCTACTATAGCGCCCAAGCTATAAGTTTTATCGTTATAAAGGGCTTCGCGCAAGACCGCAAGATCTGGGGAGCTAAGTGACCTAGCTTTCCCACGGCCAATCAAACATTTTCCCACAAATAGTGAGAATTACCGAAGCACGGGAAAATGTATGCTAGCAACTCTAGCGCAAGACACTCCTCTCTCCTCTCCTACAACAATAGTATCGATGAAAGCTTCCAAGTCCCGTGGAAGAGGTTCATGAATATCCCCAACGTAAGGTAATTTGCAAACATTGCAAAAATCCTGGAGTGACATGCGCTGGGGGATATCATAAAGTTTGAACTCAACCATAGGAGGATTCTTCCTCGGATAGAAGTTAAAGCTTTGTACGAAGATACTAGTGAGGAGGAGGTATTGCGGACACTTATCTTCAACGAAGGTGGTAAGGCCTACGTTGTCCACCACGTATTAAAAGTCCTCATAAAGTTCGGCGGCGCGTAAGAACACATCGCTTGGCCATTCGCACGCTTAAACTTCTGCAACTCGAGGGACCGGATACTTGGGCTTCTTCTCACTTCCATCATCCTTGGGGTCACGGCTTGAAGAGCCTCTTAAGAACCTCCTCATCTTTTCCCTTATCTATCTCTGAAAATTTCTGAAATTTTTAGTGATTCTAAGGAAAAGTGAACAAGGCCCAACGAAACTCGTAGCAACTACTCCCACAAGTGCCTAGAGGCCATATTACGCATCAAAACTACTTGGGACTAGCTAAAATTAGCATGCAAAGCTCAAGAACAGGGTCACCAAGGCAGCAAAAATACGCGAAGTATAAGGCACTAGAGCAAAAACTAATTGGACCAATGGAGGAGTCACTTAACAAGGAGTAATTTCCCCAAAACAGTTCAAAGAATGGTGCTTTGAGCAAGGAGATCGAAAATCCCAGCAAGAGGAGCAAGAAGACGGGTTTGAGCTGCGAAACGATTTTTTCTGGAGGTAGGAGAAGTGGATGAGAGCTAGAATGAGTGAGGGGGTGCATGTGGGCCCCACAAGCCTGCCAGGCCCGACCAGGGGGTGGCTGGGCCTCCTCGGCTTGTGACCCATTGGCGCATCCCCTAGACTAGCTCTTCGTCTCAATATTTTTCAAAAATGCCAGAAAAAATCATACTTGATTTTCAGGACGTTCAGAGAACTTTTATTTCTGGGGTACTTTTCTACGGGACGCAAAAACAGAAAACAGGGAAAACTAAACTAAACCTATCATTTTTCTTCTAAGCAACCGAAGGTGAAAACTTGGAACAGAGGTTTGTGACTCCTCGATTCATGGATCTCATGGTCATCGAAAGAAATCCGTCAATGAGGTTGATCAAGTCTTCTTGACAAACCTTTTCGAATCGCAAAAGAGAACGGAGAATTTTCGAATAGTCACTAGGTTACCTCAATGGGGATGTGTATCTCCCCAACAAGCAAATCATACTTCATCTTAACAGGAGGTATAGGGCATTCAAAGCTCCCAATAAGAATCGATGAAGTTTTTTTCGATAGCATTGATGCAATGTACTCGATATTGTTTCTTCAAAAGTGCACCGTATGCTCATTACCGTTGACATGGAAAGTGACATTGCCTTTGTTGCAATTTATAACAGCCCCTGTAGTGTTTAGAAAGGGTCTTCCAAGGATGACCGCCATGGCATCGTCCTCGGGAATATCCAAAATAACAAAGTCTATTAAGATAGTGACATTTGCAACCACAACTGGCACATCCTCGCAAATGCCGATAGGGAAAGCAGTTGATTTGTCGGCCATTTGCAGAGAGATTTCCAGTGGGTGTCAACTTATCCAATTCAAGCCTACGATAAAGAGAGAGAGGCATAACACTAACACCGGCTCCAAGGTCGCATAAAGCAGTTCTAACGTAGTTTCCTTTAATGGAGCAAGGTATAGTGGGCACTCCGGGATCACCTAGTTAGACATGTCTAATCATTTCAACAAAGCGCTCAAAATCCTCATCATCCTTTTTCTTGGATGGTTTGGGAGGAAAGGGCATGGGTTTCTGAACCCATGGTTCCCTTTCTTTACCATGCTTTCTAGCAGCGAAGTCATTCTTGTCGTATCTCCTAGCCTTAGGCTGTGGGTTATCAAGATCAATAGGTTCAATCTCCACATCCTTATCATTGCTAGGTTGAGCATCAACATGAACATCTCTATTGATATTAGCATTAGGCTCATGTTCATCACGAGATTGTGTTTCAGCATCAGAGACAGAGCCATCGTCTGGATTCTCAGGGGTAGCAGCATCTGGGTTGCTAGCGTGCTAGTTCCTATCATCTTTCTTCTTCTTCCTAGGATGACTAGGTGCATCAGTGCTAACTCCTTGAGAATCTTGTTCAATTCTCTTTGGATGACCCTCAGGATACAAAGGTTCCTGAGTCATTCTACTGCCTCTAGTGACGACTCTGACAGAATTGTCATTCAACTCATTGAGCAAGTCATTTTGAGCCTTAAGTACTTGTTCTACCTGAGTAGTAACCATAGAGGCATGTTTACTGAGAAGCTTAAGATCATTGATATTTCTGTCCACACAAGCACTTAAATGACTAAGCATACGAGCATTCTGTTCCAGTTGTCTGCTAACGTAATCATTGAAACTTTGTTGTTTGGCAACAAAGTTATCAAATTCATCGAGGCATAGGCTAGCAGGTTTATCAAAAGGAATATCACTCTCATCAAACCTACGCAGAGAATTTACTTCTACTACCTGTATCGGGTTATCAAGACCATGTAACTCTTCGATAGGTGCTAGATTTTTGACATCTTCAGATTTAATGCCTTTCTCTCGCATAGATTTCTTAGCTTCTTGCATATCTTCAGGACTGAGGAATATATTTCTTAGCTTCTTGCATATTTTCCAGAGAAGTAGTAGACCATATCCTGGGGGCTACGCACACAACCAGGAGCAAGATAAGTGAACCAAGTCTTAGCATCATCCTTTGGTGAGAAAGGAAACAACTTGATGATATAGTAGTGGCGGATCTTTTCCTCACTCGTGAATAGGGTAGCTATATCGTGCAGTTTGGTAAGATGGGCTACAACCGTTTCAGACTCATAACCACGAAAAAGATCAGATTCCACGAGAGTGATTAACTCAGGGTCGACAGAGAATTCATAATCCTTATCGGTCACAAAGATAGGCGAAGTAGCAAACTTCGGGTCATATTTCATCCTAGCGTTCAAAGATTTTTCTTTCCACTTGAGCAGTAGTTTCTCAACATCATATCTATCCTTACACGCAAGAAAATCCTCAGCTATCTCTCCCTCCATAACATAATACTCAGGCATATCAGGCAATTTATGTCTAGGAGAGCTAGTTCTAGCAGGCAAAATAGCAGGTTCTACTTCAATAGTATCAACACTTTCAGAAGTATCATCACATCTAGCAGCAACTCTAGCAATTTGTGCATCAAGGAATGCACCTAGTGGCAAAGCAGTATCAAGCATAGCATCATCATAAGCATCATGGGCAGCAGAAGTAGCATCATCAAGCACAGGCGACATATCAAGATTTCTAGCAGGAGGTAGTGTCGCAAACTTACTCATAACTGAAGGTGAATTAAGTGCAGAGCTAGATGGAAGTTCCTTACCTATCCTCATAGTGGAGGGCAAGACTTTAGTTCTTGGATCTACCGGATTCCTCATAGTGACCAGCAGACGTAAATCCCAAGTGACTCAGAGAATATAGCTGCGCTTCCCCGGCAACGGCGCTAGAAAAAGGCACGTTGACGAGAGACTAATCTTGACTTTGGCCTCCCCGGCAACGGCGCCAGAAAAAGGTCTTGATAACTCACAAGTATAGGGGATCGCTGCAGTTTTCGAGGGTAGAGTATTCAACCCAAATTTATTGATTCGGCTCAAGGGGAAGCCAAAGAATATTCTCTAGTATTAGCAGTTGAGTTGTCAATTCAACCACACCTGGAAGATTTAGTATCTGCAGCAAAGTATCAGTAGCAAGGTAGTATGATAGCAGCAGTAGCAACAGTAACCAGTAGCAACAAAGTGACAACAGTAGCAGCAAAGTAACAGCAGTAGCAACAGAGTAACAGTAGCAGCAAAGTAACAGCAGTAGCAACACAGTACCAGTAGGAAAGACTCGTAGGCATTGGATCGGTGATGGATGATTATGCCGGATGCTATTCATCATGCAACAGTTATAACACGGAGAGATAAGTAACTAGCTCCAGTTCGTCAATCGCATGTATTCCATATGTAGTCATATGTGCTTAGGGAAAAGAACTTGCGTGACATCTATTGTCCATCCCTCCCGTGGCAGCGGGGTCCTAATGGAAACTACGGGATATTAAGGTTCTCCTTTTAATAAAGAACCGGACCAATGCATTAACACTTGGTGAATACATGAACTCCTCATACTATGATCATCTCCGGGAGTGGTTCCGGCTATTGTCACTCTCGGGTTGCCGGGTCATAACACATAGTAGCTGACTACAACTTGCAAGATAGGATCTAAAACACACATATATTGGCGACAACATAATAGGTTCAGATCTGAAATCATGGCACTCGGGCCCTAGTGACAAGCATTAAGCATGGAAAAGTAGTAGCAACATCAATCCCAGAACATAGTGGATACTAGGGATCAATCCCCGTCAAAACTAACTCGATTACATGATAGATCTCATCCAACCCATCACCGTCCAGCAAGCCTACGATGAGATTACTCACGAACGGTGAAGAGCATCATGGAATTGGCGATGAAGGAAGGTTCATGATGACAATGGGGACGATTTCCCCTCTCCGGAGCCCAAAACGGACTCCAGATCTGCCCTTCAGAGGAAGAACAGGAGGTGGCGGCGCCTCCGTATTGTAAAACGCGATGAACTCTTCTGTTGATTTTTCCCGGACGAAAGAGGATATATAGAGCTGGAATTGGGGGCGGCGGAGCCCTGAGGGGCTCACAAGCCTGCGAGGCCCGACCAAGGGGGGCGGGCCTGGTGGGCTTGTGAGCTCCTGGCTCCGTCCCTCCAGTTGATTCTTGCGCCAGTATTTTTTATATATCATAAAAAATCCTCGTAGATTTCCAGGTCATTCTGAGAACTTTTATTTCTGCGCAAAAACAACACCATGGCAATTCTGCTGAAAACAGCGTCAGTCCGGGTTAGTTCCATTCAAATCATACAAATTAGAGACCAAAACAAGGGCAAAAGAGTTTGGAAAAGTAGATACGACGGAGACGTATCATGCTCCTGCTGGCAAAACTGCTTCACGGTGCCTTTTGATAAATTGGTACCATTATCAGTGATAATACTACGAGGATAGCCAAATCTAAAAATAAACTTTTTTAGAAACTTGACGTTGTCTCTGCTTCACAATTGCTGACAGTCTTCACCACAACCGACTTGGTAAACTTGTCAACCGCCACCAGCAGATGAGTCTTTTTATCGGAAGACATCTTGAACGGGCCAACAATATCAAGCCCCGAGACCGCAAAAGGCCACGTGATTGGGATCATGCGCAATTTCTCAGCCGACACATGAACCTGACGGCCAAACTTTTGACATCCATCACACTTGCGCACTATATCCTCTCCGTCTACATGAGCCGTCAACCTATAAAAACCATGTCAAAAAGCTTTGGAGACCAAAGATCGGGAACCGGCATGGTGGCCACAGTCGCCAGTCACTACTAGGGAAAAGCCTAGTAGTAGAGCGGGTTTAGTGCCTACTAGTAGCGCGGGTAATCGCGCTACTAGTAAGGCGCTACATCTATTACTTACCAGCAGAGCGTGTATTAGACGCGCTACTGCTAAGACATATAGCTGCAGTGTGTGTCGTACGAGCGCTACTGATAAGACAAATATTAGTAGCGTTCTTCCAAACCCGCGCTACTAGTAATCTGTTTTTCATTATTTTTAATTTTTAGTGTATTTATACACCGTTATACAAATTTTGATACAATACCAATTAAGAGGTTGTTATATCATTATGTTCATGATGAATTATTATATCATTGTGAGGAAGAAACATGGATTTATTCATCCAAATGAATCAAAAGTGATCAAAAGTTGAATTAGTTGGACGACGATCCTACTAATTCAACTTTTGGTCACTTTTGATCCATCCACATGAATCTAATCCGCTTTCCTTCCCCCAATGATATAATAAGAAATCATGATCATAATAACAAATCATCATGATAATCATGATCAACATCATCATCATATTAATATAAAAACTCTTGCGTCATATCATCACCAACAACACTATAGCAAATAATCATCATAGTCATTACCACCAACACTATTCAATCATCATTTTCGTCAATGAGACACCATATAACAAGTTGGTCACTACTCATAATCACAACTCCTCCTCCTCATCATCATCAACTATAACACATTGTAGCACATAATAACACATTGTACCTAGGGCCTACTCCTCTCTCATAGGACCTACTCTACCCTCTCTTAGGTAGAATATCATAAAACAAGATAGGCCCAGACTCTCCATTATGGAGAATGGAGATCATCCTGTCTCCAATTCTTGGCCTACGCACAATGTTGCTTCCAAGTAGCTCTCTACGATTGACCATACATTTTTTCCAATCTTTGATTGTCATTTCGTTGGTTTTAGAAATCTGGTATGGACAGGAGTGATGCATATACATAGGCTGACCTGGCCGTGCTGGCCGTATGCTCATAACATCAACGCGATCTCTTGGACACATCAGATGAGGCACACAATCCTTCGGGATTTTCTGTTGAAAAACACAGTAATAACTTTGTAGTTAGCAATGTAGTTTAGTTTTACAAGAATTTATGCAGAAGATGCACGAATGTCGTAATAGTAGAAAATCTTACCATGCAATCTCCATGCATGTTACCGTAGTTCACCACGTGCACTAGTGGCACGTATTGACCATAATGTGGAGTTTGCTGATTGCTATTGTAATTTTCAAGATCATTAATAAATGCGACAATATGATTTTTCTCCTTATAAGTTAATTCTGTTTCATCATTGAAGTAGTAGGTTCTGTCTACAATCTCCCGTACATTTTTTGAAGAATGAAAATAAGCTGTTAATGGAAATAAGTTATCAACTATTTTTAAATAAACAATATAAATTATTTAATAAATATGGTTCAGAAACTCACATAATGGTAGAACTGGAGGCGTCTGCACATCCACCCAGATGTCGATATTACCTTCAATTTCATCTTCCGGTTGAATATCAAAGGTGATAAGCATATTAGGCTCAAATGCACAAGCCTTGCATAGTGCTACCCAATTTTTGCATTCAAAAAAGGAGTAGGTGTCTGCATTGTACAACTTTAGGGCAAAAGTATAACCATGCTCGATCCTCAAGTGAACTCTCTTTACCTCCATAGTTTTTCCAGTACTGAAACAATCTTATCCAAGACATAAATTCTTGCATGGTAGGGGATACACTAGTAGAATAGTAAAAAATAAAAATTATAAGTTGAAGCAAAAGAAGTCATGCTTATTTATGAAAAAAGACTTGTCGTTGTGACTTATTGTATCCACTTCAAAGTCCTCATCCAACATGATGCTGAAGCGCCTATCATCAACTAGGTGAGGCGTGTTGCACATGGCGCACTCATCTTGGCAGTATTCACACATAACAAATTTCCTTTCATCGCCAGACATTTCCTATGTTCATAGTTCAAACATTTAAAATCAATCGAAGGCAACTACCAAGAAACTTATATGACAGATCACTATTAATAAATGACATATAACTCATCATCATCTTACTCATTTAACAACTCATGAAAGTCATCCAAGGAGCAACGACAAACCGAAAGATAACCGATATTATCACTAATACATCTCGAATATTATCATACAATATCACTAATAAAAATCCAGTTGACGGCTCACGGTGCAGGCGGTGGCAACCCAAAGATAAGGAACCATCACCGGATCATAGCTTGGGTGATGTCCCTAGAGAACCTGCCAGGTATTGGAGAACCTGGCATCCAACGCAACCATGTAGTGACAGACGTGCTCGTCCTCCTCCCTGGCATGGCGACGTACCACCTCCATGGGGTCCGGCTCCATCGTCACCGAAATGGCCCACGCGACCGCCACTAAAGAAGCTCTGGGTCAACGATGAGACCCGGATTCCTCACCAAGGTGCGCCCCCCGGAAGGTAGCACCTCCTAGTGCCAGCCTGGCGGAGCCCTGTCCCGGACATGCTGGCGCCTATTAAGCAGGTGGTCGCCACTAAGTCAACGACTAGAATGTGGGATGGGCATCGTTGACGTCGAGACAAATTCCTCTAATAAAATTTTCTTATTTCTTAATGTTTTACTTTCTAATTATCATTTATACAATAATCATCTCATTTGAATTTAGCTAGCGCCCACTACCTATTTTTCTCAACATGCAAGTATGACACCAAATATACAATAATAAAACACTATATATATATATATATATATATATATATATATATATATATATTGCAAATATTTCTGCAACAACATTCGGGGCTTGAGCAAATAAAATGAATAATGACATAAAAGGCCTATGTTTTGCAGGATGGTTGATTCATTCCCGGTGCGGCAAATCCCGGGCACTCGATATGTCCTAGTTTGTAGCACAAGTCATGTCGAAATTCACGAAAAAATTCGGCATGACCTTTGTTAAAAGTGGACAAATCAAGCATCTGAAATTTGCCGGAATGGAAATGAATCAACATTTCCGGAAAAACATAGGCCACTCGGCTTCATTCTCTGTAAACAACAAAAGGCTCCCTCTCGCACTAAGTATACACCTAAGTAAATTCTATGTTAACCTACTGCCCTAACTAACAACATGACCTTATGCCCTAACTAACAACATGACCTTATGGCCTAACTAACAACATAACCTAATTAACCTAGAACCCTAGAACCCTATAACCCTAGAACATAACCTAACTAACATTTTTTAATTTGTTAATTGTACTTACCTATTTAACCTAGAACCCTAGAACATAACCTAGCTAACATTTGCTAATTTGTTAATTGTACTAACCTATCTATAGAGAAGTGGGGAGGGGAGAGGAACTTACGGTGGTGAGCTCGACGACGGCGGGTGGAGGAGGTGGCGTCGACGGTGTAGGAGGAAGGGTGCGGCGAGGGAGGGGCGTCCGCGTCGGTGAGGCAGGGGCGACGACGAGGCAGGGGCGTCGGTGAGGCAAGGGTGGGGCAGCGACGCAAAGTGGGGAGAGAGGGAGTGCGGGGCAGCGGCGGCTGCGCAGAGTGGGGAGGGAGGGAGTGCGGGGCGGCGGCGGCGGAGTGTGGAGAGGGAGAGAGGGAGAGAGTGAGAGAGAGGGGCCTGCGGGGGCGACGAAATGGTAAGTGCCCCACTTAGTAGTAGCGCGGTTGTAAAAATGCGCTGCTACTATTCTTTTAGTACTAGCGCCAGTATTCAGGCGCGCTACTACTAAATATAGCCCCATCGGTAACGGTGAGTCAATATTAGTAGTAGCGTGTTTCCTAAAGCCGCGCTACTGATAAGTAGTTAGCAATAGCGCTTGTACTAGAAGCGCGCTACTGATATGTAGCAGTAGCGCCGCCTTTTATCCAGCGCTAGTGCTATTGTTGTGTGTATAAGGTTTTCCCTAGTAGTGATTGTGAATCTCATTAAGGATTTCTCGACCATCCTTAGGGGAAACACAACATTGAAAAATACCGCTAACACTCCTCTTGTGTAAGTCGCCCTAATGAATAACCATAGATTTGCATCATCATATTATATGGCGAGCGACAAGTTCTTCAGCCAGGAGCTCCCCTCGAGTGAGATAAGCAAAATATGTCAATATGCAATCAGGGGTCGTTCGAAGAGCCACCACCAACTGTAGTTCCGGGTCAGGAATTGCAATATCTTCCTCAGTAGTTAATTTGACCGAGGGGTTGTGGAGGACATCCAGGAACACATTAGGTGGAACCGACTTGCGTTGAGATCCAAGTCGTGACAATGCATCAGTCGCCTCATTGTGTCGTCGATCAATGTGATCAACGAGATAGCCCTGAAAATGACCCGTCACATCAGAAACTGCTCGTGTGTAAGCTGCCATCAAGGAGTCCTTTGAATCCCATGTTCTAGATACCTGTTGAGCCACCAAGTCTAAGTCGTCCAAGCACCTGACCCGTCTAAGGTTCATCTCATTAGCTATCCTGAGCCCATGTAAGAGAGCCTCATACTGAGCCACATTGTTGGTATAGGGGAACATGAGTCGTAGAACATAACAAAAAATTTCACCCTTTGGAGAACGTAACACTACACCAGCCCCCGAGCCTTCCAATTGCCTGGATCCATCAAAGTGTATAGGCGAGTTCGTATTGTCTGGCCTATCCTCTGGGAGCTAAAGCTCGGTCCAATCATTGATGAAATCAACTAGCACCTCGGTCTTGATGGTTGTATGAGGCATGTAGTTCACATGATGGGGACCAAGTTCAATTGCTCACTTAGCAATACGACCCATGGCCTCTCTATTCTGTATGATGTCCCCAGTCGGAGTTGAACTAACCATAGTGATTGAATGCTCCTGGAAGTAGTGATTGAGCTTCTGTCTTGCCATAAAAGTTCCAAAGACCAGCTTTTGCCAATGTGGGTACCACTGCTTGGACAAGGTTAACACCTCACTAACAAAATATACTGGTCGCTGAACCGGATATTCCTTACCCTCTTCCTTGCGCTCAACGACAACTGCAACACTCACCGCCTTAGAATTAGTGGGTATGTAGAGGAGCATGGGCTCTTTGTCAGTTAACCACTTGTCTTTTGAGGGCTTCGAAAGCTTCATTGGTCGCGTCTATCCAGACGAAATCATCTATCTTCTTCAGCAGTTGATAAAGTGGGATTGCCTTCTCACCAAGGCAACTTATGAACCGGCTCAGTGCCGCGATACGACCCGCCATGCGGTGGACGTGATTGATATTGGTCGGCTTACCAAGTGAACTGATTGCCTTGATCTTATCCGGGTTAGCCTCAATGCCCCGCTCGGACACCAGAAAACCTAGTAGCTAGCCTGCAGGAACACCAAAACACACTTGGCCGGGTTAAGCTTCATCTGGTATACTCAAAGATTATCAAACATCTCCTTGAGATCCTCCAAGAGCATCTCATTCTTCCGAGATTTCACCATGATATCATCAGCATTGGCATTGCACCCAATCCGACTATGCAGATAGTTCTAGATGCAGCATTGATAAGTCGCCACCGCGCTTTTAAGTCCAAAGGGCATAGAGACATAGCAGAAAGCGCCGAAAGGGGTTATGAAAGTCGTCTTCTCCTGATCCTCCTTAGCCATCTTGATCTGGTGGTAACCTAAATATTGATCCAAAAAACATAAGCGCTAACAACCCTTTGTAGAGTCAATGATTTGATCGATACAGGGGAGAGAAAAAGGATCCTTCGAACAACATTTGCTGAGATTGGTGTAACCGATACACATGCAGAAGGTGCCATCCTTCTTCGTAACTAAGACTGGGTTAGCCAACTATTCTGGATGGAAAACCTCAATGATGAACCCGACAGCTAGGAGTTGGGCGACTTCTTCCCCAATAGCCTTGCGTCTCTCCTCGTTAAGATGACGAAGGTACTATCAAACTGGTTTCATCTTTGGATCAACATTTACGTGGTGCTCAGCGAATTCTCTCGGCGCTCCAGGTATGTCAGAAGGCTTCCATGCGAAGATGTCCCAATTCTCACGGATGAATTCGATGAACGAGCTTTCCTATGTGGGATCTAAGTTGCTCCAAATAGTGAATTTGTTAGAAGAGTCACCCGGGGTGAAGTCTACTTGCTTGGTATCGTCCGTCGGCTTGAAATTGAGGGGCGCCTCAGCATTGACAGTAGGTTTCTTGAGAGGACTCATGTTGGCCGGGTCAATATTGGCCCTGTGGAATTTCAACTCCTATGCCGTGCACGCTGACTCAGCATATGCAACGTCTCCTTCCGCACTCTCCTAAGCTATTTTTTTGGTTCCCATCGACCGTGATGGTACCCTTGAGACCTGACATTTTGAGCTTGAGATATACATAGCAAGGTCGGGCCATGAAGCGGGCGTAATCGACCGTCCAAATAAGGCATGGTAGGGACTCTTGATTTTGACCACCTCAAACATCAGAGCCTCACTCCGATAATTGGTCTCATCACCGAAAGCGACATTTAATTTGATCGGCCCGATTGTGTATGTCGACTTGCCAGGGACTGTGCCATTGAAGACCGTCGTTGAAGGCATCAGGTCTTCCTCAGAAAAAATCATTCGCCGGAAGGTGTCGTAGTATAGGATATTAATGCTGCTCCCGCCATCCATGAGAACCTTTGAGAGGGTGTACCCCCAACCTCACGCGCCACCACTAGTGCCAAGTTGCCGAGGTTATTCTACCCGAGGTAGGTGATCGTCCCTACTCCAAGTGACCGGCTGCTCTGACCAATTGAGATATCTAGGAACTGGCGACTCAACCATATTGATCACCCTTTGCTTGAATTTCTTATCCCGCCTGCAAGTGTTGGTGGTGAAGACGTGGTACTGACCACTGCTCAATTGCTTAGGGTTGCTCTGGAATCCGCACTCGTTATTATGCTGCTGGTTATTTTGCCCAGGGTGCTGTCCATTGCCGTTGTTTGAGCCGCCCCGCCATGAGAGTCGGATCATGGGAACCCGCCATATGAGCCCTCATGTGACCCACCAGAACCAAACTAACCCGGGTATCCACCGCCGTTACCCCCTTCGTGATCCCTAGAAGCCTGGAGACGAAACTCCTGCATCACATAACAATTTTCCCAAGAATGAGTAGACGGGGCATCCCGGGTGCTATGCTTAGGGAAAGGTCCCTTGAGCATCTCCTCACAATTACGCGGTTTCTTCCCACTGAAGCCTCGAACCGGACAGGTATTCCGACACTAGTTTCTGAACCCAATATTAGTGTTTGCAACAAAATTTGACATGCCGTCCTGTTATCTTCTCTTTCCTTGACTTCCCAGGTTACCATTACGTCCAGGGTTTTGAGAATGGCCCTTGGTACCGTCTCCCTTCTTACTCTCATTGGGTTTGTCCTCATCCGAGCCGGCATCCTTCGTGCCATCTCACCCAGCGTATTTGGTGAGGGTGTCCATCAACTCGCCCATGTCTTGCACCTTTCGCTTCAAACGTCCAAGCTTTAAAACTAGAGGTTGAAAGTGGCAATTCTTCTCCAAGATTAGCACGGCTTGAGACGCCATGATACCATCTGACGAATGGAAGATTTCTGTAACCCGACTGGTCCAGTGGTGAGCCGACTCGTTGCTGCGTTGAATGCTATGCTGCATATCCACAATTGTCATTGGGCGTTTGCAGGTCCCTCGATTTTTTGTAATCCGCTCTTCGAATTCTGCCCAAGTGTTGATAGAATTGGGAAGTAGTTTTTTCAACCATGTTCGAGCCGACCCTTCCAACATCATTGTGAGATATTTGGCACATACTGCATCACTAGCATCAAGCATGTCCATAGCAAGCTCATAACTCGCAATCCATGCGGGTGCCTCTAGATCTGTTGTATAGTTGGGAACCTTGCGATGACCTTTGAAATCTTTAGGCATGCGCTCATTGCATAGAGCGAAAGACAAGTAGGAGACCCCTACGGTCCTACCACCCGATTCAGTGTATGCGGGTGCCGGCTAGGTGTAAGTCGGAACCACCTGAGCCGCTAGTGCTGCCATCACAGTTGTTTCCGCCTGACGAGCAGCATGGGGCAAGTTTACAAGTGCCTGGGCATTTGACATCGGTGGTACGGACGGGTTGGCTTGAGGCTATTGTCGGCGAGCGCTGCTAGAAACCACTGGAGACTCCTCATGGCGACTCTTGGTGCGGCTTGCATGTAGCGTGGAATGTAACCGATCACGTTGTAAGAAAATTGCGCGTGTTGAACCACAACAGTCTTCAGCATCTTGATGGCATTCCTGGCTTCCACCTCGATTGGGGTGTTTCGTGGATGGGGAGAGACTCCAGGTTACGCGTAGCAGCTAGCATGTTATCGATGGGGTTGTAGAAGTGGCCCTGCGGCGTCTGGAAATGCTGAGTCCGCAGCTGGGAAGGTGGAGGCTGAGCCAGCTCAACTTGTACGTCTGTTTGTCGTGGGTGGGGGGGGGGGGTGTCCCGCTCCACATCCGGCGTGCATGGACTATCAAACAAATGAGCCGGGTTAAGATTGGTCGAAAGGCGACTCTGGTGTCTCCCCTGGTGCACCGCATCGGAGGCGTTTGGCCGATGCTCCAACTGCCAAGCCTGAGCCTTCAAACATTCCGTCTCATCAATGATTCGAGCTTGTAGTTCCGTCATCCGTGTGTTTTCGACATCAATCTCTTGTTGTACCTTGGCCATCTCCTCATGAAGCTTTGCTAGCTCCGCGTTGTTTTTCTCCTTATTCTCGGCAGTAACTGCGGTCGTTACGAGTTTTGACATCTCCCCCATCAAATCCATCATGGCTTGGGACAACATTTTTCTAGACCCGCTCGCTCCATTCGTGGTGGCTCCTCATGGCTGATCCTGAGCCAGTGCGTCCCGTGTCATGTAGATGGTTACCTGGCGAGGCAGCTCTTGTGGTCCTTCGGAGATCGCCGCCTCGGGGAATCCCCCAAGCCCCCCATCATAGAGAGGGAAAATCGATTCCGTGTCTCCCATGGACGACTCCCTATCAGAGTTAACATGGGTATCTCCACCAGCTGCCGGCTCATCCGGGAGGTTGACCCCGTGCGTGAAGCCGACGAAGACGTGACGCCGCCAGATCTGATGCTCGGCGGGTGTAGTGAGCCGAGTCGGCTCGACGATGTCGATGCAGATGTTCGGTTCGGGGATGGACACACCGATTTTGCCGATGAAGACGTGAATCTTGCCGAAGGGGACCCGATAACCAGATTCAATCGAATCGGCCTCGGGTCCCCAACTTGAATTGTCAATGCAACGCTTTTCGTGGTGGCTCTTGGTCATTAAACCAACTGCGTAACTCCCAAACCCTGAAAGGGATCCCTTTGAGAACTCAACTCCACCGTGCGCAGGCCCCATGGTGGCGCCAACTGTCGTGCTTTTGTCACGTCAGATGTCCTCATGAAGGGACTTAGTGATGCGGCCATCTTAACTCTGTGGCGACTCAAAGGGGTTAATCAGGAACATGAGGCGATTTTAGCCAGGTTCGGCCCCTCCAATGGAGGTAAAAGACTAGGTCCTCTTTGTGTGTATTGATGATGAAATCGATTACAAGGGTGCGGATTCGCCTGACCTAGCTCTCGATCGATTGTTACTTGAATCTATTGTCCCTAGAGACTCACCTTTATATATAGGTCGAGACCCTAGGTTTACAAGAATCTGGGTCACGTTATGATTCATTACCCTGTGTGTCTCTAACTCTCCTTGCCTTTCAAGCAAGGTCATCTCCTGCCTATCTTCTACCCCGTGGGCCTTGACCTGCCACCTTCGTAGTAGAGAGCCGCCAGGCGACTTGTTGGAACAGGCCGCCTTGCACCTTTGGTCTTGTTCGTCTAGGCCCATCTTGAGCACAATCTTAAGCCGCCATAATCATGACCCGGCCCCATAGGGCGGTTTATATGGCGGGGTAATATCCCCAACAACTAGGTTCTTATTTTGTCAAGTAGTCTATACACCCCCTCTAGACGTGTCTTCTAGTGGTCCCACAATTGATATCAGAGCTTTGGTCTCCATAGCTTTCATTTCATCACCATTGAAGGAAGAAGGATGTGTCTAGTTTGGGGAGTCTTAGTTGTAGATTGCAAATTTTCAATGGGGAGTACTATAATCAATGGAAAGACAATATGCTTGATATATTTGATAAGTTCCATTTGAGCAAGTATGTTGAAAATCCCTACGTGCCTCCCATTGATCATTTACATCCTTCTCATGAGGAATAAATTGATATGCTTTGCAATCTTATAACTGTTAATCTTATCATTAGAGGCTTGCCAAGAATTGTGCTTAATCAAATGAAGAACTTTGAGTGTGCTAATACTTAGTGGAGAGATTGGATAAAAGATATCATAACTACTCATTGAAAAATCTTGATGCCATTCTCCATAAATCTATTGCCTTTCACAGAATGAAGCCTAGTGATCCAAACTTTGATAACTGCTTGTTTGAGTTTCATGACCTCATGCATACTATATGACATGCCATTACCATCAATAACATCATTGTTGAAGCCATTCACATTCGTAAACTTGAACAATGTTATGGTCAAAATTCTAACGAATCTCTTGACTTTTATGACGAGGATATTTCATTTGACAATGACAATGTGGAACATGGCTACTACGATGAAGATGAGAGGTTTGTGTCACATCCCTAGCTACCATTTGATGACTAGCAAGAATGTTCTCATGTTTTATTCTTGCATTAAAAATGAAAATATAAATCAAAGAAAAAAACCCTAGCACTTCTATACTCAACCCAATTCAAAACTTGTGATAAATCAATGAACCCAAAATGGCCTTGATAAAAGTCCATCATTTTTGATAAATATTGGAAATAATAATTCAGGGGTGGAACTTATTTTTAAAATACATTTGGCATTTTATTTCAAACATAAAAGCTACTGAAATCAAACAAATATGTGATTTTGAATATTTCATAATATCCTAAAATGTTGAATCTCTTATATGGGCTTGGAAATATTCCAAATAACACCCCAGAGTTTATTCACTATTTATAGGATTAGTTTGGAGCAAAAATTAAATCAAACAAATGTCAGGAATGATTTAACAGAAATCAGAAAAGAAAGAAAATGGAGAAAGACTTACCTGACGCTCACCTTGGCCCAGCCCATCTTCTCCCCTGTCGTCTTCCGCCTCGCCAGTCGGCAGCAGGAGGTGGCCGCCGCTTCCTTCAGTGCGGCCATGCACCTGAGTGCCTGTTTGGCCTCTCCGTCGCATTGGTCGTGAAGGGATAAGCCCCCGCAACCCCATCCGCTCTCTTGCGCCTCCTCCTCTCGGCCACCATTAGAGCCGAGCTCGAGCTCGAGCTAGCCATCGCTTCCAGCCACCACAAGCTTCCCTGAGCATGCCTTCCTCCCCGCCTCATCGGGCACGTCATCTCTGCCAAAGGAAACAAGCCCCCGAGCCCTGCATCGCCTCAATGCCGTCGTCTTCTTCCTTGGATCACCGAAGTTCGCTGCCGTCATTCTTCCTCCCGAGGCCATCTCCGAGCCCACTCTCGATGCCTCTGCAACCCCATGAGCTCAGGGTGCCTTGATGACCCACAAGTATAGGGGATCTATCGTAGTCCTTTCAGCATGGTATTCTCTGCAAGCACTGAAATGATCGGTAACAGATAGTTGTGTGATAAGATGATTCGAAGCAACTTACAAGTAACAATAGTAACAACGATGCAGCAAAGTGGCCCAATCCCTTCTGTAGCAAGGGACAATCCTGGACAAACTCTTATAGGAGGTAAAGCGCTCCCGAGGACACATGGGAATTTCTGTCAAACTAGTTTTCATCATGTTCATATGATTCGCGTTCGCTACTTTGATAGTTTGATATGTGGGTGGACCGGTGCTTGGGTGCTGCCCTTACTTGGAGAAACCTCCCACTTATGATTAACCTCTCTCGCAAGCATCCGAAACTATGAAAGAAGAATTAAGACAAAGTCTAACCATAGCATTAAACTAGTGGATCCAAATCAGCCCCTTACGAAGCAACACATAAACTAGGGTTTAAGCTTCTGTCACTCTTGCAACCCATCATCTACTTACTACTTCCCAATGCCTTCCTCTAGGCCCAAATAATGGTGAAGTTTTATGTAGTTGACGTTCACATAACACCACTAGAGGAAAAACAACATACAACACATCAAAATATCGAACGAATACCAAATTCACATGAATACTTATAGCATGACTTATCCCATGTCCTCAGGAACAAAAGTAACTACTCACAAAGCATAATCATATTCATGACTAGAGAGGTAATGAATAGCATCAAGGATCTGAACATATAATGTTCCACCAAGTAATCCAACTAGCATCAACTACAAAGAGTAATTAACACTACTAGCAACCTTACAGGTACCAATCAGAGTCGCGAGACGGAGATTGGTTACAAGAGATAAACTAGGGTTTGGAGATGAGATGGTGCTGATGAAGATGTTGATGGTGATGAGTCCCCTCCGATGAGAAGAGTGTTGGTGATGACGATGGCGACGATTTCCCCCTCCGGGAGGGAAGTTTCCCTGACAGGACGACCGTGCCGGAGCTCTAGATTGGTTCTGCGCAAGTTCCGCCTCGTGGCGGCGGCGATTCCTCCCGAAAGCCTCCTCGTGATTTTTTATGGAACGAAACCCTTCTTGTAGAAAAAGAGGGGGCAAGAGGGGCACCAGGGTGCCCACAAGCCCCCTAGGCGCGACCAGGGGGGCGCCTAGCAGGCTTGTGGCCTCTTGTTGGCTCCCGTCTGGTACTTCTTCGGCCCAGTATTTTTTATAGATTCCAAAATAAATCCTTGTTGATTTTCACGGCTTTTGGAGTTGCGCAGAATAGGTATCTCAAACTTGCTCCTTTTTCAAGCGAGAATTCCAGCTGCCGGCATTCTCCCTCTTCACGTAAACCTTGCAAAACAAGAGAGAAAAGGCATAAGTATTGTACCGTGAAGTGTAATAACAACCCATAAAGCTATAAATATCAACATAAAAGCATGATGAAAAATGGACGTATCATGCCTTTCGCCCTCTTTTTGCCCTCGATCCCGAGCTCTAGGCCCCGATTCCACCGGAGCCCGACGAGATCCGCCGCGGGAGCTCGTCGCCGGTGACACTCCGGTGATCGGTTGGTCGTTCTGAGGCCACCATCGGCTCCAGCTCATCGCGTAGGTGCCGTAGGAGCCCAGCCTCGTGCGTGTTGAGCCCCGTAGCAGTGATCCCGACGAGGCCCGAGCGTCGGCCGCCGCCAAGCTCGTCGCCGGCGTCGATTTCGGCCACCCCAGCCCCTGGAGTTTGTTCCATCGTGCGCGCCATCGAGTGGCCGTTCTCCGAGTGCCCTCCGCCGCTCATTTGGTCATCGGAGACGCGTTTCCGACGCTCTCAGCCATCCCTAGTGCTGACGGAGGCTCACCGCCGACGAGATCGACCTCATCGCCGATGGGTTCAACCCCCCTGATCCTATGACAGGTGGGGCCAGCCTCTGAGTAATTAAGTTTAAGTTAATAAAAATAATTAATTAATTAAATCCCTAACCAGTCACTGACATGTGGGCCGGCCACTGTTAATTAGCTATTTAATTTAAAGTTTAATTAAAATCTAACGCGAGTCACTAACCAGTGGGTCCCACTGGTTAGGTTTGACTTTCAACGGCAACATTTACCTGCTGATGTCATGCTGATGCAGTAATACTTTTTCTGTTTTAAAACAATTCAGAATAAGTGCAAAACTTTGGAAATTCATAGAAAATTAAATATAACTCCAAATTTGACAAATAAGATATGTAAATTGATAAGAAAAATTAAGTGAACACAATGGTGCTATTTTCATGCATGAAAAACAAAGCTATGAAACAACATCAGGTCAAATCAATTAAATGAATTAGATAAATATCTTACTTCAACTAATATTTGAATTTTGATTTCAAATCAGATTCATACTAAGGTTCTGTTAGTCACCTCAGACCATGCTACATTTCATTTCATGCCATGTTCATGCATCATATTGTTGCATATGAATGTTATTGATTGTCGTTATTATTTCGGTAGGCTCTGCCCTTTCAGATACGTCCGAATATCCGACTAACGGATTTAATCCTTCAGCTGAGCAACAAGGCAAGCACTCTTTTGATCATCCCGATATTATCCCATGTTCCTGCTCCTCCTCCCACTTATTGCATTAGGACAAAATATTTCAAATGCTTTACTTTGGTAGCTGAACCTATTCCTTTGCATGACCTGTCATTGTCACAGTAAATAGCCAAACCTTGCAACCTAGCATACCTGGTAGTTGCTTGAGCCATGATGTGTCTTATCCTGCTTTTCTTGCTATGGCTAGAGTTGTGTCAGGTATGTTTCATCTCGGTGATGAACAAAAATGGATGAATGTGTTCTAGTGACAAAGATTAAGTGTGGAACCTGATTTGGTAAAGGTACCGATGAAAGGCTATGTACCAGTACATGGCGGGTTGTTTCATTGGAACCGTCCTTAGGAACCGAGTTACGTGTATGTAATCCAAGACTAGTTACTACCACATGCTGGGCCCTGAAATATGACCCCGCTCGACTTATTAATCACCTAGTACTCGGTAGAGGAGTTGCAAGTAGTTTTTGGTGTTTATAGTCATGCTGGAGGCCGTGCATAGTGTTGACCTTAGAGGTGGGCTATGATGCGGTAGGCAGTGGCACGGTGTACCAAGTGGCACCTGGATGGTGGGCTTGGGAACCCTGCGCACATCGTTTGGGGCCGCGACGGAAACCTCGGCCGGACTTTCGTGCGGGTTCACTCTCAAATAGGCGATAAACCTGGACTAGGTATTAGCGTGGTTAACTGTCGTGGCCGACTCCCTCGCCGGGCTTCCGCTTGAAGGTTGCCGAGGTGCATGACGTGCACATGGCGATAAGTGGAGAGAGAGCGTGTGTGAAGAAGTACATCCCTGCAGGGTTATGATCTATTCGAATAGCCGCGTCCGCGGATATGGACTACTTGGAGACATATGTTGTTCACAGACAACCTTAATGGCTACTCATAAAAGTATCGAGATAAGTGTGAGTATCATGTATGGCATTTCCGTTGGGAGACGGAAAGGAATCCATGATAGTGTATTGTTGTGGTGGTAGTGGACTCGTGTACGAATTATCAAAGTTGTTTAAAATCCTTTAAAATTGTAGTTTAGTCTAGCCAAGAGTCAAAGCTGGCTTGCTGCATGAAACCACACAACCCCCCTTTGTTGATACATGTGCATGAGTAGATAGATCTGTTCTGAAGTCTTGCTGAGTACTTCTGTACTCATGTTTGCTTAATAAATGTTGCAGAGGATACCCACGAGCCAACAGGTAGGTTCTATCTAGACCTCGATGATGACGAGTAGCTGGTGTCCCAGCTACGACCTGGCCCCTTTCAGAAGGGATCTGTAGATAGTGAGGCTTTATGCCTTTTCCTTTCAACTGTCTGTACTCAGACAACTTTAATGCTTCCGCTTGGTTTGTATGACTCTGCTTGTATGACTTGAGTGTCGGGTCATGTGACCCCTACCTGTATGAACATATTATGCAAGACTCTTCCGAGTCTTCTAAATAAATGTTGTGATGTTGTATGGTTATGTTGTGATGCCATTGTTGTATCTATGCATATTGAGTATGTCATGCGTACGTGTGATGCACTGTGATATGTATGGGATTCGACACCTAGTCGTATGCCCTTAGTAGCTCTCTATACAGAGAAATGCCCCTTTGTGCTTCCAACGAGCCTTGGTAGTTCGCTACTGCTCCGGACACATTTGTTGACTGGCATGTATCCTTCTTAGCTGTTGTGTCTGTCCCTACGGGGAAATATCACGCGGTGTAATGGAGTCCTTGTAGCTTGCTACGACTGGTCTACACTCGCTGATGACCGACACCTGCTTTGCTGGGTTATGTATGCCTGTCTCTGTACACTTGAGCCACTTGAGTTTATGACTAGTTATGTCGACCCAGGTTCTTTGACATTGGAATGCTAGCGACACAAATGCATACGTGAGTCAAAAGGCGCAAACGGTCCCAGCTAAGGTAAGGTGGTAGCCGTGGGGTTAACCGTGCATGAGACCGAAAAGAGATGCGATGTGTTACAGGCTGGATTCTTATGATTTAAGATCGGGGTCCCGACTGTTTAATATTGAATATGAGAAGACCATGAAGAGTCTAAGTCTTATAGTAAATTTCAAGGACTACATGGCCAAAGGAAAAGAGTGGATTATTGATAGTGGAAGCACTGATCACATGACGGAGATAAAGACATGTTTCAAGAGATCAAACCACACCATGGAGCACAGAGGTATGTGACTTTTAGAGATAACTTTAAGGGTAAGGTACTAGGTCTTGGTAGGGTGTCCGTATCTCATGACAATTCTATTCAAATGTCATGCTTGTTGAATCCCTTGGCTACAATCTTCTTTCAGTATCTTGACTACCCGACTTTGGTTTTAATGTGTTATTTACTAAAGTTGATTCCCAAGTGTTTCGGTAAGATAATCATAATATGGTCTTTACTGGCTTTTGTAGAGGTGATCTATACATTGTCGATTTCACTAAAAGAGCCAAACCTCGTAGTTGTCTTATTGCAAAATCATCTAAAGGTTGGCTATGTCATAGAAGGCCAGGACATGTTGGTATGCGTAATCTAGACAAGCTTATAAAAGGTGATCATATACTTGGTGTTGAAGATGTTATCTTTGACAAAGATAGATTTTGTAGTGCTTGTCAAGCAGGAAAACAAGTGGGCAGAAGCCATCCTATGAAGAACATCATGACAACAAGGAGACCACTCGAGCTGCTTCACATGGATCTCTTTGGTCCCAATGCTTACAAGAGTCTCGGTGGAAATTCTCTCGGTCTAGTTATAAATGATGATTCTTCCATCTTTTACGTGGGTATTCTTTCTTCATGGCAAGTCTCATGTACAAAATATCTTCAAGAACTTCGCTCGAAAAGCCCAATATCAGTATGAAGTGAAGATCAAGAAATTTCGGAGCGACAACCGATCAAAGTTTAAGAACACCAATGTGGACACCTTTCTTGACGAAGAAGGTATATCACATGAGTTCTCGGCTACGTATACATCTCAACAAAATGGAATTGTTGAGAGGAAGAATTGGACTCTCATAGAGATGGCTAGAATGATGCTCGACCAATATAAGATGCCAAGACACTTTTGGGCAGAAGCCGTGGAAACAGCTTGTCATGCAAAAAACTGACTCTACCTACACAAGCTTCTCGGTAAAATGGCATACAAGCTACTCATTGGTAACAAAACCCAAGTTGGATACTTTCGGGTATTTGGCTCAAAGTGCTACATTCTCGATAAGCATCTTCGTTATAAATTTGCTCCTAAATCTCATGAAGGTTTCCCACTTCGTTACAGATCAAGCTCTCATACTTATCATGTCTACAACAACTTCACTCAAAAAGTTGAAGAGACGGTAGCTGTGAAGTTTGATTAGACTGATGGTTCGCAAGTCAAACAATTGCCAAATGATGTAGGAGATAAGGAACATTCCGAAGCCATTCAAGACTTATCCATAGACAAGATTCGTCCCAAGGAGGTGAAGGAAAGTACTTCATCAACACAAGTGGAAGCTCCTACTTCATGTCAAGGTGAAACACAACACGACATCAAGGCATGCACAAGTGGCACACGACAAGATGAACAGGAGGAATAAGTGCATCGTGATGATCCACCTCAACCTCCTTAACCACCACCTCAAGTAGATGGCACCTTCATCGTCAACAAAGAAGATGATGATGATGATGAGGATCCGCCATCCAACAAGCAAAAGCTACCATGAGTTCGGGAAAGAGTGAATAAGAATCATCGCATCAAACAAATACTCGGGGACATACAAACCGGGAGAATCAGTTGCTCTAAAACTTGCTTAGCTAACTTTTATGAACATTACTCATTCATCTCTAGCATTGAGGCTGTGAAGGTAGAAGAAGCATTTGAAGACCCAGATTGGGTAAGTGCCATGCACGAAGATCTACACAACATTGAGAGGAATGAAGTGTGGAGAATAGTGGAGAAGCCCAAGGACGAGCACAATATCAATGATACAAAATAGGTGTTTAGGAACAAGAAAGATGAAGATGTCCAAGTGGTACACAACAAGGCACGTCTCGTAGCTCAAGGTTACACTCAAGTCGAAGGTATGGACTACGGTGAGACTTACGCCCCCGTTACTAGACTTGAGGCCATTCGTATACTTCTTACTTATGTTAATCACCATGATATTACTCTTTACCAAATGGATATCAAAAGTTCTTTTTCTAAATGGTGAGATTGAGGAGGAATTTTATGTTAAACAACCTCCCAACTTTGTGAACTCTTAGAAACCTAATCATGTTTATAAACTCTGTAAAGCTCTATATGGTCTTAAGCAAGCCCCTCGAGCTTGGTTCAAATGCCTAACGAAATTTCTTATTGAAAAGGGTTTTGAGATTGGTAAAATTGGCGCAACCTTGTTCACTAAAAGTGTTAATGTTGAATTATTTGTGTGCCACATTTATGGGGATGATATTATATTTGGATCTACTAACCCACATTTTAGTGAGAAATTTGGACGGCTGATGTCCGAGAAATATGAGATGTCCATGATGCGTGATATGAAATTCTTTCTTAGTTTGCAAATCAACCAAATGAGAAAAGGTACATTTATCTCTCAAACCAAGTATACCAAGGACTTGATCAAGAAGTTCAACATGCAAGAATGCAAAGGTATGAAAACTCCCATTCCTACAAGTGGACATGTTGACCTCACCAAGGAGGACAAACCAGTTGATCAAATGGTTTATCGATCAATGATAGGTTCATTGCTATATCTCTGTGCCTCCTGTCCCGATATCATGCTAAGTGTGTGCATGTGTGCCCGATATCAAGCGGCACCCAAGACTGGGATTTGTCACTCCGGGTGACAGAGAGGTATCTCGGGGCCCACTCGGTAATACAACATCACACACAAGCCTTGCAAGAAATGTGACTAAGTGTAAGTCACGGGATCTTTTATTACGGAACAAGTAAAGAGACTTGCCGGTAACGAGATAGAAATAGGTATGCGGATATCGACGATCGAATCTTGGGCAAGTAACATACCAAAGGACAAAGGGAATGACATACGGGATTTATGAATCCTTGACACTGAGGTTCAACCGATAATATCTTCGAAGAATATGTAGGATCCAATATGGGCATCCTGGTCCCGCTATTGGATATTGACCGAGGAGTACCTCGGGGCATGTCTACATAGTTCTCGAACCCGCAGGGTCTGCACACTTAAGGTTCGATGATGTTCTAGTATAGTTGAATTATATGTGTGGTCACCGAATGTTGTTCGGATTCCCGGTTGAGATCACGGACATCACGAGGGTTTCTCAAATGGTCCGGAAATGAATATTGGTATATAAGATGGTTTCATTTGGTTACCGGAAAGTTTTCGGGCATTACCGGTATTGTACCGGGAGTGACGAATGGGTTCCGGAAGTTCACCGGGAGGGGGCAACCCACCCGGAGGGAGCCCAATGGATTTAGGGTGGCGCACCAGCCCTTAGTGGGCTGGTGTGACCACCCAAGAAGTCCTTGGCGCCAAGAAGAGAGAAACCAAAGAGAAAAAAAGGGAGGTGGGAAGGAAGAGGAGGACTCCACCTTCCAAACCTAATTGGAGTAGGATTCCTCCTCTCCTCCTTGGCCGGCGCACCGTTGAGGGCTTGGCCCTCAAGGAAAGCCTCCTCCCCCTCCCTCCTATATATAGTGGTGATTTAGGGCTGATTTGAGACAACTTTTGCCACGTGAAACTCAACCCTAGACCACATAGTTCTACCTCTAGATCGGATTTCTGCGGAGCCCGGGCGGAGCCTTGCAAGAGTAGATCATCACCACCACCGGCGCACCGTCATGCTGCCAGAGGACTTATCTACTTCTCCATCTTGCTTGCTGGATCAAGAAGGCCGAGATCATTGTCGAGCTGTACGTGTGCTGAACACGGAGGTGCCGTCCGTTCGGCACTAGATCGGAACGGATCGTGGGACGTATCGCGGGACGGTTCGTGGGGCGGATTGAGGGACATGAAGACATTCCACTACATCAACCGCGTTTCTTAACGCTTCCTGCTGTGCGATCTACAAGGGTACATAGATCCAAATCTCCTCTCGTAGATGGACATCACCATGATAGGTCTTCGTGTGCGTAGGAAATTTTTTGTTCCCCATGCAACGTTCCCCAACGGTTACTTGTTCGGTTCATCTTTTAGTTGCATACTTTCTTGGAATCATTCAATCTCCAACTAGTTGAGAAAATTCAGTGCAAATCCTTGGAAGAGTTTCACGCAAAATGTGTCAAGACTTCCTAAAAATTTTGTTCACCAAAATGGCCAAGAATTTTTTAGTCAAATCTCTGTTTGCAACTCGGTCCCTCCGAACTGGGAAAATCGGTCTCACCGACACAACAAATATACTGCCAAGAGCTTTTCTGGAACCACTCATATGAATCTCTTAGGTTGTACCAATTTCTCCCAGAACCCTAAGATCATTTTCGGTTCCATCGATTCACTTTGCCTCGGAGCTACCGACATTTGCCACTACAAGTATTCTTTGCCATTCTCTATACTTTTTCGGAAAAAATTCTCAATGACCCTTACTGTGACAGCCCGAGACCAACGCTCCAGAAGATTTCCCTTTTATTCCGTTGTCGCCATGTTGTTAGATTGTCTATCGCATCACATCATGCACAATAATCCGCATTGCATCGGCACTCTGTTGCCACCAGTTTTCAAAACCTGCATCCGTTATTAGTTGCCGGTTCTCTCCGTGTTCGTCGTTGTCTGTTTTGAGCCTCACCACACACGCACGCGCCCGCGGCATCGATAAAAATTTGTTTTTAAAGGTGTTGGAATTTTTTTCTCGGATTGGCCTCAAACTTGGTGTGTGGTTTTGTTTTAATGTAGGTAGGACGCCTGCCAATTTTCGTCGCAATCGGAATTCATTTGATACCCGTACCGTTAAATATATATCAACACTATAGCCGGTTTAATTGTCGGACATTTCAGGGTTTTAGAAACTCTGTCACGGGCCACACCATTTCCCTCTCATCCCTACATAGCCCAACTACACAACCCACTAGACCCACCTAGCCACATCCTCCATTCGTGGTTGTCGGATCGTGATCGGACGGACAAGGTCCACCCCCCATAGACCAAACCCTATATAAGCACCACCCCCATAGATCAAACCGGACACGTCTGGGCGCCCACAAAGCCAACCGATCCGATCTGGATCAGCAACCTACAGTCACAGCTGCGTGTGCTCTTGCTCGACGCCGGCCCGCCTCCGGAGCTCCACCGGAGCTCGCCGCCCTGGCCCCGTCGCCGGAGCCGCCGCCCCCTCGGCGGAACGCTGGATCCCCAAGCCAGGACCTGTTGCCCCTCTCCTTCTTCCTCCCTGGTCTTCCTCCTCTTACGTATCTCTTGCGCGCTTGCACGTATCCTCGTGTGGCCTCAACCTTTGGCCTAAACCGGTGGCCGCCGTAGCTGCTGGATCTGGAAACCTCCGGTGAGGTTCGTATGTCCCTGTTCTCCGCGTCCCTGTCGGCGCCTCCTCGCCAGAGTTCTTGCCGCTCGCGGCGACCACGGCAGGCTTCTCGCACCTGGGCAAGGAGGGCGACACGAGCGCCTGGCCACGCCGCGGCCCAGCCAGCGCCTCGCTCCGACTGAGTGGGTCGGCCTCGCCCCGGCCCAGCTTGTAGCCTCAGCGCTAACCTCGGCTCAGCCGACACCGTCTCCCCAGCCTCTCCTTCAGCCCACGCCGCACAAGGTGAGCGTCCCGCTGCCTATGCTTCGCCCGAGCGGCGTTTAATATAATGCACTTTGCTCTGTTAGGCCCATTATGCCTAGTTTGAGCCCGTTGTAATTTTTTTAGGTCCTACGAATTAATTCTTTTTCAGAAAACGCATATTTTTTCAAACGCCCGTAAGTTTTAATCTGTGTGTAGGATCGCGACGAGTTATATATGTAACTTAGCTAGAATTGCGCCTACATTACTATTTTCCAACTCTCATGCATGGTTAAACCTGTTTAGTGTGCTGTTTGCATTGGTTTGCATGTCGACGTGTTAGAAACGGTTTAGGTCGTAGTTTATTAACCGTAGCTCCATGGGAGATGAGCCATATATGTAAATGGACTAGAACGATGAGTAGAATCACGTGAACCACTTTGTTTTGCCGTTTAACAAACATAAATGTGATTAGGACAAATCTGGACAGATTACGAAAGTAAAGCGTGGGGTCGTTTCGGAGATGCTATATGTCATTTCCGGCCTCATTTAAAATGCCTAGATAGTTAGTTTAATTTGGGCTTCACCCCTTGCAATGTTAACAACATTTTAAAATTTTCGTGTACCTAAACGGGAGCGAACTAAATGATTCGTATGTGGAGTTCCGTCAATATGCAACTCGTTGCATATTGAGCTTCACTTAATGTGTAGCGTTGACTACGTGAATTGCCATGCCCTGCCTTGCATATTTGAAACTTATCATGCATCATATGTGAATTGCATCATGTCGTGCATATGTTGTGCGGAATATCGTGTGTTGATTCTTGTTTTCGGTTTGCTTCGTCTCGATAGAGTTCCGCAAGCGTGTCGGAATGTGAGGCCCCGTTCGACTACGTCGGTTCGTCTGCTTCACGGAGTCGTTCTTCTTCCAAGCGGTATCTCAGGCAAGATGATCATTTCCCTAGATATCATTATTATCATTGCCATGCTAGTTATGTCGTTTCTACCATTATGTCTCGCTGCCTACCTCCTGTTAAATATCAGCCTCCCAAGATTGCCATGAAAACCTTCAACCTTTCTACAACCTAGCAAACCACTGATTGGCTATGTTATCGCTTGCTTAACCATTTGATAGTGTTGCTAGTTGCACGTGCAGTTTCTTTCATGTGATAAGATGGGTTCCTTGTCATATCACGATATTATTGATAATTAGTTTAATGCACCTATATACTTGGTAAAAGGTGGAAGGCTTGGCCTTCTAGCCTGGTCTTTTGTTCCACCTTTGCCGCCTTAGTTTCGGCTAACGGTGTTATGTTTCATAAATGAACGCTCCTAAGATGCTTGGGGTTGTTATGGGGACCACCTAGATTCTCCTTTTGGGATAAGGCTCATCTAGCAAGGCCCAACATTGGTACTATAGTTGCAAAACATAATAATTTTGTTAACACTGAAAACATAGGGAGTTAGCACTACACAAGGAGTAGTTCAACATAATGCACGGGGGTCCAGTGCTGCCGGTCTTGGTCCCAAACAGGGCCACTTGTGGGGCCACCAGGGGAAACTAGGGGATTTCTATCCGGCCACCATACGTATTGCTCATCCGTCGTGTCCTGAGAACGAGATACGCGGCTCCTATTGGGATCGTCGACGCCTCGGACGACGTTGCTGGACTTGTTTTACCTTTCTCAAACGTCGTGTGCGAGGGATTCCAAGGATGCTTTGGGTTATCTCGAGGTTGATGTTTTCCAATAGGAACCCGAGGAGATCACGAGTTTCCCTGATCGAGGTCATTCCTTCGCAGCGTGTGGTAGTTTGTGATGGACTAGTTGGAGCACCCCTGCAGGGTTAAATCTTTTGGAAAGTCATGCCCGCGTTTATGTGGCAATGTGGAAACTTTGTTTAACATCCGGTTCTAGATAACTTGAAGTTAATTAAAATAAAACATGCCAACTGAGTGCATAACCGTGTCTGTCTCTTTTCTGAGCTCCTTCTCCGATCGAGGACACGGTGGAGTTATGCCTGACGTAAGTAGGTGTTGAGGATCATTTCTTTGATCATTAGTAGTTCATATCTGCTATGCGTAGATCATCTCCCTCTCATTTTTGTACTCGTAAGTTAGCCTCCTCAAATAAATGCTTTGTCGCTTGCTGTAGCCTCACCACTTAACCATACCTCACCCATTAAGCTTTGCTAGTCTTGATACATTTGGAAATGAGATTGCCAAGTCCCCTGTGGCTCACAGATTACTACAACACTAGTTGCAGGTACAGGTAAAGGGTTACTGGATGTGAGCGCCCTGATTGTGCTATTTCGATTTTCTTCTTCCTCTTCTTCATAGATCTAGGATGAGTTCTAGTCCGACAACCTGGGATAGCAAGGATGGACGTCATTCTTTAATCGTTTGTTTTCGTCCGTAGACGAACCCTACTCTTCTTCATGATGATTGTATATTGTTGTATTGATGTGACGTTGATGTAGCTTGTGGCGAGTGTAAGCCAATTCCATATACTCATCTTTTTAGTACATGTACTTGTAACAATATCCATTCTTGCGAAACGACGAGATGCACTTCTATCCCTGTCGAGGCCCTTGCGCCAAAATAAGGATAGGGTCGCATGTTGGGTGTTACACTTACTCTCATGGAACCCTTATCCTCTGGCCTTTTTGGAGATTAATGCCAACGCGGGAGAAATATAAAAGCTTATGCTTACCTAAAAGGAGTAGAAATAGCTCAAGGGGGAGAAATGTTAAGCTCACCCAAAGGTAGAGACACTGCATTAAGGGGGATAGAAAGGGATCTTTGCCTTCTTGTATTAGACTTGTCTCACCCTACCTACTCCCAATATCTACATGCGAGGATTGTCTTCATTTTCTCACAACACGTGCGAGGGGTGACTTATCGAGGTTAGAGCAAGGCTACCGTGGAGATTTGAGACGGGATTGGGTTATAGCACACGATGGTTTACCCAGGTTCGGGACCCTCACGGGGAGGTAATACCCTTACTCCTGCATGCCTAATGCATATATGGGGTGTATATATGGTAGTACATGGTTGCTCCTCAAGCTGTATTAGGGGAGGAAGAGGGAATTGTGAGGCCTCTTCCCTTATGCCTCATGCGTGTGAGAATGACAGAGATATGGGCATGTGTGAGCCGGCCACCCCTAGCCCTTGTGTGTGTGCGTGGATACTTTTGTAGTGAGCATGCGTTGTTGGGGAAGCGAGAGCCTTGGCCACCAAGCCATGGCCTTTTTGGCCAACTAAGATGCTGTGGTGCCTCTTATAAAGGGAGGACAAGGGGACAAGAAATGGCCCACGTGACCTACTACACTATTGAGAGTGGACATACGAGGTCAACATTACTCGACTATTAGAGCGCAGTGAAATGGCGCGGCTATAGTGTCTTCATGTAGTGTCTAACAGGACATGTCAGTTAACCTCACGCAGCCGGCCTGCTGGAGCAGCCGGGGAGGGAGCTAGATGGAGCAACTGGCCGGTGTAGCCGGGTGGGGAGCCGGACGGAGCAACCGGTTGGTGCAGTCTTGCACGGAGCAGACACAACTGAGGAGTTAGGCAGACCGAGGGGCGTTGACCGCCCCAATTTTTTGAAATGTTGTGTCATGTCCTTGAACCTACCCAGGGTTCATCCTCCCGAGAGAAGCCTTCAAGCCTTCAGGAGACTTGGAGAGTCGGGCGGAGGGTTTTTGCTGTTGTCGTATCAGAGGTTGTTGATGAAGGTGAGTTGTGGGCTGCAGTCGGTGTGGATTGCTTCCAGTGGGGGTGCTCTAGCGCACCTATTGGGTGTAGCCTCCAAGCCTCCGGGTGACTCGAAGGGTCGGTGGAGGGTCTTCTTTGATGTTGAGGCACACGGTGGCGTCGAGGATGATGGGCACGGACGCGGAGTCCGCCGACAAGTGGGCGAAAAGCTGTGTCGTGTGCACGCATGGAGTCCGCTAGTTGATGGGTGTGGAGCCCTGCCAGGTGCAAACATGGGGTCCGTCAGCTGGTAGGCGCATGGCCCTACCAGGCGTGGATGGGGAGTCCGCCAGCTCGCTATTTCCAGCACGGGCGTGCCATAGCCTCCGAGCCTTCGTGCGACTCAAAGAGTCGGGCAGAGGGTCTTTGCTGTTGCTGAAGCAGACGGTGGCATTGGGATGCCGGGTGCAGATGCCGAGTTCGTAGAGTGGTGGGCACGGAGCCCTGCCATGCATGACACAGAGTCCGCCGGTTTATGGGCGTGGATCCCTGCCAGGCATGGGCGCGGAGTCCGCCGGCTGATGGACGCGGAGCTCTGCCGGGTGCGGACATGGAGTCCGCTGGCTGGTTGTTTCCAGCGGGGGCACGCCAGCGCATTCGCTGGGAGTAGCCACCGAGCCTTAGGGCGACTCGAAGAGTTGGGAGGAGGGTCTTTGCTATTGCTAAAGCACACGATGGCATCGAGGATGCCGGGCACGAATACACAGTCCACCGGCTGATAGGCGTGGGGCCTTGGCATCCATGGGCGCAAAGCACACAGGCTGCTGGGCGCAAGGCCGTGCCAAGCGCAGAGATGGAGTCCGCGAGTTGGTGGGCGCGGGCCCTGCTAGGCGTGGATAGGAAATCCACTGGATGATGGGCGCGAGGCCCTATGTGGTGATACTTCTCCAACGTATCTACTTTTCCAAACACTTTTGCGCTGGTCTTGGACTCTAATTTGCATGATTTGAATGAAACTAACTCGGACTAACGTTGTCTTCTGCTGAACTACCTTGGTGTTATATTTGTGCAGAAATAAAATTTCTCGCAATTGGAAAAAACTTTTTGTGAATTATTTTTGTAATATATAATGAACTATGGAGTGAAGATCCACCGGCGGAGGGCTACCTGTGGGCCACAAGCCAACGTTGCGCGATTATCCCCCTCAACACGCCCTGATGTATTATGGGGCCCACGTGACTCCTCCAACCCTAATTCGAGTCCTATAAATTCACATCGTCGGAGAAAAATCAAAGAGAAGATTTCATCGCGTTTTACGTGACAGAGCCACCGCCACCTCGTCTTCTTCCTCGACAGGGCTGATCTGGGGTCCGTTTGGGTCTCCGGAGAGGGGGATTCGTTGCCTTAGTCATCGCCAACCCTTCTCCATCAATAATTCCATGATGCTCACCATCAGGAGTGAGTAATTCTTTAGTAGGATTGCTAGATGGTGATGAGGTATCGATGAGATTGATCATATAATTGAGTTAAGTCGATAGGGCTTGGTCCCTAATATCCACTATGTTCTAAGCTTGATATTGCTATGAATTTTCTATGCTTAATGCTTGTCACTAGGGCCGAGTTCCATGGTTTCAGACATGAACTTATTATGTTCTGTCTGAATATGAAAAGTTTTTAGATCCTATATTGCAAGTTGTATGCACCTATTCCTTGTCTTGATCCCCATACCCCAAGGTGGCAATAATCGGGCTTTTTTCCGGTCATTGTCATGGTATGAGTTCTTGTATTCACTATGTGTTAATGCTTTGTTTCGGTTCTCTATTGAAAGGATGCCTTAATATCCCTGAGTTTCCAATAGGACCCCGCTGCCATGAGAGGGTAGGACAAAAGATGTCATGTAAGTTCTTATCACAAGCAAGTATGACTATATACGAAATACATGCCTACATTATATTAACGAATTGGAGCTAGCTCTATGTTGCGCTAGTGTGTAACTCTTACATGATTGATGGCATCCATAACGTTCCAGCGCTGATCGATGTGCCTATGCTTTTACATATACTGAACCTTGCTAAGTTACTACTCCTGCTGTTACTGTCACACCTGCGACTCAGTCCGTACTGTTACCGCTACTACCAAAATTGCTGCTATCATTGTTACTGCTACTAGTATCATTCGCCATGCTACTGAACCTTTGCTGTTATGAGGTAGAGTTGAATTGACAACTCAACTATCAAGGCCAATAAATATTCTTTGGCTCCCCTTGTGTCGAATCAATAAATTAGGGCAAAATACTATGCGTGGAGACTGTCGCGATCCCCTATGCTTGTGGATTATCAAGACATTTTTTGGTGCCGTTGTCGGGAGCATAGCTGTATTTATTGTGTTAACTTGAGGATATCCAATTTCCACTAGAATTAAGATCACCCCTGTCGCACAAGAGGAGGTAAGGAATTGCCACCTAGCTCTACTTTTTTATTCACCTACTGTTTTGAATCAGCTTGTTACAACACCGCCTATTGCTCGTACTAATATATGACATGAACTTGATGATGCTACTTCTGAAATTAATAATGATACTATTGGTACACATGTTGAAACTGAAATTGTGCCACTGAATGAATTCCTCGAAGCTCATATTGCTAAAGCCGGAGAACTTGAAAATAACGAAACTAATGAAGATTTTGAATATCAAGTTACACCTTGCTCTCCTAATATATATGAATTGCCTTATGCACCTGAAGGTTTTGTTATGGATGGAGAAGTAGCTAGGGAATTTCTTGCATGTGAAAATATATATGATTTGGAGAAACTACTATGCAAACTAAAAGACAAATCTACGATGGAGAAAATAAATCATGATCCTAAATTTGCGTCTTCTCCTATATTTGTCACTGATAAGGACTATAATTCTCTATAGAGCGTGAATTGATTCCTATAGTAGAGTTTGATCCTTTCCTTGGTTATGAAAATGAAACTGTTGTCGAACATCTCATGAAGCTGAATGATATTGCTTCTTTGTTTAATAATGATGAAAAGATACGCTACTATTATATCCTTAAGCTTTTTTTACTTTGTTGCTAAAAGTTGATGCCAAGGAATCGTTCCTTTCTATCGCTCCTGGTTGTATGCGTAGTCCCCATGATATGCTTTATTACTTTTCTGAAGAATGTTTTCGTGCTCATAAGAAACAAGCTCCCTTATAGGAAATATTTAACTTTTTGCAAATTGAAGAAGAGAATCTCCGTCAAGCTTGGGGAGGATTCTCGAGTTACTTAGAGATTTGCCTGATCACCCTCTTAAGAAAAATGAAATTCTTGATATCATTTATAATGGACTAACCGATGCTTCTAGGGACTTCATAGATAGCTATGTTGGTTGTGTTTTCAGGGAAAGAACGGTTGGACAAGCTGAAGAATTATTGAATAATATATTGCAAAATGTCGATGATTGGACACTCCCTGAACCAGCTCCAGAACCTATTCAAAAGAACATAGGTATTCTATTCTCCATCCCTGAAGATATGCAAGACACAAAAAGATCTATGAAAGAGAAATGTATTAAAACCGAAGATGTCAAGAAATTACCACCTATCGAACATGGGCATGATACCCCAACAAAGGTAGTAGAGATGAATTCTCTCCGTTCCTTTAATGAAAGTGATATACCTTATACAAATACTCCGGGTCAATGCATGGATGAAATTGATAATTACATTGTTAAGCAAAAGCACTTCAGTAATCATGTTAAGGATCAATTAATACATAATGCCATGATGATAGACCGCTTAAGTGACTTGATGTTTAGAATTTCTAATCATGTGAAAGTTCTAGGTAAACATGCTTCTATGGTTTACACCCAACTAGACCAAGTTGCTAAGTCACAGAATGATTTGCTTGCTGAAATAAATAATAATATGAATGATCATTCTATTAGCGTATTGACTTGAGGAGGTAGGATGACTCATGAACCTCTTTATCCCTAGGGTCACCCTACAAGAATTAAACAAGAATCTCAGGGAATTGATGAAAATGCACCTAGATCATCTAATAAGAAAAATAAAAGGAAAGATGATAGGGCTTTGCATGCTTCTAGTGAATCTGTTGAGAAACACAATGGTGTTTCTATTTCTGATCCTGAGACACAATCTGGTAGTGAACCTGAACTTAGTGATAATGATAATGATAATAATGATGTTCAGGTATAAATTCCACCAAATAGTAATAAGGAACCCAATAACGATGTGGAAATAGAACCTGCTGAAAATCTTGATAACCCACACACTAAGAATAAAATATATGATAAAAGAGTCTTTGTTGCTAGAAAGCATGGAAAAGAAAGAGAGCCATGGGTTGAGAAACCCATGCCCTTCCCTTGTAAGCCTTCTAAAAGTAAGGATGAGAAAGAATTCGAACGCTTTGCTAAAATGATTAGACTTGTCTTTTTGCGCACTCGCTTAACTGATATATTCAAAATGCATCTGTATGCTAAGTATATGGAGGATATTATTACCAACAAAAGAAAAATACCCGAAACTAAAGTTGCTACTATTCTTGCTAATTATTCTTTTGATGGTGGAGTACCTAAGAAGTTGGGAGATCCTGGTATACCCATAATACCTTGCTCTATTAGAAGAAATCATGTTAAAACTACTCTATGTGATTTATGAGCCGGTGTTAGTATTATGCCTTTCTCTCTTCATAGAAGACTCGATTTGAATAAGACTACACCCACTGAGATATATTTGAAAATGGGTGATAAATCCACTGCTTTACCTATTGGAATTTGCGAGGACGTTCCTGTTGTGGTTGCAAATGTTACTATCTTAACAAACTTTGTTATCCTGGATATGCGTGAGGACGACAATATGTCGATCATCCTTGGTAGACCCTTTCTAAATAGTGCAGAGGCTGTTATTGATTGCAACAAAAGCAAGGTTACTTTCATGTCAGTGGCAAGCAACATACCATGCATTTTCTGAAGAAGAAAACTTTGGTTAATAACATTAATGTCATTGAGCCTAGTGCAACGGTTATCATTGGAGATTCGAAACTAGTTCTATCTACTGCCAAGAAGAGATATTAAAATCTTCTTGTTGGGGAGATGCAAATACGCATTGAGGTGACCTAGTGTTATACGATTTTTTTTGATTTCATGTCAATCGAAAACGGATGTTAATAAGACTTGATCAACCTTATTAACGAACCCTTTCTGAAAGACATTTGATTGGTGAATTGAGTATTCACAACTCTCTGTATCACAAGTTTATTCTCTATTATTCTTAGTTAATAAAAATTAAATGCCATGATTATCTTGTTTTCTAAGTTTTTGTGCATTATAAAAATGACCCAAAAATAAAAATCTCAGATTGCCACAAAATTTTAACATGATTTTTTCTGGAATATTTAAGAATTTTTGGCATAAACATTACAACAGGGAGGTGCACATGTGGACCACAAGCCAAGAGAGCGCGCCGAGATGGCTTGTGGGGACCCCATGTCCCCTGCCTTGTCCCTTCAGCTCACTTCATCATTTACCTCCAGAAAATTGTATAGCTTTCTCTCTCCCTTGTTCTTCCTCTAGAAATTGAAATTTTCGATCTCTTTGCTTGGAACTCCGTTTTCAAAATTTATTTGCGGAATTGTTCCTTGGTATATGACTACCCCGCAGCACATTCGTTATAAGTTAGTATACAGGGAGGATACTCGCGATGTTATTGTGTTGCATGCACCCTCTTTGTTTAACTTCCATGCCAAGCGCGGGTACACCATCATGCCAGAAGACATAATTGCTTATTAGAACGAGTTGGCTGTTGCGGGGGCCGACACCCACGCATGGGATGCTCAGGTGCCTCAACAACAATATTTTGCCTGATCCAACGGCTATTATCAGTGGCTATAACCAAGCTAGGCAAATGCCTAAGCTTGGGGAGTACATATTTCTCACCGACATTACATACATATCCACACACTTCATATAAATTGTTGGTGTTCATCCTTGTTCATTGTAACCCATGTTAGTTTTATTTTCCTACTTTCTTCTTGTGTGTTTGAAAAACTTTACAAAATCTAAAAAAAAATTATTGCTTCTTTTTGGTTTTCCTTTTCCGTTTATTTAGTTGTAGTATTAAAATAAAACCCAAAATATTTCCTTTACTTGTTGAGATCTTTCCCATGTAAATAGTGTTTCTCATTCTTGTTTTTTGTTTGCTTGTTTGATTTCTTAGAGAAAAATCAAAAACTCCAACAATATTTCAATGTGTTTCTCTGAATTTCTTTTCGTTTCTTCAAGTCCTCGAAAGGAGAAGACCATGATAAAAATGTTGAGTGGCTCTCATATGAATTAATGATGATCTAACCAAGAGCTATTATTACCATGTATTGTCCTTTGCACAAATACCTTGCATATTCTAGCTTAGTCCATGGCACTCGTGCACTATTATTATTATCACATCGTTCGGTCGTGCAAGTGGAAGGCAATAATGACGTATTTGATGAAGGAGTCTCGTATGAACTCTTCTTGTTTTCTGTTTTTGTAAATATGTTTAGCTCACTCGATCTTGATTCACTATATCATGAGTGAACATGTTTATGATGACAATTAGAGATTATAGTTTCTCGTGCCATGCTTAAATAGCTAGGAGTGGATAATGATTTATGTTATATTTCAACATGCATTAAAATAATTATGATGTCGTATGGAAGTATGTTATGTCCTTCTGAGTAATTCGAGTGGCTTGACTTGGCCCCTGTGCAAACATGTAGTTTATTCAAAACCAATACAACCTTCATGATGTTTAAATTCAGAGTGTTCATATCCAACTCATGCTAATGTATAATGTTAATTATTCACAATGCATGCTTATGACCGGTTTTGCTCTCTAGTTGGTCGCTTCTCAACCTATTGGTAGCCTTCACCTGTACTAAGCGGAAATGCTGCTTGTGCATTCAAAATCCTTAAACCAAGTTATTCTATATGAGTCCACCATACCTACCATATACGATATTACCCTGCCATTCCAAGTAAATTTGTATGTGCCATCTCTAGTATTCAAATAATCTTCTGTTTTGTGCACTCGTACCGCTCATGGAACGACGAGGCGGTCGATATCTTCCATCCTAAGTAAGTTATTCTCAAGACCGTCCTTTATTCATCGTCATTGCACGAGAGAGGTTGATAAAAAGGATGCCCTGTCCTGCATAATCAAAATGAAATTAAAGGAAATTCCTTGGGATAGTTGATATGTTGGAAGGCACCCATGAATTCGGCTAGCCATGGTTGTGTACGAATGGTGGATAAGAGTAAACTTTACAATTCTGTTTGGGAATCACCAATAATGAGTTTAGCATGTAATATACTGAAAACCTCTATCATAACATTGACAGTAAAGTACACCTACAAATCAATGATTCCCTCTACGAAGGGCCTATTTATTTACTTTTATGTTGAGTCATGATCCTCTTACTAAAAGCACCAGGCTAGAGAGCACTATTGTCATTCTTATGCATTGAGTCTAGTTAATATTGGATGTGAGCATGAACTGGATCTTTTGTATCCTGAATTATAATGTTTAGTCATTGCTTGAACCTCAGTTGGTGGCCTGCATTTATGTTTTGCGGTCTTAGAAAGGGCTAGCAAAATACCATGTCACCATAATATATGATGATTGTTTTGACAAACTATTGGCATGTGAGATATGTTATTATTGCTTGCTAGTTTGTTATGTATTGCCATGACTTAATATGATGCTTAATTGTTATCATGGATATGATTCCTTATGACTTATGCTGAAAACCTCAACACTAGCTAAGCATATAAATGGCAAGAGAACAAAAAGTTCGTAGAAGTTTTCTTTATCACTTTCAGTTTATTAACTGAATTGCTTGAGGACAAGGAATAAGTTAATGTTGGGGGAGTTGATACGTCTCCAACATATCTAATTTTCCAAACACTTTTTCTCTCGTTTTGGACTCTCATTTGCATGATTTGAATCAAACTAACCCGGGCTAACCTTGTTTTCAGCAAAACTACCTTGGTGTTATTTTTGTGCAGAAATAGAAGTTCCCGCAATTGGATGAAACTTTTTGTGAATTATTTTAGGAATATATAATGAATAATGGAGCAAAGGTCCATCGGAGGAGGGCTGCTTGTCGTCCACAAGCCAACATGGCACGCTCAACCCCCTCGACGCGCCTCGATGGCTTCTGGGGCCGACGTGACTCCAGTGACCCTAATTTCAGTCCTATAAATTCACATATTCGAAGAAAAACTTAGAGAGAAGATTTCATCGCGTTTTAAAAGACAGAGTCGCTGCCACCTCCGGTTCTTCCTCGGGAGGGCTGATCTGGAGTCCGTTTGGGGCTCTCGCGAGGGGGATTCATCACCGTCGTCATCAGCAACCCGTATCCATCAACAATTCCATGATGCTCATGACCGGGAGTTAGTAATTCCTTAGTAGGATCGCTGGATGGTGATGAGGTTTGGATGAGATTGATCATGTAATTGAGTTAAATTGATAGGGCTTGATCCCTAGTATCCACTGTGTTCTAAGATTGATGCTGATATGATTTTGCTATGCTTAGTGGTTGTCACTAGGGCCCGAGTGCCATGATTTCAGACCTAAACTTATTATGTTCTATCTGAATATGAAAAGTGTTTAGATCCTATCTTGGAAGTTATATGCACCTATTACGTGTCTTGATCGGCATACCCCAGGGTGACAATAATTGGGATTCTTTCCAGTGATTGTCGTAGTATGAGGAGTTCATGTATTCACTATGTGTTAGTGCTTTGTTTCGCTTCTCTATTAAAAGGAGGCCTTAATATCCCTAAGTTTCCAATAGAACCCCACTGCCACGGGAGGGTAGGACAAAAGATGTCATGGAAGTTATTATCGCAAGCACGTATGACTTTATGCGGAATACATACCTACATTATATTAACGAATTGGAGCTAGTTCGATGTCGCTCTAGTGTGTAACTGTTACATGATTGATGTCATCTGTATCTTTCCATCGCTGATCCATGTGCCTGCGCTTTACATATACTAAGTCTTGCTAAGTTACTACTACTGATGTTACTGTCACACCTGCTACTCAGTCGCTACTGTTACTGTTGTTACCAAATTGTTGCTATCATTGTTACTGCTACTACTATCATTTGTTGTGCTACTAAACCTTTGCTACACAGAGATATTCCATGTGCGGTTGAATTGACAACTCAACCGCAAAGGAAAATAAATATTCTAGGTAGAGTTGAATTGACAACTCAACCTTTGCTGCGGAGAGATATCCTAGGTAGAGTTGAATTGACAACTCAACTATCAAGGCCAATAAATAATCTTTGGCTCCCCTTGTGTCGAATCAATAAATTAGGGTGAAATACTACCCATGAAGACAATCACGATCCCCTATACTTGAAGGTTATCACGGGGCGCAGATGCAGAGTCTGCCGGCCGATGGGTGATACGTCTCCAACATATCGATAATTTATGAAGTATTCATGCCATGTTTCCTTATGTTTACAATACTTTATATGGTTTTGCTGCACTTTATATGATTTATTTATAACTAACACGGGCTGATGCCGTTTTCATCAGAACTACTGCGGTTTTTTTTGTGCAAAAATAAAAGTTCTCGGAATTGGACGACACTTTTTGACGATTTTTTTGGAAAAAAGGGAAGTACTGAACCAAACAACAACCACAGGGGGCCCTCGTGCCCACTAGACACCACGCCGCGCCAGCCCCGATGGCGTGGGCCGGTGTCTATTAGGCACCTCATGGCCCATCTTGGCTTGATTCCAACGCCCAAAAATCTTATAAATATAGAAACCTCGAGAAATAACCCTAGATGAGAAGTTCCATCGCCGCATGCCTCTATAGACACAAAAAACCAATTTGGAGACGTTCCAGTACCCTGTCGGAGAGGGGAAATCATGTCCGGTGCACAACTCCATCATCCCGGCGGAGGCCATGACGAGGAGGGAGTAGTCCACCCTCAGGGCTGAGGGTATGTACCAGTAGCTATGTATTTAATCTCCCCATCTCGTGTTCTTGGGATGTCATGATCTTGATATATCACGGGCCTTGTTAATATAGTTGGATCATATGGTGTTTGTCCCATGCTATTGTTGTGATGAATTGAATCTTTCACTTTAAGATCTCGTTATGTTGGATTGAATAGTCAGGTTTGAGAGCACATAATATATGTCCTGCATGTGGATGACCGTAGTGACATTGGGGTATTCAAGTGATTCACTTGATATATGTTGTGGCATCAACTCACAGATTCCCAGGGTGACAATGGGGTAATCTAGGCAAAGGGGTTGATTGCATGTTGTCATACTATGTTCTCTGATAGAAATCTTGGTGTGATCCTTGAAGCTCTTTGTGTTGGATTGAGTATTATGAATCTGAATTTGTTATGGTGTTTAGTACGAACTCTTGATAGATTGATCGGAAAGGATAACTTGTTATATTAGTATGAACTCTTGGAAAGATTGATCGGAAAGAATAACTTTGAGGTGGTTTTGTACCCTACAAACAATTTGTTCTTATGTTCTCCGCTAGATAGGAACTTTGGAGAGATTCTTTATCGCACGTTGAGGGATTGTTATATGATCTAACTATGTTAGCATTGTTGAGAGATTGCACAAGCGAAAGTATGGACACTACGCCTCATTTTCAAGCATTGCGATACCATTTAAGTTCACTTTTGTTACTTGCTACCTTTCTGTTTTTATTTTTTCAGATTACAAAACTATATCTACTATGATTACTACACTTGTATCACCATCTCTTCGCCGAACTAGTGCACCTATACAATTTACCATTGTATTTGGTGTGTTGGGGACACAAGGGACTTCTTCTTATTTTGTTGCATGGTTGTTTGAGAGAGACCATCTTCAACCTACCCCTCCCACATATTGATAAACCTTAGGTCACCAACTTGAGGAAATTTTCTACTGTCCTGCAAAACTATGCGCTTGGAGGCCCAACACGAGTCTACAAGAACAAGTTGTGTAGTAGACATCAAGCTCTTTTCTCGCGCCGTTGCTAGGGAGGTGATTGCTTCAAGGTATATCTTTAGATCTTGAAATTGAATCTTTTATTTTCTTGTTTTATGACTACTTTGGTTTATAAAAAGAAAGTTACGAAAAAATGGAATTGAGGTGGTTTCATATTGTTCATCTTTACCATGTCTTTCTAGAAAATGATGGAAAGGAAAATTGTGCTTAATTGCTAGAGGAAGAACTTATGAAAATGCTTAATGTGAAATCCTTGAATGATGAGCACGATAGTAATATTGTTAGGATGAATTCTCTGGATATCCATGATGCTAATGATAAGCAAAGCCACAAGCTTGGGGATGCTATGTTTGATGAAGATGATATTTTTAGTCCCCATGTTTTGATGTGCAAATTTATTATGATGAAAGCATTCCTCCAATTTATGATGATTATATTGATGAAAGTGGGTTTGGAAGAGTGACAACTCTAGGTACTAGTGATCCCATTAATTTGGAGGGTGTTAAATCTTATTGGCATAATAATAAAAGTGGATATAAAGAGGTCATGACTTTATTTAGTGATGATTCCACTAATTCAGAAGAGGTTCTTATTGATTATGGCAATAAAGTTGCTATCTATGATGATTATGATGATGAAATTTATGCTGTAAAGAATACTTATAAACATGAAACATTTCATCATGTTTTTAATTTTCATTTGGACTATATGAATCAAGTATCTCGTGATAGCTATTTTTGTTGAGTTTGCTCCCACTACTATGTATGAGAAGAAATTTTCTTATCTGGGGAGTAATACAAATTCTATGCGTGTGCATCATGAAAAGAATGCTTTATTTGATAGTTATATTGTTGAATCCCTTCGTGATGCTACTAAAAATTATTATGAGGGAGAACATATGTTTGTAGGAATTGCAATATTATCACGTTTCCTCCCTATGTCTTCAAAGTTTTGAAGTCATGCTTGTTTTCCCTACCTATGCTAGTTGATTCTTGCTCCCATTAATTGTTTGCTCACAAAATCCGTATGCATAGGAAGTGAGTCTAACAGCCCGGAACTGATGCTCCAGATGATTCCCCTTTTATTCCATTGTCACTGTGTGATTTATTTGCTGGTGGCATTCACCATCGCTTCATGCACATCATCCCATTGCTTCGGCATTTCGTTGCCGTCATTTTTCAAAACTAGCATCCGTTATTAGTTGCCGGTTCTCTCCGGTTTTAACGTTGACCGTCGAGACCATCCACACACGCACATGCCCGTGACATCATTTTTTTAAAAGTGTGTATAAAATATTCTAGGATTTAGTTGAAACTTGGCGTGCAGTCTTGTATTAGCGTAGGTAGACCACCTACCAAATTTCATCGCATTAGGAGTTTGTTTAGTACACCATAGGACAACCGTAGCAGCGCAGTCATCGGTTTAATTCGCAGACTTTTCGGAGTTCAAAACCTTGTCATGGGCCACACCATTTCCCTTTCATCTCAGCCTATCGCCTCTACACAACCACACAATCCGCTCACCCCATGCTAGCCTAATCTTGCGATCGGTGCCGTCCAATTGCGATTGAAGGGTCCAAAAACGGACAAAACCTCCTAACCTTAGCTAAACCTGATATATAAGGAAGCTTCCCTCTTAATAGAAAAACCCTACTCTCATTCTCGTTTCCCGCACACCCCTCACCGCCCAAGCCGCCGCCAGCCCGTTGGGGCCCGAGTCTAGCCCGCCCCGGGCCCAAATAGAGCAATCGCCGCCAACCCTACAGGGCCACCAGCCAGCGCTCAGTTCGAGCGCCTTCCCCGAGCTCTTGCGGCCGCGAACCGCCACCGGCCGCCGGCCTCTCACCAGAGCACCGCTGCTAGCTGCCAGCTCGCTGGAGCTGCCCTACCGAACCACACCGCTCGCCCTGCTGCCTGTCAGGCTCGGTCGATAGCCTCCCCTGTTTCTACTTGCCGGTTTGGCTGTGAAGAGTTGATTTGTGATCCAACGGCTGTGGTTGAAAGATACCGCTTCAGGCGGGAGTCGCCCTGCGTCGTTGATCCAACATCTGATGGCTACTGGAGCTGCCCGCGTCGCTGTATCAATTCCGACAGGAGTTCATTTATTTCTGCTGTTTAATCTAGTTCCTTTCCTTTCCTTTGCTGGCCTATATAAGCCACGGTTTCGAGCCCTAAGAGGCATGTAATTACTATCTGGGTAGAACCCTAGGCCGGCGGCGGCACGCCACATGCACTTTCCCCTTTTCTCCAAGCAATTCAATCCCTCCGATCACTGCGTTTTGTCTAAATTGCGCACCAGAATCACCTAGATCATCTCATCAGGTGCTCTGATCCGGACAATTGGTACCAGAGCCAGCCGATTCTCGGCGAAGGAAGAGGGTAGCGGAGCTGCTCATCGGATCTGGAGGGCGGGATCCATCTCAAGGTGAGTCCTGATCTTTCCCACCACCCACCCTGTCCTTCTGAGGATGACAGGACCTGTTGAGTCAGTCTTGACAGGGGATTTGCAACTAGCTTCTCTGGAGTTAGATGTGAAAACACTGAGAAGTAGTAGAGAGGAGGATAGGAAGGAATTTCAGGAATTCCGTGCTATGGTGAACAAGAACTTTGTTACTATGCAAAATAACTTTGATAAGATACATGATAACTTCAGAAAGTTGCTGTTAGATCATGGTTCTGAAGAAGATCAGGGAGATCATTCAGAGCATGGTAGTGTCCAAAAGAAAGTTGAAGAGGTGCAATCACCTATGGTTCCTCTGGGTAGTCCCAAGCAGCTGCACAATTTTACTCCACCTTTAGTGCATGGCTTAGAAAAAGAAGCTACTGTACGTGGTTGGGACTGGTGTGCTCAGGGATAATTCAGGAAAGGAGTTGAATTTAGATGGTACTGTCAAGGCTCCTTACAAGCATCCAAATTTTGCTAGCAACAAGATGGACAATATTCAGAGTAATGGACAGCAGCAATTGTGACCTGTGCAGCAAGCTGAAGTGGGGACAATTGAGGAATGGCCTGATGGCCAGAAACACAGGCAGTTTGCTATGCCTGATAGAAGAAGACCTGTACTTACAGTAAAACCTGCAAAGCTTAATCTTGTGGAATTTGAGGGTGCAGGTCCTGAAGCTTGGATACAGAATCTGGATCAGTACTTTGCTGCTGCAAGAACACCTATTGAACATAGAACTAAATTAGCAGTGTCATATCTGAAGGGCCCTGCAGTACAGTGGTGGAGAGGTACTGGATATGCTCCTAGTAATGTGCCTTGGCAAAAGTTTTGTTCTTATCTTTCAGAGAGATTTGCTGTGGAATCATCTTGTGATATTGTAAGCTCTTTCCATGCTGTTCATCAGACCGCATCATTGTCTGGGTATGTGGAACAGTTTGAACTATTGATGAATGTGATGAGGAGGGAAAACCCTGGGATTCCTGATAGCTACTATGTTACTAGTTTTGTGGCTGGCTTAAGTCCTTACATCAAGAATCATGTGGAATGTTTTAAACCCAAAGATATGCACACTGCTATGTGGTATGCTAGGAGAATGGAAAAAGCACAACCTCAAGTGGTACAAACTAAAACTTATGTTCCTCAACCTAAGAGACAAGTTACGTTTGAGCAAACTAAGAGTGAGGGTAGTACTGTCAATCACAATAGGAATGTTATAATTCAGCAGGCTAAGCAGAATCAAGTGTGTTACAAATGTAGAGAGCCTTGGGTTCCTGGTCATAGGCAAGTATGCAAGATGAACCAGAAATCTCAAGTCCAAGCTTTGCAAGCACAGGAAGAAGAGTGGCCTGAAACCATTTTTGTCACTGACTTTGCAAACCCTGATCTGGAGAATACAGAGCAGGTGCCAGGAGCAACTATACTCCAAGTTTCTATGCATGCAGTGATGGGCATGGGTGCTATGAAGAATACCTTTATTCTTACTGTTAAGGTAGGTGAGCTTCTGGCAACAGCACTGGTGGACAGTGGTAGCACTTCCACTTTTGTTTCTCCTGAAATGACATCCAAAATGTTGGTTAAACCAAGAGCTACTCCTAGAGTCAAGGTGGCTGTAGCTAGTGGTGAAGTACTCTGGAGTGAATTTAGAGTGCAAGATTGTACTTATGAAATTCAGGGGCAAGAATTCAGGGACAGTTTCAGGGTGCTACAATTAAAAGGATATGATATGATTTTGGGAGTGGATTGGCTGAAGAAGTATAGTCCTGTATACATGGACTTTCTGAAGATGGAAATGAAAATATCAATGGGCAATGGAAGGGCTATTACATTCTCTGATGAAACTATTCCCAGTGCACAGCCTGAAGAAGCTAGTCACTTAAATCAAAAGGAAATGGAACATGCTGTATGTGGCTTTGTGTTGTTCACTGCTTCTGCTATGGAAGTTTGCAATGCAGAAAAGAAGTTTCCTCAAGAGCTTCAGTCATTATTGGATAGGTATGAGCAATTGTTTCAAGAACCAACAGAGTTGCCTCCTACAAGACCTTGTGATCATAGGATCCCTCTGATAGAAGGAGGTAAGGTTGTAAACCAAAGGCCCTACAGAATGCCACACCATCAAAAAGAAATTCTAGAAGGAATTATCAAGGAGCTGCTCAAAGCAGGAGTCATCAGACCAACCACTAGTCCTTTTTCTTCACCTGTTCTGTTGGTTAAAAAGAAAGATGGGTCATGGAGGCTGTGCACAGATTATAGAAAGTTGAATGCAATTACTATCAAGAACAAATATCCTATTCCAGTAATTGAGGACCTATTAGACCAGTTGAAGGGAGCTAAATTCTTTTCAAAGATTGATCTGAGAAATGGATACCATCAGATTAGGATGGCTGAAGAGGATATTCATAAAATTGCATTTTTCACTCACATGGGCTTATTTGAATACTTGGTGATGTCCTTTGGATTAACAAATGGGCCACCTAGTTTCCAGGCATTGATGAACATTCTCTTTGGAATGTTAAAGTTTGTGGTCACATTCTTTGATGATATACTGGTATTCAACAAATCCTCGGATGAGCATAAGGATCATTTGACCCAAGTATTTGATATCTTGCAGAAGAATCAACTGTATGCTAGATGGGAAAAATGTTCTTTTGGTCAGACTGAAGTGGAATATTTGGGCCATATAATTAGTCAAGAGGGAGTTGCTACTGACCCATCTAAAATCAAAGCAATCAAGGATTAGCCTACTCCTAAGAACATTACTGAACTAAGAAGTTTCTTGGGCTTGAGTGGGTATTACAGAAGGTTCATTAAAGATCATGGAATTATTTGTAGGCCCCTGTTTGACTGTCTGAAGAAAGATGCATTTCATTGGAGTGCTGCTCAAGACAAAGCAATGGAGGTGGTCAAGGACAAATTAACTAACTCTCGTGTGGTGATATTACCTGATTTTGCTAAGCCCTTTGTGTTGGAAGTTGATGCAAGTGGTTATGGTCTGGGAGCTGTTCTGATGCAGGAAGGGAGACCCATTTCATACCTGAGCAAGTCTATTGGACCTAGAGCTGCTGCTTTGTCTACTTATGATATGGAGGCCATGGCCATCATAGAAGCTATCAAAAAGTGGAAACATTATTTCCTGGCTACTGCTCTTATTATCAGAACTGACCAGGAAAGTTTGAAGTACATCCAGGTGCAGAAATTGACAGAAGGTATCGAACACAAGTTGCTGCTCAAGTTGCTGGGATACATTTTCACAATTGAGTACAAGAGAGGCAAAGAAAATAAAGTAGATGATGCATTGTCTATAGTGAAATACTGGACTTCTATGCTGGTTGCAAGTACTGCAACTCCCACTTGGGTTGTAGAGGTGGTGAAGAGTTACAGCCAGGATGAAAAGATAAAGGAGTGGATCACTCAATGTGCAGTGGATAAAGGGGCTCATGGGTCTTACTCTTATAGCAATGGTATACTTAGGTTTAAGAACAAGGTCGTTGTAGGTAAAGATACTGAGCTCAGGCAGGAATTACTGAAAACATTTCATAATTCAGAGCTAGGGGGCCACTCTGGTGAGAGGGCTACTTATCAAAGGATTAAGTTAGTGTTTCATTGGCATGGTATGAAATAGGATGTGATTGCATTTGTTAAAGCTTGCCTAGTGTGCCAACTCAACAAAGCTGAACATTATCCCTATCGTGGACTGTTGGAGCCATTGCATGTGCCTGATTTTGCTTGGGCTCATGTGAGCATGGATTTTGTAGAAGGATTGCCAGTGTCCAAGAACAAGGATTTGATACTGGTGGTAGTGGACAGGTTCACTAAATATGCACATTTCATTGGCATGAAGCATCCCATTACTGTGGAATCTGTTGCTACAGCATTCTCTGAAACTGTTTTCAAATTACATGGTATGACAGTAGTGATTGTGACTGACAGATACAGAATCTTTACAAGTAACTTGTGGCAGCAGTTGTTCAAGTCCCTAAAGATTAAGTTGCACATGAGTACTAGCTATCACCCACAATCTGATGGACAAACTGAGAGGGTTAACCAGTGTTTGGAGAATTATCTAAGGTGTATGTGCTTCCAGCAACCTAAGAAGTGGCACAGCTGGTTAGCTTTAGCTGAGTGGTGGTATAATACCAGCTTTCACACTGCTTTGAACATGACTCCATTCCAGGCGCTCTATGGTTTTCCCCCACCTATGGTGGCTGAGTCTGGTCTTCCTGACTCTATATTTGTGGATGCTGCTGATCTGTTGGAGAACAGGGAACTAGCAATGGAGGTCATCAAGCAGAATTTGCTCAAGGCACAAGAGAGGATGAAGTGGTTTGCTGACAAGAAAAGGAAGGATAGGGAATTTGATGTAGGGGACATGGTGTATCGGAAATTGCAACCCTACAGGCATACTTCCCTAAGCCTGCACAGACATTTGAAATTGCATTCTAAATTCTATGGGCCATTTAGAATTCTGCAGAAGGTGGGACAACATGCTTACAAACTACTTCTGCCTGAAGGATGCAGGCTACACCCTACCTTCTATGTAAGCTAGCTTAAAAAGCACATTGGGCAAAAGGTGGTGCCCTCCAAGGATCTGCCGTTAGTGGGATCTGATGGCATTGTTCTGATGGAGCCTGAAGCTATTCTGGACAGGAAACTGGTCCCACGAGTTCAAGGAGACATATCTATACCTGTGGTTCGTTGGTTGATCAAGTGGCTCAACATTCCAGTGGAGCAAGCTACCTGGGAGGATTCGTCTTTCATCGAGAAAGTTTTCCCAGCGTTCGCAACTTGAGGGCAAGCTGCCGCTCAACAAGGGGGTATTGTCAGGCTCGGTCGATAGCCTCCCCTATTTCTACTTGCCGGTTCGGCTGTGAAGAGTTGATTGGTGATTCAACGGCTGTGGTTGAAAGATACCGCTTCAGGCGGGAGTCGCCGTGCGTCGTTGATCCAGCATCTGACGGCTACTGGATCTGCCCACGTCGCTATATCAATTCCGACAGGAGTTCATTTATTTCTGCTGTTTAATCTAGTTCCTTTCCTTTCCTTTGCTGGTCTATATAAGCCACGGTGTCCAGCCCTAAGAGGCATGTAATTAATATATGGGTAGAACCCTAGGCCACCGGCGGTGCGCCACATGCACTTTCCCCTTTTCTCCAAGCAATTCAATCCCTCCGATCACTGCGTTTTGTCTGAATTGCGCACCAGAATCACTTGGATCATCTCGTCAGGTGCTCTGATCCTGACACTGCCACACCTCCACACCAACCCGTCACCGCCTTTACATCGAGCCTGAGCTACTCGGCATTTCCTGCTCCGCCCCGCCGCCTATACATCGCTATCGCCCACATCTGAGCGAATCACGGTTGGATCCGCCCTCCACCGTCGCTGCACCGCCTCCTCCGCGCCGAAAGCCGCCTCGCCGGCGCCCCGTTTACCGCGTCGAAACCGTGCCGCCTCCCTTCTCCAGATCGAGCGGGGGAGGGAGCTGCAACCCGCATCACCAGCCCGCATGGGCCGGACCCGACCACCAGGCCGCTACGGCCTAGCAGCACGACCGCCCTTGCCGGGTGCCCCGGGCAACCCCTCTCCGCGACCCTGAGCCGACCTAGTTCCCTCAGGCCCATGGTGAGCACCTATTCACCCAAACCCTCATCGTGGGCGTGTTATAACATGTGGCGGCCCTGTTAAATTGTTGGACCAGGTTGAGATTCAGCCCATTCATGATTTTTTACTGTCTATGAATTTTGCTAAATATTCAGAGATAACAGATTTGCATAAAAATGCTCTATCTTCACACATTTAATAACTCATGAACCGTGCCTCGGATTGGAACAACTTATACACGAACATGTCCAGAATTTTGCGTAGATTAATATTATGTCACTTTCATTCATGTTAAAAATATTTCAACTTGTTCTTTGTATTGTTTTGCATGATGACATATTAAAATGATTTAATTCATAGCAAAATAACCGCGCATCGGATTTAAAAACTTTATACATGAAAAATGCTTAGAATTTAGTGTCGTTTCACAATATCCAAGGCTCACATGTCTTTAAAATGATTAACTTGTTATTTTCATGTAATTTGCATAGATGCCATGTTAAAGATGATTTATTTCATAACTAATTAACTGTTTCATGTAGCTCCGATTAAAATATTCCACATATGTAAATTGACTAGAAAATGTGTAGAACAACATAGTGACATTTATGTTGCTATTTAATAACTTTAAAATTGTGGTATAGAAAGAACAGTACCAAAATATTAATTTTCATATGGGGACTTTCGAGAATTGTTATTCGTTGTTCCGGCCTAATTTAAACTTGCCTACAATTTCATGTAGTTCCATGATATCTTGTTGCATCCTTGATTAACATGCTTGTGGCTGTCATTTGCATACATTCTGCATTCATACCATATCATCTTGTGTTGCTCGTATCTTTTAGACCGTAACTCCGTTTTAGATGATCTATATATGTAAAATTGAGTAGAATGACATGTAGAATCACATGGACCACCTTACTTTGCTGTTTAGCAAATCTAAAATGATTTTAGTTCAGGTCTGGACCAATTTTGAAATTAACATATGGGGTCATTTCAGAAATAGTGTAAGTTGTTTCCTACCTCATTTAAAATGCCTAGATAGGAAGTTTATTTATGCTTCACCTCTTGCCATTTTTAACAACATTTAACATTATCGTGCTCCTAAACGGGAGTGCACTAAGTAATTCAAATATGGACTTCCGCTAATATGCAGCTCGTTGCATATTGAGCTTCATTTCATGTGTAGGAGTTGATTGTTGTGCTTGCCATATCATGCATAATTAAATGGACATGCATCACAATTGCTTGCACATCATGTCATGAATATTTTGTGGTGTTTATCGTGTGTTGATTGTTATTTCCGGATTTCTCCTTCTCGATAGAGTTCCGCAAGCATGTCGGACTCTGAGGATTCATTCGACTACGTTTGTTCCTATACTTCACGGATTTATTCTTCTTCCGAGCGGGATCACAAGCAAGATGATCATTTCCCTAGATACCAATACTATCATTTCCATGCTAGTTGTATCGTTTCTATCGCTATGTCTTGCTGTCTACCACTTAAATGCCAGCCTTCCAACATTGCCTTGAAAAGCCTCTAACCCCCTCCACAACCCAGCAAACCCTTGTTTGACTATGTTACCGCTTGCTCAACGTTCTTATAACGTTGCTAGTTGCAGGTGCATATGCTTCCATGTGTCAACATGGGTTCCTTGTTATATCACCATATTATTGCCATTTAATTTAATGCACCTATATACTTGATAAAAGGTGGAAGGCTTGGCCTTCTAGCTCGGTGTTTTGTTCCATCTTTGCCGCCCTAGTTACTTGTGTACCGGTGTTATGTTCCATAATTGAGCGCTCCTAACATGCTTGGGGTTGTTATGGGACCACCTTGAATTTTGTTTTGGGATAAAACTCTTCCGGCAAGGCCCAACATTGGTACTATATTTGCTCAACATAATAATACTAAACACCGTTAGTAACACATAGGGAGTTAGCGGTACCCGTGGATTAATTGAACATAATATAGGGGGCGAGTGCTGATGGTGTTGTTCCCAAATATAGCCACTTGCAGGGCCACTCGGGGCAACTCGGCGGATTTCTTGGCCACCATACGTAGTGCTCATCCGATTGTGCCTTGAGAACGAGATACGCGGTTCCTATCGGGTTCGTCCGCATGTCCGGAGGCCTTGCTCAATTTGTTTTACTCTTATCGAATGTCTCGAGCGAGGGATTTCGACGATATTTTGGGCCATCTCGGGGTTGCGGTTTTCCATCAGGAATCCGAGGAGATCACGGGTTTTCCGTGGTCGAGGTTTTCGACACAGTTTGTGGTAGTTTGTGATGGACTAGTTGGAGCACCCGTGCAGGGTTAAATATTTCTGAGAGTCCTGCCCGCGGTTATGTGGTAACTTGGAAACTTTGTTTAACACTGAGTCAAAGAAAACTTGAAGTAAACTCAATTATAATATGCCAACTGTGTGCGAAACTGTGACTGTCTCTTCTAGTGAGTTCCTAATCCGAGAGAGGACATGATGGGTTATGTCTGATGTAAGTAGGTGTTCAGGATCATTCCATCACTATTAGTTCACGTCCGTTTATGCGTAGATCACCCCTCTTATTCTTGTACTCGTAAGTTAGCCACTCAAATAAATGCTTAGTTGCTTGCTGCAGCCTCACCACTACACCATACCTCACCCATTATGCTTTGCTAGTCTTGATACCTTTCGAAATGGGATTGTTGTGTCCTTGTGGCTCACAGATTACTACAAGAATAGTTGCAGGTACAGGTAAAGTGATACTTTGACGTGAGCACGATGATTGTTCCATTTAGAGTTTCTTCTTCTTCTTCTTCTTCTTCGATGTATGGTGGGTTCTAGGCCGATAGCCTGAGATAGCAAGGATGGACGTCGCTCTTTTATCTTTTGATTTTAGTCGTAGTCAGACCATACTCTTCTACATGATGTTTGAATGTATTGTTGTATTGAGATGCTCATGATGTAGCTTGTGGCGAGTGTAAGACAATTCTATATACTCATCTGTTTTGTACATGTACTTGTACCGATATCCATTCTTGTGAAACAACGAGATGCGCTTCTATCCCTATAGAGGCCTTCGTGCCAAAATAAGGATAGGATAACATCTTGGGCGTTACAGTGTGTTAGACTTAAACGTGCTTGCTATGTGATTCATGATACTCTTTTGCATGTTTCAACTATTATTCCTATACAAGCATCATTGAAATCATCATGCCTAGCTAAAAGACATTAGAGAAAATCGCTTGTTGGGAGACAACCCAGTACTTTTACTTTATGTTTTTTGTGTGTTAACATGATTAAGCTAGTGTGGTAATCATGTTTTATAGCT